>NW_022900944.1:46464271-46515188 GCF_012274545.1 Fukomys damarensis
GCTGCCACCACCACCGACAGCCTGCCCAGGGGCCCCAGGACGGCACCAGAGCCGCCGCCAGCACAGAGCCATCTGGGCCACGACGGAGACGGACCAGACCTCCCGGGCACAGGTAGGCACGGCCCTGGTGTAGGTGTGGCCGCAGGGCCGGATCGAGCCACCACAGCACGGGATGGCACGGGATGGGGACCTGGACTGAGTCCCTGTGTTCTTACAGCCACACGTCCCCTTCTCCTGGGGTCCCAGACTGAGGTTTTCTCCGGATGCTGGTCCGCGGTGTCGTCGGGCACTCTGGGTTCGCATGTGGCTCTGACTGCGTGTTGCTGACCCCCACACCTGCTCTCGCCATGCATCCGCTTTTCTAAGTGGGCATCTCGGGACGTGGGACGTGAGCGCCGTGTCCCCTAGCTGGGCAGGAGGAAGCAGGCTGCTCTGGAGGGCCGAGCACCCTCAGGAGCTGGCTCCTGTCACCCTGGCTGTGCCGCTACTCCGGTCCACAGCTGGCATAGACTCCTGAGCCTTTCCCGCCAGCATGTGGCCCAGGCCACGGGCCGGGGGGCTCTTGATGGCCCACAGAGGACACTGCTCTCTCACAGCCCCCTTCTCTGAGCCAAGATGTCCCCAGGTCTGTTCAGGAGGGGTGTGATGTTTCCATGTCCAGCGTGGACCCTCATCACAGACCGCTGGGCACAGCTCGCCACTCCCGGTCCTTGACCGCTGGTCACCAGGTGGACGGGAGGACCTGTTCTGGGGTGTGGATGGGGCTGTGACCCCCTCCTCCTGGGGGGCTGCAGTGCGGGGTGACCTGGAGTGTGGAGAGCTGGGGCTGGAGCCTGCATGTGCCTCTTGCAGGCAGGCCCAGAGGGGGTAGCAGGCTCCGGGCCCACGCCTGCCAGCTGTGCCCGCCAGGCAGAGCCCCGCCAGGATCACAGCCCGCATCAGGACCCTTGGGTGGCTCCAAAACGTGACGGTGACAAATGGCTGATTACACACCTGCCACTTCTCAGCCGATGGGGGTGGCACCACCTCCGGGCCCAGCTGTGCTCTGCCAGCTGCGCAGTGGAACGGGCACAGGCAGCCACACGCAGCGGCACACAGATGCTGACCTGCACACATGTGTACATGTGACTGCTGTTGTCACACACGCTCGGCCACTCAGACAGATACAGTCACGCTTGTACACGTAGCTGCGCTCACACGGGCACACGTGGGTGTGGACGTGCAGACCCACATGCATAGATGCACAGCACCAGGATCCTCACGCCAGGCAAACGCACACCACACGTGTACACGCACTCTGGTTTTGCATGCACACACCACACACACAGCCCTGCCTTGGCCCCTCCCAGGCCCCTCACGGCCCCCCTGCTGGCCTGGGCAGGGTCTGCTGGAGGGCGGTATCTGGGGGAGCAGCCTCTGCCACCCGCTTCTGACCCTGGTCCCCACAGGGTGGACGTGGGGCACGGTGGTGAGGGGCAGATGCACCGGAGACCTGTGGGTGGGGACAGCATGGGTGTGCGGAGAGCGTGTGAGCTTGGCTGCTGGTTTCTCCCGCTGAGTCCGGGCTCCCGGGGCTCACCGCGTCACTGCGACAGTGTGGCCCACGATGTGTCATCTGCCACCGTGGGAGGCTGGATCACAGCTGTCAGGACCCTGCGCCATCTTCTGCCGTCCTGTGAAGGCTGCAGTGACTCCTGACAGGCAAGGCAGGAACTTTGGACTGATGGGAGTTACCGGCTGAGGGATGAAGGGGCTCAGCTGCTCTGCCACAGAATGGGTGTGGTAGAAGTGAAATCTTCCTCCCGCATTGCTGTCACTGAAGTGGGATTGCACTCAGATGGCCCCAACAGCCGTGCTGCACAGTTGTGTAGGTTGTGCACTAAACAAACGCTCCAGTGTGCCATTTTCCTGTGTTCTGCATGGCCACAGGCTGAGGCGGTGACTTGTTGCACTGCTGAGGGGTGCCTTGGAGTCTTACCGTGTGGGCCCTGGAGGTCCTTTCTGAACCACACAGCTGCTTCTCAGGCGGGGGCAATGGCATTACCAACAGAGGTGGTAGAAGTCAGGCCCACTGCAGAGCCTGGGGTCGGTGTGGAGAGCCAGGCCGAGGCCATCTGTCCACAGCCGGGAAGCTGGTCCGTGGCTCCCACTGCATGCAGCTGAGCTGCGCTGCTCAGCTCTGGTGCAGCCCTGGGAGCCCCCAGAGTCACCTGCCCAGACCACACCCGCCTGCCACCGGCCGCGCTGCCCCCAGGCCGGCCTCCTTGCGTGTGGACCCTGGCTCCACTGCGCTCAGCCCCCACTGCTCCCTCTGTGGGTCTGTGCATTCCCTGAGTCGCTTCTGCTGGGACCGCTTACGGCTCAGTTTCCCCTGCTGCTGGGTAGGGTGATGGAGGGCCTGACCGTGGAGTAGAGTCGTCCTGGCCACGCCGTGGACGCCTGTGGGGAACCTGGCTCTGTCTCCCCTCCGTTGGGCAGAGGCCTGGGCGGACAGACTTCGCCGGGAACTTGGCTCGGCCTGCAGGGGCCTTGGCAGCCGCCTGGAGCTCAGCTTCGCGGGGCGGCTTGGAGCCTGATGTTGCTCCCGGCCCCCAGCTGGTCCCCTCCTCTGTCCCCTCGCCTGTGTGTGGCCGGCCTCGGGCCATGTCTGTTCGCCTCTGCCACTTGGCAACTGTGCTTGCCTGCACTGTGAAATCCGGCAGCAGCATCTCCCAGGGGGATGCAGCAGCCCAGTGCTGCCCAGCACATTTCTGATGGCCTGGGGTGGCCGGCTGCCACCCACCGGGCGTGGGGTCTGTCACCTGGAGCCCAAGCTCCTGCCCCAGCAAGGTGGGGATAGAGGTTTGTGTAGAAAGAGGAGCTTATCACAGAGCCAGGCAGTGCTGGGCACAGGGCACCCTGCCAGGGTCCACCACCTGGCTGCCACCGCCCCCTCGGGCCAGAAGTTGGCAGCCAGAGCCTGGTGAGTCACCATTTGGCGCCACAAAGCATTTCACTGGCCTGAGGAGCGGAGTGCCAGCCACTTGCTGTGCCCACACAGTGCTCACCCACAGCCTGCCCGGGCAGCCCCGTTTGGACACTGGGCATCTCTCCAGCTGTCTCGACACCCTTCAGTTACCAGAGCCCTGTGCTCATCATTTGTCTCCACCTTCGCACTGCCTGCCCTGTGTGCAGCGTTCACAGACACCTGCTCTATGCCAGAGACTCGCTGGGCACCCAGGCACAGTGGTACACAAACATGAGCCCTGGCCCGAAGTGCTCCTTTAAGTGCAAGACACATAGGCCAGGAGGGTGCGGAGAGGGTGTGCTCTGGGCCCATAGTCAGGGAGCAGCATTGGACAAGCTCCAGGCTGCAGGAGGAGCAAGTGCAAAGGCCCTGGGGCTACCTAGACCCAGCATGCTGTCGTTTCCAGGTTGCAGGAACCTTGGTTTAGAGGCCTCTTGATCTCTCCAGCACTTGCTCAGCCAACTTTTGTTGAGTGAATGCAGCTTCTATGTCATATAGCATTGGGGTCTGGCACGGGAGGGCAGAGGTCCAGAAGAAGTAAGGTTCCCAGAAGTGCAGCATCCTGGCTAAGGCTGGTGTTCCAGGCAGGCTTTCTTTACTCCTCTCTCTCTGGCCAGGCCAGGCAGTGTTTTGTGCCAGGAGCGTTTTGTCACAGTGAGCATAGGGGGATGGCCAGTCCCCCACAGGCTCTGCAGACCCCAGAATGCTGCTGGGGAACTACAACCCAGAATCTCCCTGCTCCCCTGGGGTTCATGGCGTGGGATGGGGTCAAGGACCCTTGAAGGTCAGCCCTGGATGTGGAAGGGTCTAGGGAGAGGCTGCGAGTCCTGGAACCCAAGAGGAGTATTTGCAGAGCAAGCTTTTCATGCACGTGTGTGCCTGGGAATGGCGTCCTCTGTCACCTCTGCTGCCCATGGCTACCTGTCACACATCACTGTGAATGCAGTGGCCCCATGCAGGCTCCTTCTCTGCAGTTCCGGGGCTCAGGTCCCATGGGGTCTCCTGGGTTAGGGGACGGTCCGGCCCCCAGGAGGCTGGGGCAGGGCCCACGTCTCTCCAGCCTTGGGTCTCTCCCCGTGCCCTGCTGCTCTGCTGCCATCTCCTAAGGACCTAGCGGCCCCTCTGGCCTCCCTGGCCTCCCTGGCCAATCCAGGTTGCTCCACAGCTCGGGCCCTGTGCCGTCTGCAGGGTCCTGAGGCAGGACTTGGTGACACTGCCAGGGGACCTGTGTCCCTGCACAGGACCAAGGATTGGCAGGCCAGGAGGAGAGCTGGGCTGGTCATTTGCTGACTGTACCAGGCACACCAGCGGGTACTGTGCGCTCTGGGTGCAATTCGGCCTTTTCCCAGGAGGTGGCACCACGGAGACCAGACACACCCACGGCCAGGCTCAAACTGAGGCCAGCCTGGGAGGGCTCATCCCAGAGAGCAGACAGGCCCTGCCGTCCTGGGACAGGGGCAGGCCACCCTGCAGTGCCTGGTGTCCCTCGGGTCAGCCCATCTGTGGAGGGGAGAGCACGCTGTGACCCAGGAGGGTACAGGGAGTGGGCAGCCCTTGCTGGGTGGGGAGGAGACCCTTCCTTCCCATGGGGCTTCCCTCGGTTTCCAGCTCTGTATCCTGCAGAGCTGAGCCCTCAGCCCCTGCCACCCCACTCACCAGGGCCTGACCCTGGCTCACACGTGTGTGCACACACAAGTGCGTGCACACATGGTCCCTGCCCGCCCCCAGGGCACCGCCAGCTGGGGCTCCCTTGGTCACAGCAGCCCGGGCTGTTCCCTGACCCTCCTGCGTCCCAGCCGCCGTCCCACACTTCTGATGTTGGCCTGCTGCTGTGGGCCTGCACACTCCTGCCCTGGCCTGGTATTCCTTAGGGGCATCACAGGGCCCTCAGAGTGATATCCCAGGGTCCTTCTGCCGCCCTGGGGCCCGCATGAGGTGGGCAGGAAGAGCAGGAAGTGGGCCCCTGTGTGTGGCCCCAGCAGCTGCGCCAGGCAGGCAGACCTGGAGCTGGAGGCCGTGGGCCATGCTGTGTCACTGTCTGGCTCAAGTTGCATCCCAAAATCCGCAGCTCTTCCCATCGGTTGCTGCTCCACCCGACCTTCCCCCTGACCAGGCCACCAGGGGCACACGGTGGCTGCCTGGGACCCGGAGAGCCCTGGTGGAAAGTGCTCATGGCCTGGGTAGTGCAGGGCTGGGGGGGATCCCAACTGGTGCCCGGGTGTCCAGGACAGAGATGGAGAGACAGGGCCCAGCCCTGGGGACACAGCACAGGCCTTGAGGAGTCGGGGGGCCTGGGGATGCTGCCCCCACTGCACCGCGTGCTGCCCAGGATGGGGCCAGCTGGCCAGGGCTCAGGCTGTACTGCTCTACCTCCCGGTCCTAAAGTCCCGCCCTGACTCCCACAGAGGGAGACTGAGGCCGCCCTGCAGCCTGGGACAGATCTGTGTCCAGGACCTTGGGTGCCCAGCTCCGAGCCGCCTGCTGCTTCTGTGATGAGAGGAAGTGGGCAGAAAAGGGTGCTGGGCTGGCTGCCGGAGCAGGTGATGGGTGGAGGGGGCACACAGCTGTCCTCTTTGCCGTGGGCAGGGGTGCCTCCTGCCCCCCACCCTCCATCAGGGCCAGTTTGATTTTCCTCTTTTCCTGTAGCACTGAGCCCAAAGGCCTTCATGCTGAGCTGATCCCAGCCCCAGGCAGGGCCTCCCTCACTCAGTTGTCCGGCCTGGGCTCACACTTGTGACCCTCCTGCCTCAGCCTCCCAGAGTGCTAGGATGACAAGTGTACAGCTCAGGGCTGGCCACAGCCAGTTTCGGAGCAGCATTTGCTGGGCAGACCTGTGTCCCAGGCTGGGAGGTAGGACCAGGCTCTGGCCTGACCACCCTTCCGTGGTGCAGGTTGCAGCTTGTGGATTCCTCTGGCGGGAAGATGCGTGTGTCTCATGTCCACCTGTAGCAGCTGGCATTTAGCCAGCGCCTTCCGCACGCCAGGTCTCCTCGCCCCCACCCCCTGGGCCGGGGAGCACGAGCTCTGGATCCGGGGTTCAGCCTGGCCCCGGCCTCTCCCATGTGACCCGTGTGTGGCCTCCTGAGCACCTGGATCCCCAACGTCACTGTTGTTCCTGCTGCCCCTTGCCTTGGAGTGTTCGGGTCCCTGAGCCACAGCCTCTGCTGGACGCAGTGCGTGTTCAGACCTCAGGCCAGGACCTCACTGGGTGTCATATGGTCTGGAGGGCAGCCTGACCACATGGGGCCCTGGACCCCAGCCTGATGGGCCTCACAGTGCTGGCCGTGGTCAGGGGCCGTTCTGCCTCAGCCTTCCGAGCCAGACCTCCCAGACCAGGCAGAGTGGCGCTTGTCACTGGGGCAGCCGCAGGCCGTCCTCACCTCCCTGAGGGACCCCTAACCAGCCAGGCCCTGAGGCAGAGGGCAGGGAGGAGGCCTGGCCAGGGCCGGGTCCAGGCACATGGCAGGCCTGCACCCTCTCCAGCCTCGGTGTCCCCATCTGTGACACAGGGTCGTGGAGGAGCCGCAGGGTGGCCGTGAGCCCCCGCCCTGTGGGTCTGCTCACGTCGGGGCCTGGCTGCCCCTTCCCGGGCCTTGGCCCAGGCTAGCTGGGTGAGGCGGGAGGCCGGCAGCCCCCGCTCCCCGGTGGCAGGTTGGGCACAGACAGAGCCGTGGCCGGGAGTGTGGGCCCGGCCCCTCCCCACCCGCCAGGCGTGTGGTCCTGGCTGTGGACACGTGAACAGCCCTGGCTCTGCTCACAGCCGTGGGAGGCGGCTGTCACCGCGGCGCTGAGAGCTGGATGCGAGCCCAGAAGCGGAGGGGGGCCATCGCCCTGGGCACCAGGCCCGGCCAAGCCGCAGGTGCCAATGCCCAGGTGTGAGTGGAGGTCCTGCTGGGTGGGGGTGGAGGTGGAGAGGCAGAACACAGGAAGCTGGGAAAGGCCGCATCCCGGGCCACACAGCTCGGTGTGCACACGCCACACGCTGCCCACCCTGGGCGAGGGCCCAGCTGTTGGGCAGGCTGTGCACTGTACAACTGGACCTGGGACCGAGGTCTAGCCGAGCTGTGCCGTGTGCAGGCCCAGGACCTTCCCACGAGTTGCCTTTCGGCTCTGGAACGTGGTCACCTTTGATGAGAGTGTTGGCGAGGTCTGTGTCAATGGCTGAGGGGGCTCCCGGAGGCCATGGTGGTGTAGGGGCTGGGGAAGCAGCTCTGTTGCTGGGAGGTCAGAGCGGGGTGTGTGTGTGTGTGTGTGTGTGTGTGTGTGTGTGTGTGTGTGTGTGTGTGTCTCGGAATGGCTGGGTGCCTGGCCCACAGCCTTGGTGGCTCAGGCCTGCCCTAAGCTCTCCTTGGCCCACAGCCCTGTTCTCTCAGAATGAATTCTTAACTTGGGTTCTGAGGTTTGAGGCTTCTGCCCCCTCAGAGAACCTGGGGGAGAAACGCCCATTGAAACCCCTTCCCGCTGAGTGACTTAGGAGCTTACAGGCCTCTCTGTGTCTTCCTTTTCTTGTCAGGAGCAGAGTAATGGCAGTGGGGTGTTAGGCTATGGGTAGGTTACACAACTGTCATGGCTTGGGGTGAGACCCTGGCAGGCTGGGCCCGTGTGCCCTGTCCCCAGGTGGCCAGCACAGCACGCAGCACCCACTCCTGCCTTCCAGAGTCCCCTGGTGCCCTCCCACCCAGCCTCGCCTGTGTGCAGGGGAAGCCAGGCGTCGGCGCTCAGCCTTCTCAGCCACTGTGGTCAGCCCGGCCCCCAGCCCCCTCGGATCCCCAGGAAGGGCATCTGCCGGTCGTCTGAGACTGGGAACGGTGCTCACATCCTGGTGACAGAGCCCCACTCGCCAGTGCCAGGGCTGGTGGGACCTGGGGCTCTGTGTCTGCCCACAGTCTGCCTGGGGAGAGCTCAGTCGCCCCCTGAGGGCCTGAGAAACCACCCCTGTCCCTGTCACCAAACCCACAGCTGCCAGCCACTAAGAACAACCGCCCCGCCTGCTGGCACCTCTGCCATCCGTCCGTGCCAGGCTGCCTTGGGCGGAGGCAGCACAGAAGCCCCAGCCTGCCACTAGGGAGGGAGGCAACGGGGCTCTGTTTGCTAAATCCACAGACCGAGATGTTTCCAGGCCGTGTCAGGGGAGGTGGGTGACAGGGCGCGTGGCTGGGGGTTGGGCCCCAGCACAGTGAAAAAGTACTGCATTGCTACAAACCTGGCTGGGAAAGGGTGGCACGGACATCCTCGTGGCTCTGAACCACAGTGGCTGTGGCAGTAGTGGTCTCGTCCTCAGGTCATCACGGCCAGCTAGGTGGGCAGGGGTCCTGCATCGGGAAGCGCAGTGCTGCGCCAGACCAGGAGGACTTCCTGGAGACGGCGCTGTGACCTGCGGCAGCCCAGACGTGCAAAGTCTTGGAGGAGGAGGGAGCGTGGTGCACAGGGTGGGGATGCTTAGGCCCCCTCTGGGCCACCTGCAAGGGAGGGGGCCTGAAGCCAAGCAGCTGCTGGGCGGGGCAGGCAGGGGGTGGGCGCTGCTGCCACGGTGGGTTTTCCTAGCTGCACGCGTGGTCCAAGTCTCGCCCCAGGTGGACGGGGACACCGAGTGGCTCGAGGTGGACAGTGGGCTGCGGGGGTGGCTGGGCCGTGCTCTCGGTCTGTGGGTGCACAGGTCCCTGCTCAAGCGGACGGCCTCCTCCACCTTTGCACCTAAGTTGGGCCACTCCCTGCCGTGACAGCGTGGCACTGTGTGCCCGTCACGCGTGGTCATCATTTCTCTCTGTGGCAGAGCCTGGCGGCACCCCTGACACAGGTCAAGTCCCTGTGTGTGTCCCTGCCAGTGTTCTGTCTGTGCCCTGCTTTGCCACGGTTGCCCGGGGCACCCTGCACACACGTGTGGCGCCTCTGGACTCCGCCTTCAGGACCGAGGACACGACTGTGTGTGGAAGTTGAGTAGGGCACAGCTCTTGCCGGGTGGCGATTCCACACTCGCCACGTCTCTGAGAGGTGGGCGCCACTGTCCTCATTTTACAAGTGGGGAAACAAGGCTGGGATGTCCCCAGATCTGGCCACGCCAGCCTGGGTCCCGAGAGGGCAGGTCCAGGAGGCTCCCCACCCCGGTCTGCTGCGGTCCTGGAGATCCTGGCAGGCCCGGCCCTGGAGCATCCATCATGCCTGGCCGGCGGCTGCTCTGGGAGACGTGTTATTTATCTCTGGCGGGACTTGGGGTGGGCTTAGCGCCGCGCCCAGTGCTGTTCTCCAGCCTTATCTTGGCGCCTGCCCTGCCTCTGCCCACAGCCGTCCACCGCGGGGCTGGACGGCGCCTGTCATCGCCAGGCCCTGCCGACAAGATGGAGCCCCACGAGGCTGCCCAGACCCGAGGCTCCAGTCCCAAGATGCGCAGAGCCCCCCGTGAGGGTCCGGGGAGGAGGCCCCTCGAGCAGGCACCGCCCTGGGTCTGGGACGTGCAGAGGCCTAGGTCCTCCAGGAAGGGAGAGCGGGAGCGGGGCCGCGCCAGCCTGTGCTTTTCCTCCCACACGGGTCCTCGGTGCGTGGACCCGCACGGCTCCAGACACCCACGCGCAGCACACATGTGCACACATCCTGACACGGGTATACACGTGCCAGACACCAGCGCGCACCACACACTGGGGCGCAGGCCTCCCTGGACCGGCAGCAGCCACCCTTGGGAGCCACACAGGCTCCAGCACAGGCGCAGGACTCACCGGTGCTCACCCTCCACACACAATACCCCTCTTGCAATGCCCTGCTCTGTCCCTGATGCTCCGCTTCCCCAGGCCGCCTGGCTGACCACAGGTTTCCCAGAAAGCAGCTGCTCCGCCTTGTGGCGGGGCCTTGTGTGTCTGCTGCTGAGGGCAGGAAGGTGCCACGCAGTGGGGATGTCCCCTCCTGTGGGCAAGCCTTGTGTGCCAGGCTGCCCCATGGCAGCTTCCTTGGCCTCACCTCTCTGGGCAGGACTGGTTCGGGGCTGAGGTCGCAGGAGCGAGGTGCACACCACCTGCCCTGGCTGAGGGAGGCCGTGGGCGGCCCCATCTGGCAGGAGGCCCCGTCTGGCAGGAACTGCAGACCACCACGCCCCTCCACAAGCCTCTCTCTGTGCTCTGGGATATGGCGCCACCGAGCCCAGGGCCTCCTGGGCAGAGCACGTGGGGCTGCTGGTAGCTCCAGGCTGCACCCTGGCCTGGTCAGTTTCCTGAGAGCAGACTTCCTGTCCTTACCCGGCACTCACCTTTCCTTCTGTGCAAGTGGAGGCCTGCACAGGTGGCAGCTCTGCCCACAGGAGGAGCAGAGCTCATGCCAGGCAGAGTGGGTGTTCTGTAAACCCGGCCTGTGGAGACCCTGCCAAGCTCAGCTGCCTAATTAAGCTGGACGCCCACATAGACAGCATCAGTGCTGCAGAACCCAGGGGCCAGTGGGTCCCCAGGGTGGACTCTTCCGGCAGCCAGGGAGGTGGTGACCCGGCTGCTGGCTTGGCGGCACAGTTGGGGGACAAGCCCTTTCTCGCCACAGAAGGCTTCGAACCATGGCCCCTACTCCTCCTGTAAACTGTTCCTGGTCAGGGCAACCTTGGCAGGTGTTTGGGGCGGTGTCTTCCTAGGCATGTGTGGGGCAAGAGCGGGGATGGAGTGGTGGTGGTGGGGGTGTCTGGCATCCCTGCCCGGCTGCCTGGTGCCCTGCTGCTGTATTGAGCTGCGCATGGAAAGTCCTAGCCACTGCCCAGCAGATGGTTTCTCCTTGGTGTCCCCGGGGACAGCTGAGGTGGAACCTGGAGGGGGTGACCGCAGTCCCATGCTGGGCAGGTGCTGTGGCCCCCAGGGTCGCAGGCGGTGACAGATGGTAATGAGACCTAGGGACTCTGATGGAGTCCATTTTTCACCTGCATCGCGCTGGCCTCCCCGCGCCCAGGAGGCAGCTGGTAATCCATCCTCCGCCCTTCACGGCCGCGCGGTAATGGGGTCATAGATCACTGCCTCGCGGAGCCAGCAGACAGGGAGTGGAACGTTAAGGATGACTGTGGGTGACCCCAGCCAGGACGGCCAGCTCCAGGCGGGGCTGCCACAGCCCTGGAATTGAGTAGGGGTATTCAGGCTGCTTGGCCCTGCAGGGTGGGTGGGGGCCCTGGACGTGGGGCCTCCCCAAGGGCACACCCAGAGCAGGCCCTGAGCATCCAGGTCAGTGTGGAGGGGACCCTGGCTCAGAGGCCACACCCCAAACCCCTCAGGCCTGCCCACGTCCAGCTCAGGGGTGCAGCCAAGCAGGCTGGACATGGCCCAGACAGGGCAGCAGATGCCCAGGTCCCCAGGAGCAGGCCCCTGTGAAGCTCATTGTGATGCTCCCTGGGCAAGCCTGGTACCAACCTGAGTGCCAGGCCACAGGCCAGCCCTGCAAGCCCCTGCCAGGCTCAGCGTCCTGACGTGAAATGAGCCTGTGCCCGGCCCGGCCCACTGGGGAGCCACAGCCACACAGGGGCTGGTGGCGTCAGGCATCTGTCCTTCCTCATCTGGTGGCTGGGGCGCAGTTCAGGCCGCAGCTTCAGCAGTGTGACCTACAGAGATGCCTGCCCTCTCTGAGCCTCTGTCCTTGGCCTATCAGTGGGCACACGAGGGCTGGAAGCCTGGTGTGGGAAGGCACCTGGCACGGTGCTTGGGAGCCACGGGGTGCAAGGCTGGGGCGTCCCTGCTCACCAGAGCTGTGTCCTGTCCTGGCTCTTCAGGTCCAGAACCCCAGGCACCTCCAGAACCTGTGGGGCCTCCCTCTGGGGCTCCGGTCTGATCACACCCTCAGCGGTGGGGTCCACTGTGCTCAAATGCCGGCTCAGACGGCCCTGTTCCTAGATACTGTGCTTTTCTAATCTTACCCTTGGCTGGGCAGTACCCTCAGAGAGTGAGGCGCACAGTGCAGGGGCCAGGTAGGTGCCCAACAGGCGGATGCTGCCTGCTGCAGGGCAGGTGAAGGAAAGGGAACTGGAAGGAAGGGTGGCGCTGGCAGGGTGTGGGCTGCCTGGGACCTGGAGTGGTGGCCACTACGCTGTGGCTGAGTTGGGGCTGGGAGGACAGGGTGGGTGCTAAAGGGCCACCGCTGGGCAGGGTCACGGGTGGCCTCCTTCATCCAATCTCAGGCACTAGGAGCGGGGCCTGGTGGCTCCTGCGGCAGCAGAGGCCGCCCGATGCCCGGTTGCCCCTGGCTGGGCCGGTGCCTCGGTGTCCTCTCTGCAGGCAGCTGTGGCCGTCCTGGATGTTCAGGCTCCTCCAGGGGCTGAGTCTCTGCTGCTTCTCTGCCTTCCTAGGCACTGTGTGGGGAAAAGTCCCTGTCCCAGGCCAAGCGAGCCTTCTGAGGCTTCTCTGGGATGTGCACAGTCATCCCCGCAGGTCCTCGCGCCTCCCTTCTTCTGGCCCATTGGGTCCTCAAGACCAGAGATGGGCATCGCTCACAAGTGGCCATGTGGCAGGGAGGCCTGGGCTCCGGCTCTGCGAGCATCCGGGTGCTCCCGGGACCCATGGAGTCAGGCTCTTTGACCTACTTTACCCAGAGGGGAACGGAGACACTGCTAAAGCCAGAGAAGGGACAGAGGGAGAAGAAAGTGCCAGCAGCCGTGCTTAGGGCTCCCCTGACACCCCCAGACAGCCCTGGGCAGCACGCGTTCCTTGTGTCCTTCCTCGTCCCCCCCGTCTGGGGTGGCGGCTGGCCTGCAGTAGGTGCTCAGTAAACAGAGGAGCCTGTTTTGCTGTCTGGACAGCAGTTCCCCAGTAGAGCAGTGTGACAGGTTGGGGTCAGGCTGTGGCCCATGGCTTGCTGGAGACACTACAGAACGGTAAAGGTGACTGCCTTCAGATCTGCCCATGTTTCACCCTCGCTGCGGCCGCTCTGGCTTCCCTGCCCTGGATTTACTGCTGCATCTGAGGTGTGCTGAGGACTCAGTGTGCCTGAGCTGCCTCGTGCCCTCCTGCTCCTCCTGCCACCCTGGGTGCTGGCCCCTGCCAGCCTTGGCAGCTGCTCTTCTGCCAGCCTTGTGGCCTCCTGCACAAAGGTCACTGCAGTGTGAATGCTGTGACATTGCGCTCAGTGTCGTGGAGCTCCAGAGCCGCGGGGTGCGAGCAGTGTGACAGGCTGGGCTGCTGGGTTGCTTGCTTCGTCGCAGTGTCCAGAAGCAGAAACCCCAGGGGCCAGGCTCCCTGGCTGGGTGCCACATCCCACACAGACAGCAGGTGGGCACTGCAGCCAGCACACACAGGGCAAAGAGGAGCAGAGCTGCAGTCTGCCCCTTGGCCTGTCGCTTCCGGAAATCAAGGCACGGGGAGGCAAAGAGACACTGGTGCCCAGGCTGTGGCCACCACGTCAGGTCCTGGAGCCCAGGAGTTGTGGCTGGGCGGGTGGTGCCACGGCCCCTGAGCTCCTGGCTGTGGTCGCAGCACAGGGACCTAGCTCTGTCCACATGTGGCCATCCTGTCCTTTTCTAAATCCCCCTTGTGTGCACCCTGTAACTTGTTTTTTAATTCAAACTTTAATCTGAAATCTTCATTTCATTTTCATTTCTGGATATTTTTTCTGACTGTAGAATTCTGGAGTGAAGAGTTCGTAGTTTTAGTTCTTCCTTCCTTTTTTCTTTCTTTGTTTAAATTTTGTGTTTATGAGTCTTTGTGTGCAGTGCATGGTGGTCACGTCCTCGTGGGGGTTGGTACGTCTTAATTTTGCTCACTTGCTTTGAACTCGACCCTCTTTCCCAGTCAGTTCCAGTCCCAGATCTGATAGGCGTGTGGGAGCAGTGACACCCACGTTCCCTCCTCAGCAAGCCCGGGGCCCTGTACTTGAGTGTGTCACCTGCTGTGCCCATGGTGGCATCTGTGACCTCAGGGGCAGGAGGCTGCTCCCCACACCCCACTCTTCCAGGACACTTTCCTTGGGGTCCCCAGCAGGACTGCTCGGCATGGACTATGGTTTCCTCTTGGCCACCTTACTTCTGGAGACTCACACATGAACTCATGCTTTTGGTGCTTGACTTGGGTGGCTGGGGTCCAGGTCAGAGGCCCAGCAAACAGAAACCTTTTAGGGTGAGTGTGTCCCGTGTAATATTGGGGATGTACTTTTTTGTGGTATGGGGAATTGAACCCAGGGTCTTTGTACCAAGCTATATCTTTTTTTTTTTTTGTATGGGGGATCAAACTCAGGATGTTGTGCTTGTGAGGCAGGTGGCGGCACCACTGAACTAAATCCCTGGCCCTCATCCTTCTTTGTTAAGACAAGAGTCTCTAAGTTGCCCAGGCTGGGCTGGAATTTGGGCTCCACTTGCCTCAGCCTCCCAGAATGCTGGGATTACAGGCAGATTTTTTGTTTTGTTTGATTTTTTTTTGTTTGTGTTATTAGAGATGGAACCTAGGGCCTTGCACATGCCAGATGAGCACCCCACCACAACTGACTAACACCCCAACCCTGTCTTTCATATTGACTCTGTCACAGTCAGGAAAGCCAAAGGGTCTTGTTGGCCTAGTTTTTCAAAGAGCCACTGCTCCCTGACAGAGAAAGTCTAGAACTTTCTAGAACCTTCTGGAATATTCTTTCTCATGGCTCTATATGATCTGCCATCTGCAAGACAAGAGTCCCACATCAGCATGGTTGCAGGGCTCTGGTCTCCTTCAAGGTTCTGGGGTACAGTCTGGGATCCTGTCTGTCGTCACCTCCCTGTCCCCCTCTGTGCCTCCACCTGATGTGTGGCTCCTTCTCCTCCTGCAGGCAGGTGGCCCTGCTCACCACTAGGGGGCAGCAGGGGCTTGGCCACCCGCCACCTGCAGCCTGGTATAGACCACCCGCTGGGGCCTAGCTGGCTTTGGGGCCTGTGCCCCTCCTGGACCAGCATAGCATTTCTCCCAGAAAGATCCGGGGTCACCTTGGACAGGGCCCCCTCCCTGTTCTGGTTCTGGGGACAGTGCTGGCTGCAGGTGCTGGGTCTTAGGTGCCAGGTGGTGAGAATAGAACCGAAACATCTGGCAGGGAGGCGGGGGCCATGGTGGGATCAGCCAGGGCGGCAGGCGAGGGAGCGAGGGAGGGAGGGAGGTCAGGGCCGAGAAATTAAATGTTCATAAATGCAGCCCGCTGCTCGAGAAGTAGGGCAAAGCCATTAGCGCTCATTAAAGTTTAATACCTGTCGGGGCTGCGCCTGTGGACGCCGCTCTAATTTGATGGGTGTAGAGGGAGAATTCTCCACGGTGGCAGGGTCGGGGCTGGGAGCTGTGGAGCCTGTGCCCGGGTGGTCTGTGGGTAGCGGGTTGGGGATCTTTGGGTCATGGGTGGAGCCTCCTGTCTGGTACCTTGTCCCCAGAGCACCGCCATTCCTTCACGGGACAAACTGTCCCCACCTGTTCCTACTTCCTGCAGTGCACTGGCTTCCAGGACCCCTCCCTGCAGCTCCCCTTGGCCCGGGCTGAGGTGGTAGAGATGCCCTCAGGCTCCGCCAGGCCACTGGGGACCTCCTGGAGGGCCTCCTGGAGGAAGTGGCACCTGAGCTGGGAAGGCGGCCCTGGTGCATCAGTGGAGGAGGGGCGAGCAGGGCACAGGGCAGGGGCAGGACACAAGGCAGAGAGAGGCGGCGGCGGGCAGGAAGGAAGCTGGGGCAGGCTGGCAAAGGGTTTGGATGTGGTCTTATGCAGGGGCAGCTGAAGCTTCCCCACACCTGAAGCACCCCCGGGCCACACAAAGTGCCTACAAGGACTGGAACCCGCTGTGGCCGGGGGCTCTGGGGCCTCCTGTTCTGCAGGCAGGCAAACCAAGGCTGGGCTGCCAGGGCTCCGCGGGATGTGGAGGGACACCTCAGTTCCCTCAGGCACTGTGCCCGTCCTTGGCACGCAGGCGGGGCCTCCCCTCTCGCCAGGCTCCTGAGAAGCCCTCCTGGTCTTCTGAGTCACCCGTAATAAAGGCTTCGCCATCTGCTGCCTCCACCCTGACTGCCTGCCACAGCTCCCGAGCCGCCCGTTGCTTCCTCCTGGCCTTCCCAGCCTGGCACAGGCAGAGCCAGCCTGGGGGATCCAGAGAGCAGAGGGCTTTGACTGCAAGTCTGCCCTAAGCCTAGAGGGCCGGCGCCCTGTCCTCTGTGTCCCCCAAGCTCTTGGACGTGGGGTGGAGTTTTCCTCCTTTCTGTCCTGGTCCCCTCACCCTAGGACCTTCCAACCTTACCAAGCCATGGAGGGCACCTTGGGCCCAAGTGGGCTATGGATTGCAAATCAAGAGGCCAGGAGGAGACCCCACTGCCTCGGTCCCCCATGCCTTGGGGGTCAGGTTGGTGCTCAGGCTGCCTTGCAGAACGGCCAGGTGGGGACAGAGCCAGGATTAGGTGAGGCGGCATCAGGGCAGGGGGCCAGCTGGGGCCGCAGCTGCCGCGGGAGGTTACTGCATTCCTGTCTGTGTGCCGGGTGTGACTGCGAGGCTTGGGAAGGTGACAAGAGCAGAGAGAAGCAGAGATGGAGAGATGGAAGACAGGCGGAGGGGCTCCCGGGCAGCCGGGAGTGGGGCCAAGGCAGGCAGGGCTCCTCCTGCTGGCTCCCGCGCCCCTCCTTCCCCTCTGGGAAGTCAGAAAGTTAGCAGTTGGGAAGGGCAGTGTGCTGGCCGCAGGGCCACTCAGCAGACTCCCCGAGGCACAGCACGCAACTCCCTGTCCCCTCTCTCAGGGAGGGGCTGTGTCCCCTTGCATTGCTCTGCCCGGGGCACACGTCCCCCGTGGCTGGGCCTACAAGGAGCTGATTCTAGAGACAGAGCCCCTCTGGCTCCTTGCTGTCACATGCAGTCCGCAAAGGCTCAAGGTCACCTTCCAGCAGGGCCCTTGGTATCTGACTCAGCCCCAGCCTGCCCTGGAGCCACACAGCTGCCAGCAGGAGGCCCCACCTGCCACCCAGCGGCCATCTGGCCCCGCTCAAGGACAGTCGGTGTCACACCTGGCCTAGTTGTGTGCACTTCCCCAGGGACCTGGTGGCCTTGGGCTCTGGGATGGAGATGACAGGCGGGGCTCTCTCCCTCTCCACCCCCTGAAGATCTGGGATTCGTTCTTCCCCTGGGATGCGCTGTTCAGTCCCTCATGAAGGGGGCTTCTGGGGAACAGGGGGGCCCCAGAGACCCAGGAGCGCTCTGCCATTCCCCGGGGGACCCTTTATCCACTGTGGGTCCCTAACCTGAGGGAGGCTGTCCTGGACCTGGGATGTTCTCAGAGTCCCTGGGAGACACACACACCACCCGGAGAACTGCTAACCCTAACCCTGGCCGAGGGCCTGTCTCAGCCCCTGGTGTTGGCGTGGAGAGGAAGAAACTCCCCTCCAGACCAACCCCGTGTTCTTCATAGCTAGGAAATGCGCCTTCCTGTTCGCCTGGTCCTGTGTGGCACTGTGTGCATGCGCATGCGTGGTCTGTGTGTACCTGACTGTGGGTGTGCACGTGTGTGTGGCGGGCGAGCATTTGTACATGACTGTTTGCATGTGTGCTGATATATCACACACGTGTGGCGTTGTGTGCCTGCCATCTGCATCAGTGTGTGCTGCCTGGCATATGTGACGTGCCATGCTTCAGGAGCCGCCTTGCCCTGGCCCTCGTCTGGGGCCCTGTGGGGTCCCCAGCACTGCGCCCTTCCAGCTGCCGCAGCAGGACCCCTGCCCCTGGAAAGCTGGGCCCAGAGCTGCACGCCTGGAGCCTCGTTCAGAGGCACTCAGCACACATGGGAAGTCCGAGGGACACGCAGCCTCACCCACACAGTGAATTCCAGCCCTGGCCGGGTCGGGCCTCGGCTCTGATAGGCTTTGTTTTTGCTGTGCCCTCCTGCCTCAGCGGCCTGGTCTGTAGAGCAGGCAGCCGCAGCAGAGCCCCGACTGAGCTCCTCACCGAGCACTGGCTGTGTGCCATGCCCTGGCCCAGGTGTGGGGGCCACGGGCTCCAGACAGTGGCCTGTGGGCCGGCCTGGTGGAGTCTGTCACTCTATGAGTGATGCTGTCCTTGTTCCGAGGGCACCCCAAGTCCTGCAGGTGCAGCTGTGGCCCCAGGCAGGCCCCGGACGAGCCCAGGATACACGCAGTGGACCTGTGTGGGTACAGTGACCAAGGGACATTCACAGCTTCACCCTCACACTGCACCGGGCCGTGCACCTCACCACGGTCGTCGGTGCACGGCCTTCCCGAGCCAGGGCCCCTGGGACCACACAGCCTCACTTGGTGCACGCCAACATCTGCAGAGACCGGAAGTCAAGGACACACATGTGCACGTGTGCCTCTGTGTGTGTTTACGTGTCTGCTTCTATAGTGTGTGTCAGTGTGTATGATGGTGTGGTCATGGGTGTTTATGTGTGTGTGGTTGTATGTTCATACCTGTGTGTCTATGTATGTATGTTTGCCTGTGCGTGTGAGTCCGTATCTGTGGGCAGACGTATATCTCTGCATGTGGATGGCTGTCTGTTTGCATGTGTGTCCGTGTGTGGTTATGTCTGTATGTGCACACTTTGGTGTGAGCGTCTGCGTGTCTGTCTCTGCGGGCTTCTGTGTGATTGTGTCTGTGTGTGTCTGTGTGTGTCTGTGCCTGAAATGGGTGTGGCAGAAACCACCAGGGCCTCCCTGGGCCTGGTCCAATGCAGGGACCCTGCCCTCCCTGGCCCCAGCCCCTCCCACCAAGTGCCCCCTGGGAGCTACGCCTATTGCCCTGGGCCTCTGGCCTTTATGCCACAGGGGTGGGCGTGGTCAGGAAGTGGGGACACCCTGGTGGCGGAGGACTGAGGCTGGCCCTGCATTATTCAGCACCCTGATCTCACATTATTCTCCCGGATACTTTTACAACCTGTCAGTAAATAAAAAGATTCTACATTATTTATAGAGATGGAGCAGACTGTTTGGGAGGATTAAGGACGCTGTATTAGGGAGGACTTGGCTCTTTGGAGCCAGGTGACAGGAGGCTGCCACCTGCACAGGGACCTGGGGGCTTTGGCTCCTGACCCCAGGCCCATGGTTGCCTCCCCTGGAGTCAAGCCGAGCAGTTCAAGGCAAGGTGGCAGGGCAGGCGGGGCCTCTGTCCCCAGACATGGCCGCCTGGCTTCAGCGCACCTGGGTGAGCGCCTGAGGTGTTGGGGGTCTTGGGGCCACACAGCTGGCGCACCGGGCCTGGGTCCTGAGCGAGGCCTGGGATGGGGCGGGGGTTGGCAGCAGGTTACGGCCGACGAAGGCCCCGCTGCTCTTAAGGGGAGACAGGGCCCATCCCCCAGTCCGGCCCCACTGGTCCCCCAGACGGATGTTAAGTTCTTCCCACATTCACCGTGTGTGTGGGCCGATGAGCCCAACCACATACTTCCAAGGAAATCCAGGTGCTCTGCCCCTCAGCCTGGAGTCCAGGGCCAGCAGGGGCCGGGCCATCTGCTCACGAGCCCCTTGGTCCCAGGGTGTGGGGCCCTTGGCCCACAGAGGATGGCACCCGGGGCCTTGTCGGTAGCTGGGTTCTGGGACTGGCGCTGACTCGGTTGAGAGGAGCTGTCTGTGCTCAGGAACCTGGCTGTCAGGCAAGGACATGGAAGAGGCTGGCACCAGGGCAGTAGAGTCTTCCAAACTGGACCGGAAAATGCTGTGAAGGGGTGAGGAGACCTCAGGATGGGGGTGACCTCTGAGCCCGGGCAGCAGGCGCCCTGCCAGTACCCCGTACCTCCTGCCCCACAGGCAAACTTGCTGGTGTGGTTGGTGACAGGATGCGCAGCTCGGGGTTCACTGGGCTGAGGCTGCTCCATCCCTGTGACGTGGCCTCCTCTGGTGGCAGCTCCTGTGTGGCTGCTTCTGTACCAGGCGAACCTAAGCGCCCGTGAGGCAGAAGCCACTGCCTCTGTGACCTGTACCAAGGTGACTTGTGGCCACCTGTCATTGAGGCAGCCACACTCAGCCATGCTCGGTGGTAACCCAGGGCTGTGAGGACGGGGGACCGGGCTACAGTGGGCCACATCACAGCTCCTGACACCCTGGCTGAGACACAGGACTCCTCCAGGGAGGGAAAGAATTAGCAGTGTTTCCACAAAGCTCACCCGGAATCAGCAGGCTTGGGGAGCCCTGGAGGTGCAATTCAAGGTCTCAGCCAAGTGAGGATGGGGTCCCTGCCGGCTCTGTTGAGGGGTTCAGGGCCAACCACACTGGCACACTGCAGAGGGGGCCCACCCTAATTACTGGCTTATCGTATTCATTTTATTTATTTTTGTGGTACTAAGGCTTGAATCTGGGACCTTTGCACTGAGCTACATCCTTGTCCTATTTATTTATTTATTTAAAATTTTGAGACAAGTTCTCACTAAGTCACTAAGTTGCCTAGGGTGGGCTTGAACATGCAATCCTCCTGCCTCAGCCTCCCAAGCACCACGCCTGGCTCTTTCTGATTTTCCAGACATCTGTGCCTGAACCCCAAGCTGGTCTCTGGATGCCCCGGGGGTAGAAAGCAGAGGTGTGCACAGCTATGGGCTGCTCCAGGGCTCTGAGGAGGCCCTGGGCTGCCCAGGACACCCTCCACCTTCCAGCTTCCTAGCTGGCAGTCAGCGCCAGCCCCGTCTTGTGGGTCCCCTGGCAACCCTGGCACCCCACACTGCATGGCAGCCCCACAAAGAGGGGCAACACCCGCCCTGGGTCCCCTGAGGAGCGTCCCTAGCCCTGGATGGCACTGTCGTGTCCACCTGGAGGCAGGACTGAGGCCCTGGCCCACCTCCCACACCTGGGGCCAGGCCTCGCTGGCTCATGTGGTGGCGGAGAGCGATTGGCTGCTCTGCGATGCCAGTGAGGCCCAGGCAGCCAGGGCAGGGAGCACCCGTCCAGGTGGGGCTTGCAGGAGGCAGCTGGTGCCCAGTGGTCCGCCCTTGGGTGAGGAAGAAGGTGAGCAGCAGCGGCGCAGAGCAGTGACTGCTGTGCACCAGGTCTCTGCCTCGGGCTCCTGGGGCCACTGTGCCAAAGGACCCCAGGCAGAGATGTACCCCTGGTCTAAAAGCCAGGGTCCCAAAATGGGGCCGCATCCAACCACACTGCCCTGGCCTGGCGGAGGCTGCCCTTGCAGCTCCAGCTCCTCTGCATCCTGGGCACACAGCCCCGTTGCCCGTCCTGGGGCAGCATCGTGACTCGCTCCATGCTCAGGTGGCCATAGCTGCTGTGCTTCCTCTTAGCAGGACACCTGTATGACCCAGGACCGCCCCACTCAGACCCTCGCGCACCCCGTGTCCCTTCCTTGCAGGAGGTCACTCACGGGCTCCGGAGACCGGAATGGGGTCGCTGTGCAGCCCGCCCAGGCCCGGTGTGTGCACTGGCCGTGTTGCGGGCCAGGTTGCAGAGTGGACCTGTGGACCTCCCGTGTGTGACTGGGCTCCGTGCCAGGAGGCCTCCCTTCCTAGAGCCGCCACAGCACCGCCAGAGGGGCCACGCCCAGCCCCCGCCCGTTGGCTCCTTCCTGGCCACCAGTGGCCCAGAGCAGCCTTTTTCTGCCCAGGCCCACAGCCCTTGTGTGTGTGTGTGCCCGTGTGTGGGTGTGCGAGCCTGCAGAAGAGCAGCCCCCCAGCACAACCTCAGAGCGAGGCCCAGCTGGAGCCGAGCATCCGGGCACAGGGCTCACTCTTGAGGTGGCTGGAGTGCTGGGGCGCAGCCTCCAGGAGCGGGGGGAGTCAGGGACAAGGCCTTCACGGGCTTCATGGGGCTCACCTGCCGGGAAGGGAGGGTCCTGGGCACCAGAGCCAGAAATTCCTGAGACGTGGCCAGATGCCTGTAATCCTGGCACTCTGGGGAGCTCAGGCAGGAAGTTACGGCCTATTTTGGGCAACTTAGTGACTTACTGAGACCCTGTTTTAAAAAAATAAACAAAAAATAAGAGTTCCTGAGATGTGCCGAGAATGTCACCGTCATCCCTGCCGTAGTCCCCGAGGCAGGGCCGTCCTCCAGGGGGGGTGAGGCCACCTGTAATCTCTGGCACCTTGTGCGCTGTGGGACCGCAGGGCTGGCGGTGGCCCTTGGCCCCAGTGCTCCCCTCCCCTCCCCTGCATGGTGAGGCCATTGTCAGCGCAGGAGGCTGTGTGCTCCACGCCGAGGCCCTGGGCCGGGGAGCGGTGGGTCCCCTCGCAACTCGAAGGGCCCCGAGCATGGCTCGAATGGTCGGCCACTGTTCTCTTAGGCCTGGGCCCAGCACAGGTCGGGGCAGCACCCACACGCCCGGGTTGAGGGGCCAGATGTGGCTTCAGAACCACAGCCCACAGGCACCCGGCACTGTGGCTGGGCAAAGGCATTGCTCTCATGGTTTTCAGTTCCCGGCCGGGGGGCAGCTGCAGGGGTGTCAGGGAAGGCATCGTGGCTGACAGGCAGGGGTGCAGCCGACTCCTGTTTGCATTCTCGTGTCTTGTCTGTACTGAGGAGCGAGTGACCCTGTGTCTGTGCAGGAGTGGGACAGGGAAAGGCCTAAATGCATTCGTGTGTGTGGAGGGGACACTGGGGTGTGAACCCAAGGCCTTCAGGCTGAGCTTTGTCCTCAGCTTTTTCTAATTTTTCATTTTGAGACAGGGTCTTGCTAAATTGCTCAGGCTAGATTCGAACTTGCCATCCTCCTGCCTCAGCCTCCTAGAACGCTGAGGTGACAGGTGTGTGGCACCACGCCGGCTTAGGTTCAGCATCAGTGATCAGTGACTAAAGGAACAGGGCGTCACCAGCTGATGGCTAAGGTTCCAGTGTGGTGCCTGTTCTGCCAGGTAGAAAGTTTGCCACCCTGCAGGAGACTGGCACACGAGGTCCCCCGGGTCCCTGCCCCAGCCAAGACACCTGGCCACTGTGGGCGTGTCCCCCTGCCCACTGGGCTCTGAGCGTGGGCCCTGCTCACCTCAGGGAGGCGTCTTCCCTGGCGGCCACCGAACAGGCGGTGGGAGTGGTTGTGACCCGGTGGCCTCCAGACCCAAGCACTTGTCCCCTGTCCCGGAGGTGCTTGCTGGCAGCCTGGCAGTGACAGTTTTATTGGCAGGCGGGCCTGCTGGAGGGATGGCCAGCTATTTACAGTGTGGAGGCCACAGCTCCGCGTGGAGACAGTTGACATAAATCCACGTGATGGATCCGTTATCACTCCATTGAACTTGTGGCAGACCCGTCGAAGGCCGGGCAATAACACAGTGTTTCCTGGGCCCGCACAGCCCTGGGATACATTAAAGACGCTTTATTTATGGCCGGCCATCGCGGCGCGGTGGGCAGCAGAATGCAGCTTCTGCAAGTGTCGTCTAATTTTATGATGAGCATTAAAGCCGGGCCTATAATTTGCACCTTTTTATTCATTAGACAGTGGTGCAGCCATAAGTCAAAAAGGCCCAGGGATTTAGATGCAGATCCAGAAGATAAACTATTGACAAGCCAGATGTATTTTTACATTAGAGCGCCTTTACAATAGTTTATGTGGAGAGTGGAATATAAATCGCATTATTAAATATGAACCATACTTGGAACCGGGGCGGGAGCCGGAGGGGCCACCCCATTTCTCAAGGTTGAACATGGGATTTGCTCCAGGCCAGGGGGGTCACACCGGGGGCCCCTGGAGCTCAGGGTGAGGACGGTGGTCATGGGGAGCAACTGGCTGTTGGAGTCTGGCAGGAACCCCAGGGTCTCCACTGCGCCCACATCCACAGCACCGCTGGCCCCTTGGTCCCCGCCCAACTCCAAGACCAAGAACTTCACTCTGCAGGAGTCTGTCCTGCCTCAGCCTGCGACGTGAGTCACACCATGCTTTGGTGGGGAGCCCTGTGCCCTGTAGAGTGCCAAACACCATCCCTGGCCTCCACCCCTTAGTGTTGGCAGCTCCTCTCTTGCTGTGACAACCAAAGCCACCTTCAAGGGGCCCCTGTTGCCCCTGGCTGACCACTGAGGTAGCCTGTGAGTACCCTGGACTCAGCATTAGAAGCCCTGTGTTCACATTGCTGCCCAGCCGCTTGCTACTCCCCTGACCTTGGCTTTTGAGCTTCTGTGTCCTCACCTGCAACACGGAGAAGGTCAGAGTGCAGGATTGCTGGCTCCCTCTGGCTCCCTCTCCTGCCATTCTGAAAGGGCTAGCACACGTGCATAGGGAGGCTGCATGGATCCAGCCTTCACTGCCACCTCCACAGCATCTCCCAGAGGGTTTGCTGGCCCAGGCTGCTCCAGTGGTCAGATGTCCAGTGACATTCCTAGGTGCAGGTGCAGAAGACTGGCTTCTTGGGCCTGGGTTTTAGCTCATTGGTGCTGTGCCTGCCTCACAAGTGCAAGGTCCTGTTTGATCCCCCGTACCAAAAAAAAAGAAGAAGGTTGGCTTCTGGGTCTGGCAGAAATGGACAGGTCTGTGGTTCCCAGATGCTCCTCAACTTCTTCTAAGGCCAGATGGGAGGTCTCCAGGAGCTTGCTCCAGGACCTTTAGCACCCCAGAGAGTATCTTGAAGGCCAGGGGCTGGCTCTGTCTGGTTTCTGATCAGGGCACCGGGGGCTGGAGAGCCTGGGTCTCCCTAGTTCCCAGCTGCTGCCATTGGGCCCCGAGAACCACTTGGTGGGCGTGCAGTGGGCTGTCTGTCACAGGCTGAAGCAGTCTGCCACATCACAGGCGGGGCTCCAGGGCCATCCCAGGAGGCCTCTGGGCCAGGCTGGCAGCTTGGGCAGAGGATCTGGAGCGCAGTGCTGGCAGGACTTCCTGGCAGAGTGGAGGTGGGACAGAGAGAGGGGACTTCCGAGCTCTCCAAGCACGCGGGAGGCTTGTGGTGGCGCCAGGAGAAGCGGCTGGGGCGGGCGGGAGCCAGCGACACCCGGGTGGATCCAGCTGGCGCGTACCTGAGTCTGCAGCCTGCACGCCCGTCCTCAGCACAGATGGTGGGGAAGCAGGGCAGGGACACCTGGGAGCGAGTGATATCCTCAGTCCAGGCACAGCCAGGGACACTGCGGGCTGCCCTGGGCCCTACAGGGACAGCAGTGGGCACTTGGCTGCCCACAGGAAGGGCTCTCATCCGAGCAGCAAGGGTTTAGACTGTCTCAGCCTTCTCTGGCCGGTGGAGAAGCCTCAGAGGCTCTGCAGGGAGGTGACAGCCTGCTCCAGGGCCTCCAGAGTGGACCAGCAGTCATCAGGTCAGGGGTCAGCTCGTGGCCAGGGGCCAGGGATGCTGCGCTGACCCAGCCGCAAGGACTACACAGCCAGCTCCTGCAGTGGTGGGACAGGCATGCAGGGGCTGAGGATGGACCCCAGGAGGTACCCTGCCATCAGGGAGGGGCAGGGACACAGGCAGGCATGGAGCCGGGCAGGACAGGAGCCACAGGAGCAGAGTGCCGGGCAGACGGAGCCCGGGCACCTCCCTGGGAGCAGGGCCACCAGCTGGGATGGGGTCTGTGTCCACCTGGCAGAGGGACCCCGGGGCCACATGGAAGGAGGGAGGGCCCTGCAGTGCCAGCTGTGCCCCACAGGTGAGGCCGCCTCACCTGCACCTGTGCTGCCTGTGCCTCAGGGCCTCAGTTTCCCCTCTGAAGTATGAGCCGTAACTGCTGGCTAAAGTCAGGAGGTCACCAGTCAGAGGCTGCACTCCTGGGGCCTGACATGGATGCGTGTGTCTGGATCTCTCTGGACTATTCCAGCTCGTGGGAGGATGGGCCCAGGGTACCCTGCCAGGGCCTGCTTTCTGGAGGGTTGTGCCAGTCCCCACATGGGGGCCACCCCACCCCGGCCCAGGCAGCTGAGGCACAAAAGAGCCAAGGGCTCTCCACAGCCAGAGCCAGGTCTCAAACAGCAGCCCTTGGCTAGTTCATCACTTATTCATTCAACAAACGGCAGGAAGGCTGCTTTCTGAATGGGCGGGGCACACGAGAGAAGGCGGGGTTTCTGGACCGACTGCTGCTCCTCCTGCCCCGAGGAGGGGTGCCCTCACTGAGCGCACGCGTCTGAGGAGTGGGCCACTCCAGGGTCTGTCCCAGGTGCCTCACAGCAGGGAGAGCAGTGTGTCCCTGGAGCCAGGATCAGTCCTAAAGGAGGCAGCAGCCGGTGAGGGGCCCTGTTACCTCACTTGGCCCCCGTCACCGTCCGGGACCCGCCGCACACCCCAGGCATCTGGAGACCCGGAGCCCACCGCCGGCCCGCCCGAGGCAGCACTTCTCATGGGTTAAGTGACTGCCGCAGACACATCCGCTGACATCCAGGCCATGAATAGAAGATGAGGCTGCCGGTGGCTGTCAGGACACACGCGGGTGACAAGTGACAGGAGAGGCTGCGGGGAAGGAGCTGGGGCCCAGAGCTTGCTCAGTGAGGGATGTCAGGCCCTCTTCAGAGGGCTGGGGGCAGCACAGGAGGAGATGCTGTGGGGCCGACAGGCACTTGCCTGCGCCTGGCCCCGGGCTGGGGACCAGGTTGCCAAGGGGACTTTGTAGCTGAAGAAGTAAGGAGGAGGCCCTGCCCATGCAAAGGCCCTGAGGCCGGAGCAACCCGGGTGCATTGGGAGCTGGGCCAAGGAGTGGAAAGATGGGCTCTGAGGTGAGGGGCTTTGCAGGTCCTAGGGCTTGGCAGTCACAAGAGACTCTGGGCATCTCTGCTGAATGGGGTAAGAGGAGCCTTTCAGGTTACCCTCTTGGCTGGGTTTCAGGGGGCTGTGGAAAGCAGGTGGAAGGTGGGGGGGCACCATACCCTGCTGGCTACTGATTAACTAGCCTGGCACTGCAGACTGTGGCCAGGCAGAGCAGGACACTGGCTCGCTCACCTGCCCAGCTGCTTTGTCTCAGCAACAGATGGCACAGACCCCAGAGCTAATATTGAACTTGCCTGGCTTTTAAATAACAGCTCCAAACCCCACTGTGCCCAGCACGTCCCATGGAGCCTGCAGGCGGAGCCAGCCCAGCACCTGCTGCTGCCACAGAGCTGCCCGGGATGTGGAGGCTCTCCCCACTCTTTGGGCTGAAAATCCCAGCAGGACCCTCCTGCTGCAAGGGGGCAGTGCCAGGCCAGGAGCCATTTCTGAGCCTGCGTGGACATCGCCCCCAGAGGTGGAACTGAGCCCTGCCAGGTCCCCAGGGCTGGGCCCTGGGCCAGACACAGGAGAAGACACCAGTGGCCCCATCCTGCCTGTCCTGGGCTCTGTCCCTGCTGTCCCTGTGTGAGGGCTCTGTTAGCTCCTCTGCGACCCCCCAGGCCCCAGGGAGCCTTGGGAGTCACCCCAGCCAGCGTCCCCTGCACGGTTTGCTTCTACCAAGTCTGGGGCAGCTGGACCTAGGCTGGTTTATGTCCCCCCGCCCCCAAGACCCTGAGCACACGCTGCGCAGGGAGGTGGCTGCAGTCCTGGGAGGTGCTGGATAGTTCTTGCCCCGGCACGGGCTGGGGGCAGGAGGGCACAGAGTGGGGCCACGGCTGGGCTGGGGATGCCCTGGCCATCATGTGAGGGCTCCCCCACCGCCCCCGCTGCTCTCCTGCTGGAACGCTGTGCATGCCCTGCCTTCCCAGCACCTGACAGTGTCAGGGGAGCCCACCCGTACGTAGCCCAGAGGGGCCGAGAGGCAGCGCCCACCCTAACAGCGACAGCCCTCGCCCGTGCACTTGTCCCTCGTTCCCTGGGGGCAGGAGCACCCCCGTTTCCAGCCCTCCCTTCCAGGTCCCCGGTGACCTGGGCTCCTGGCGAGGCCCGGGCCTCCGGGAAGCAGCTGTCCATGTGGGGCCGTGGCACTGCGGCATGGGTGGGTGGCGATGGCCCGACGGACTGGGGCACAGGCACCGGTGCCCAGCCGGCACCCCGCTTGTCCTCCTCTTTCCTGTCGGCCTCCAAGATCTAGCCCGGGTCCTTTAGAACAGTCTCAGAGTAATTATTCCGAGCAGGCTGCTGGGAAACACCTGCTCCAGCCGGCCCCGCATCACTAATGTGCCGCGCTGAGCCCCGACAGGCGCCCCAAGTCACTCACCGCCCCTGCCGCGCGCCTCCGCCAGCCTGTGTTTCCAGCGCGGCCGCACAGCTGTCACTTACCGCCATCAGTGGGGAAATCATCACCCCACGAAGTCATACATATGGAACATCATATTTGCAGAATATTTATTTTAACACGTGTCAGGGCCTCTCGGGTGCGGGCGGAGCCCCGCCTCATGCCAGGCAGCTGGGGCGGGCAGGGAGGGGACGATGGAGCAGGGCCTGGCTGCCACCCCCAGTGCTCTGGGTGGGGCCCGGCCACCGTGTCCCCGGCTGCTCCCCAGTGGCTGCAGCTGCAGAGTGTGGAGCTGGCAGCCAGGAGCCCAGGGCGCCTCGGCAGGGAGGGCGCCGCCACCGGAACACGGCCCAGCAGGTGTTGGGGGCCAGGAAGGGGAAGGGGCCCCCGGGGGTGCAGAGTGGCCCTGCAGGAAGCAGCCACACCGCCAGAGCCAGGGCGAGGAGGGGACGAAACGGGGTCCTAGCCTGGAGGAGCCCCATAGGACTCACTGCACTTGGGATGGGGCGGGCCGGGCCCCGTGGGGTGACACCGAGCCTTGGCTGTCTCGGGGCCTGCGGCTCTGTGGGGCCCAACCCCAGCTCGGTTCCCCCGGACCGAGGGGTGCAGACTCAGCCACGGCAGCTTCCAGGTGTCAGGGAGGAGGCGAGGGGACTCTGGGGCCGGGGGTCCAGTGTCTCTTCATTCTGAGGAGGCTTAAGTGTGCTCGGGGCCCCGGTGCCTGGGCTGGAAGCTGTCGCTTTTGCTCCCGGTTCCCCAAACCCAGTGCTGGCCTGTGAGGCGAGGTTAGAACAAAGGACAGCAGCTGCCCTCGGCGAGTCCAGGCCTCAGAGCTGGGCAGGTTGAGTGCGGCTCCTCAGGGCGGCTGTGCCCCATAGAAATGCCACCAGCCAGGAATCATTTTTTAAAAGAAGCTAGGCATGGTGGCACACATCCGTTATCCCAGCACTGGGAAGGCTGAGGCAGGAGGATTGCCGTGGGTTCAAGGTCAGCTTTGAGTACATAGCGAGACCCTGTCTCAAAAGAAGAAAGAAAAGAGAAAAGATATTGGGCGTGGTAGCGCACACTTGTCATCCAAGCTCCGTGGGAGGCTGAGAAAAGAGAACTACAAGCTTGAACCCAGCCTCAAAATCTTAGCAACTTGGTCAGACCCTGTCTCCAATAAATAAATGAAAAGTTGATGTGTCTCAGTGTGACAACTCGGAGTTCAGTTCTTAGTTTAAAAAAGGAATGTGACTTTGGGAATATAATTCAGGGGACCCTATGGACCCTGTAACCATCTCAGGATGGAATCCGTACGGAGTAAAAGTTCCCCAGAGCTGGCAGATGGCAGACAGGAAGTGTCCTGATCCCTGGCCTGTGAGCCGAGACCCCACCCTCGTCAGCCCAGGGAGTGGTTGTGGTTCCCAAGAGGCTGGGCTGTGTGGCTCAGGTGCTGACACAGCTGCCCCCCCATGACCAGGCACCGCCTCGTCCCCAGCACACGTCCCCGCACCACGCCCACCTTCCAGGACGTCCACAGTGCCAGGTGCCCAGGACCACTCTGCAGCCTCTCTCGTGCAGCACACCTGTGTCCTGTGAGACACAGCCATGACACTCCCAGCACACGGGCACCTGAAGACTCAGGGCAGGGCCGGCCCGGCAGCGGACAGGGACCCTGTACGCTGGAAGCCGTGGGTGGGCGGGGACAGCCCCAAAAGTGCCAATGTGCTAATCGGGCATCACCACGCCCTCCTTGTTCCGAGCCTCCCAGAGCCCCATGTCCCTGGAGACAGAAGCTGGCCACTTCACCTGGCCCCAGGCCTGCGGCCCTTTGCTCACCTGCCTCAGCCACACAAGCTGCCCCTCGGCCCTGCCCCTGGGCCTTTGCTCCAGCTGTCGCTCCCCTGTGCGCACCTGTGTGGCTCCCCGGGGTCCTCGCCCCCCTCCACTCTCTGTAGCACAGGGCTCGTGGATCTGCAGATCAGTCGTCCCCTGTGGACTGTCAGCCCCACTCGGGCCCACACAGTGAACGGCAGGAGGAGCAGGTGCTGGAGGTCACCCGCTCCCTGTCTCCCCACGTCCAGGCCCCGGGCTCACGGCACACACAGTGGCACCTGCTGGGTCCACACAAGCCAGGGGCAAGCCCTGGGATGAGGTGCAAAGGTGGACAAAGGTCTGGGTTCAGGCCTGCAAAAAGCAAAGCAAAATAAGAGTAAGCCAGTGTGTGGGCAGCTGCCTGGCGAGTGGCAGCACCGGGTTCATTCTAGCAGCTAAAAAGAAAAGAGGGAGCCAGCGGCGAGAAGCTGCATAGACAGGAAGCAGGCAGAGGACATGGACAAAGCCTGCCTGGCCAACAGCAAGGCCACAGGGCGCACACAGAGGACCTGGGCATCGCCAAGCTCCGGTTGGGGCAGGCTGGGTGCACAGAGCAGCTGTGCTGGCTTTGGGCCTTTCCTAACGTTAGCGCCTAGCGTTTTTATTAAATTAGGGTGCAGTCTGTGAGGTACATTCGGCTCTCATCCTCCCCATTCCTCACTTGCACCCAGCACGTTCGCCCCTTCTCTTGTCTAAAAATCGTCTCCCTCTGCTTCCGTGCAATCTTCTTCAGATCCCACACGCGAGGGAGAACACACGAGATTTGTCTTCCTCAGTCCTTTCTCTGTGGCCCAGCACTGTGGTCTCCGGGTCCACCCAAGTTCCTGCAGATGACAGAATCCCGTTCCTCTTTACGGCTGTATAATACTCCACCGTGTGTATAGGTGCCACGTGTCCTCTGCCTGATCGGCTGTTCGTGGGCAGCTGGACTGGTCGCACACTGAGGCTACTGTGATGCAGCTGTCCCTCTAGTGTGCGGCCTGGACTTCCGGTCATAGGAAAGAAAGTGCACACCTGTGTGGCCCTCTGGAAGGCCAATGCTGGACAGGGGTCGTCACGCTGAGTGGCATCCATATCCCCTGGCCTCAGCGCAGGTGTGGACTGCCCTGTGTCCAGAGTGTGACCCGGGGGGTCTGGGGCAGGGCCTGGGGCCCACATGTCTGACAGGGACTTGGCTGCCGTGCTGAGGGGGGGACTCTGCAGGCCGCTGGCTCAGAGCCTGCAGGATTCCAGACTCCCGAACCATTTCCTGTGCAGCGGGGCTGGAAGCCGCTCCCTGGATGGGCCGGTTTCTCGTGTGTGAGCCTGGCTACACAGCGTGCCCTCCCACTGGGAGCCCTGGGCCGGCAGAATCCACTCTGGCTCTGGCACACAGACCCTGTCAGCCCCAGGTCACGGCTGCCTGGCAGTGGCGCAGGGCAGCACCTGAGCATTTTCCAGGAGGAACCAGAAGTCTGGATTTTGCTGCCCAACCCCATTTGTAAATGCTGGTGCAGAATGCAAACGCACGAGTCTAGAGCGCATCCCTCCCAGCCGTCTGCGGCCTGGGCTCACCCTGCGTGGGGGAGCCCTGGGGAGCCCTCGGGCCTCTGCCCGGGCCGTGACCCGGAACCAGCGCGACCATCACAGCCCCTGCCCTCCATCAGCGCTGCTCCCAGCCCACCTGGCAGGGCGGGCACCTGACACCCTGGGCACCGAGGGCCTGGCGCCCACGCACCCTCTCTGACAGCTCTATCTAGCCCAGCCCACCCCTCCCATTGTTCCTGACATCTGTTTCATAAGTGATTAATTGCAATTAGCACGCGGTTTGAAGGCCCTGGAAGAACGCTCAGCAGAGCACTCGCTGAGATTAATGAGTGGCGGGTTGTCGTGAGGGTGCGGTGGGCCCGGTGCACCGCAGGGAGCAGCCGCTGCCTGGGCGGGTGCTGGGGAGGAAGCTGGAGGCGACACCCCAGTCCGGGCCCAACTCGCCCTCAGCCCTCCCCCACAGCCACCCTGGGCAATGCTTCTCTGAGGCCGGACTCGCCCCCCGACAGCTACTAACAGAGCAAGATGAGGCCTTGGTGAGCGGAACCGGTCCTGATGCGTCCAGCGTGCTGTGTGGGGCGGGGTGCCCAGCAGAGGAGGCCAGGGGCCTGCACACACCACCTTCCAGCTGGGGATTGTGAGGGGCCAAGGACACCCTGATGCGCGTCCTCGTCCTTGCTTGCTGGGATTCGTGGCTGCGACCTCATCACCTGGCTGGGGCGGCCACTGCAACTCCAGGCTCTGACCCAGCTTTGGCTTTGGGACCTGGCTCTTCTGCAGTATCTAGGGGCCCGACCCCAGCTGCGTGTCCCAGGCCACACAGTGGCTCTCGGTCGGTGGGGTGAGTTGGTTGGCGTGTCCCTGCAGAGTTTGCCCATGTGTGCCCAGCCCTACACTTCTGCCGCACGGACAGTGCAGCTCCCGTGTCCCTGTCCTCTGTCGTCTCGCCGTCACAGCCGTTTGTCGAGGTGCAGTGGCCTAACCAGTGTCTGTAGTCATTCTCAGTGATGTCCCCACTTTACAGATGAGGACCGAGGCCTGCGCTGGCTACACGGGGGAAGGGCTCTGGGACCTGAGCTTGGGCTCCGCCTCCTCCTGTCTCTCTCCAGATGTGCCGCACAGCTGCCACATGTCTTCTGCAGCCTGGAGTTTCCTGAGGCAGCCGATGCAGACTGAATCGGGGGTTCAAGTCTCAGGCTATTGCCCTGTGCACCGGGCTCTCTGTGTGTTACCTACAGCCCTTTCGGGTCTGCTTGGGGCCTGGGTGGTGTCTTCTCTGGGGAGATCGGAAACCAGAAACCGGCTCCGGTGGCTCCAGTGGCGGCCAGGGCAGCAACTCTCACTGACAGTGACTCCACTGCCTGCTCTGGGCCTTTTCTTCCTCAGGTGATGTGCTAATGTCCTTTCTGTTTGGTCCTCACAGAGCGCCAGAGGCAGCTCTGCCTACTGTGCAAAGAATCAGAGGTCAGGAGGCGCAGCCCCAGGTCAGGTCACTGGGTGATGCGGAGAGTGAGTCCACTCCGCCACTCTCTTTTGCTCCCTTTTTTGTTCATAAATTTCCTCAATTCTCAGCCCTGCCCTCTGCCAGATACGGACCGGGTCTGCTGCCCCCTCCCAGGGCCACCCCTGCCAGCTGCTGCAGATGCCCTGCAGGCTCTGGGGTCCTGCTGCTTGGCACGAACATCCATCTGTGGCCAGATGAAAGGGCAGTATAGCAGGATGCATGAAGAGAAGGGTGGGTGATCACATGCATGGGGTGTGTGTGTGTGTGTGTGTGTGTGTGTGTGTGTGTGGATGGGCGGGGATGGACGGACAGGGATGGGCGGATGGGGATGATTGGGTAGTTGTTGGCTGAATGGATGTTGGGTGTTGTGATGGATGGAGATGATTGGGTAGTTGTTGGATGGGTAATACTTGCAGGAAACTGGATGGATGGGTGGAAAGTTGTATGAGTGAATGGATAGGTGACCGTGTGGAAGTTGGATGGACGTTTGTAAGTGAGGAAGACAGGTGAATGGCAGAAGTGGGATGAGCAGATGGATGTTGGATGGACTTCAGATAGAGGTGGATGGATGGATAGAAAGAGTTGGGTAGATGGACTTCAAACAAACAGAATTGAGTGAGACAGACGGAAAGGTGCATCCTGACCCAAAACAGGAGTCCAACTCTGTGAGGGGAAGGAAAAGCCGTCATCCCTCACAGCCGTGGTGGAAAGGGGTGAGCTTGAGTGGAAATCTCACAGCTTCAGGGTTTAAAGGACTGTGGCTCAACACCTTACCAAGGGACAAGCTGAGCCCCAGAGATGGGGAGGGACTTGTGTGGTCGAGGGACTTACTTATGGCAGAGTTAGGGACCGCAGCTCCTTCCTGCGACGTAGGCTCCCAGAGAACGCCTCCCTCCTGCTCCAGAGCACCGCGGGTGTGACCTAGGCGCCCCAGGATGGTGGCCAGAAGCATAATGACCAGCACACACTGTGACTCCTTAAGAGGGGCTGTTGTCACCCACGTTTATGAGTGAGGAAACTGAGGCCCAGAGGCCCAGCCGCTTGCCGAGGCTCCAGCGGGGAAGTGCGCTGTCAGATGTAGTGTGGCTGGGTGCTGCGACTATCGGTCTTGGTCGACTGCCCTGTCCTGCAGGCGTGGTCTGTGTGATCGCAGCCCTTCCCCTGCCCCCTGCCCTGTGCCCAGAGTGGGGCTTAGTAGTCGGCAGCCCCACACTCAGGGCTCGCATGTGGTAAACACGTGAGTGTTATGTCTTGATGCTCCTAGTAGTTTTAATATTAGCTACTTTACCATCGCTGGAACAAAACTCCAAACACCTTACTTAAAGGAGGAGGAGAGCTTGGTTTGACTCATAGTTTCAATAGGGTCAGGTCCATTGTTGGCCGACTCCAAGGCAGCATGGTGAAAGGGACTGGGCGGAGGACAGGTATTCACTCTGCGGCAGCCAGGAGGCAGAGACAGAAGGGAGGAGCAGGGACATCGCACCCTTCCAGGCTGCACCCCAGCGACACCTCCAACCGGGCCCGCTCCTAACAGCGCATGAGCCACGAACTCAAACACTAGTCACTGATGAGCACAGCACCCCACAGGGCAATCACTTCCTGCACACGTGAGACGTTGGGATTGTCTGAGATCTAAACCGTAACAGCGCCTCGTTTCTAGGCTGTGCGGTCCCGCCGATGACGTGGCTAGTGCAGCCCCACATCCCCTACATGTGGGTCCCCCGTAGGCCGGGAGCTGCCAGGACAGGTGCACAAGGTGGCGGGCGGGAGCTACCCTGCACAGAACGGCCACCAGGCCTGGTTCCCGACGGGTCCCTCCACCGCCGGGAAGCCCCTCCAGGGTGACTCCCGCGTGCTGCAGAGCGCACCTGGGGCCTGGGCCCCCGCCCCCCGTGTGACCGGTGTGGTGTCTACACTTCCTGAGCCATGGCCTTTTCTGTCTCTGTGGCCTCCCAGAAAGCTTGGAGGCAGAGTCGCTGGCACCCAGCCAGCCTGGTTGTCGGGGTCTGTTTGACACTGATGTCCCATCAGTCTTCACCCTGCGCCCACCCTGCACCCAGGTTCTCTCGAGGACTGGGAAACCCCCAGAGGGCTGGAGATGCTGGCCTGGAGACGCACAGCAGGTCTGGCCCTGACTCTGGTTCAGCCAGTGCAATTTTCTCAGACTGCAGCCGAGTTAGCTCTTCTCACTACACGGAAGTTCCTCGTCTGGACCACAGGGGAAAGCACGATTCATTTTCTTTCTGTAGGGGTAGGAGTGAGACTCGGGATTGAGGCAAGGACCTAGTGATACAGGGCATGTGCTCCTAGAGTCCAGAGCCAGTGAAGCCCCAGGCCTGGCCAGCTGGGCGTGGCCCAAACCCCAGAGGGCCATGGGTGCTGGGGGCTCTGCTATGTGGCCCGGTGCCTGTTCCCACCGGGACCCCATGCTGCGCCTGCCCACAGGGCCGCAGAAGAGGGCACAGGCTCCTGGGCCGGCTGGGTCGTCCCCAGGGTGCCGTGGGGGCAGCCTGGAGCGGTCAGTCAGAGCCATCTGCCTTAGCAGGGGACACGGACGGAGATGGGGTGGACCCCGAGGCCTCAGCCCTCCCCTGTGACTTTTGGCCTGGGAGCAGATGGCGGGGCCAGGCAGGCACAGCTGGCCATGCTCACGTGTCACCACACCCATGAAACTCTCCAAAGCCAGGGCCAGGTTGCAGCTGGCCTCACCTCCCACCATCTGACCCATGTCGTTCCGGTTCCCTGTCCCCAGGAGGCTCAGGGTCACAGAGGCCCTGGAGGAGGTGGAGGAGGCCTGGCCCAGAGGCCTTTTTACATGGAAATAGGGGAGCGGCTTCCTGGAACGCTCTTCACTTCCCCATTTGGTTCTAGGAGGCCCCAAGCAGCCAAGTCCCTGGGCCTCCTGCTGGCCGGAAGCAGAGGAAGGTGCCTGGGAGGAGAAATGAGGGGTAAAGGCGGGACCAGTGCCCATGCCTGGGGGTGGAGGGGCTGCCTTCCCAAGGACCTGGCCACCAGCTGCGTGTCACTCGCCCGTCCGTCGCCCTGCCAGGCCTTCTCCTGTGCCCTCCCTGCCTCTGGCTGTCCAGGTCAGCCCTGCCCTGAGCTGGCCGCCGCCCTGGGCCTTCAGCCGTACATGCCCAGCAGGTTGCCCGCCTCTCTGAGCCCACTCCGGCGCAGCTTCGGGTTCCAGCCCGCTGTGCACAAACCCCACCCCAGGCTGCCCCGCTTGCTGTGCCCGGTGCTGCAGCTGCCCCCGCCTTCCTTGCTGTCCCGGAGATGAGGGCCTGGGCATGGCTTCTGCTTCCACCGCCCTCAGACTCCGAGCCCCAACGTGATGTCCCCGCTCCCCAGGGTGGGTAGAGGGGGGTCCCCAGAGGGAGGAGGGGCAGAGAAGCCTCCCAGGGCCAGATGGGAAGGTGGCAGCTGTGAGCCCTCGGGACCCTGGGCATGGCCGCCTGCTCTGTCTGCCTCACTGAGCCGCCTGGGAGTCGGCTGCTGGTTCCTCTCGATGGGAAAAGCTGAGCCCCAGAGCTGCCAACTCCCCGTCCAAGTCCTTGCGGTGAGGATGAGCACCTGGCAATAAACGAGGGGTTGCCCTGCAGGCCCCGTGTCCCTGAAGCTCGCTTGTTGAATGACTGCCCGGTTGGCAGGCAGGGTCTGAGTTCCCAGAGGGACTTTGCTAAAGCTTCTGACCCAGCAGAGCAGTGAAGGGCTGGTCAGACCAGGCCCCGTGCTGACCGATGACTGTGTCCAGAACAAGGGCTGGGAATTGGCCCCTGCCCTCCTCAGAGCTGGGAAAGACAGAGCCTTCCCAGCCCCACCCTCCCCAAGGCCTGGGCCAGGCCTATTGGGGTCACCCAGCTCCTCCGTCTGCCAGCCCTGGGGGATGCGACCTGCCATCCGCCCTCACCCTGCGCTGACCCAGACAGTGATTTATGTGGCAGAGGCAAAAGGCTGCTGGAGGTGGGGCCTAGAGTCAGGGGTCAGGACAGCCAGGAGGCACCTGGGTAGGGCGAGGGCCTGCCCTGTGACCCAGGGTGCCGGGGCTGCCATGGGGCTACAGCCGCAGTCTCGGGGGCAGGGGAAGGCCTTGTCGGCCATCTGGCCCTCTGCGCCTGGGAAGTGTGGTGCTCCCACCACAGCTCAAACGGCCAGGCAGAGGGATGGCCAGATGGTGGCAGGCTGAGCGCCCAGAGGGGCACTGTGTTCCAGGCACGGGCAGAGAACACATGGCAGCTTCCACACCCACACGCGCACACACATGCACACAAGTGCACCCCAGGCACCGTGCCAAGGCTCGCGGACTCCTTCCGGGCTTCTGGTGATCTTTTGGGTGCACACTGGGCACACACATGTGTGTGCAGAAAACAGGCCCACGTGCACAGAGACTTACAGTCATGTGCACAGGTCTGTGCACACAGATGCATGTGCACATGGGAAGGTATGAGTGCGCTCATGTTCTGCACACACATGCACGTGTGCCAGTAGCCACAGCAGGGCAGGCTTCTCCGAGACACCTGCAGGCGTGCCCAAGCACCCGCATGCTGGCTGCCACACACCCGTGTGCAAAGACACGCAGGTGGGCACACACTCATTCACACAGGGCTCTGTGCCTGCTGCCTCTCCCAGCAAGGCCTCGCCCAGAGGACCTGCCATCCCTCTCCCGCCTGCTGCTAGCCAGGCCCACATCTGACCTGCTCCTTTGTACAAGCCCCACCCCGCAGAGCACCTGTCTCATTGGCCAGTGTCCCCTGTGCCTGGTTTAGGTCCTGGGTCATAATTGACCATAGGGACCTGGGACAGTGTGGGCCCCTGGGCCCCTGGGGAAAGCCTGGAGGTGAGCCTTGCATTCTACTGGGCCCAGGATGCCTCTAGGCAGCTGCAGGCATGGCTTGCTCAAGCTGATTAAATCTGGACGGAGGCCTGGGGACTGCCTACCCTGTGCCTACCCCATGCAGCGCTCCCTTTGCATCTGAGAGGGGCAGCTGGCCCAAATCCGAACGTCTTCCTCCTCACACCCATGCTGAGCGAGGGCCCAGCTGGCTCTGGAGAACTTGGGTTGGCACTGTCAAAGACCATACTGGTGGTGGTGTGGGCACACCTGTGTGTGATCCGGCTGAGGCAGGAAGATCAAAAGTTCAAGCCCAGCTCTGGCAACTTAGTGAGTTAATAGACCTTGTCTCAAAATAAAAAGAGGGTTGGGTTCAGTCCCAGTTACAAGAGCACGCACACAGAGGCCACACCGGTCACAGGTCACTGTGTGACTGGGCCACATTCCCTGTGGCTTTGGTTTCCTTAAGATGGCGCAGGGTCTGGTGCTGCAATCACCAGGGACCACAGCAGACACAGAGGGGCCTTGGCACAGTGGGCTGCGAGCCAGTGTTGGGCTCCTGCTGGCATGGTCCCTCTGGGTGTCCACAGCCACCCACACCGGGAGGGACATGAGCCACAGGTCCTGGGGAGCTCCGGGGACACCAGTGCTGCATCCTGGGGCTCACACATTGGGTCTGCAGGGGCCAGAAGGGAAGGCAGGCACGGCGTTGTGATGGCATGGGGACAGCATGGCCTCTGTGCTGTGAACACCTGGGCCAGGGCCCTCTCTGTGGAGGGTTGTGCCCTGTGCTCCTGGACGTCCAGTGGAGTCCTGGCTGTCACCTGCCATGTGCCAGGAGTACCCCCAGACTGAGCCTTTGCCGTTGTCCCCTGGGACAGTGTTACCGCCAGCCGGGGTAAGAGATGCTGGCTCAGAACCGAGGCCTTTGCAGTGAGTTTTGAGGACCCTGTGAGCTTTCTGGGCAGAGAAGCAGGGGACCATGTGACATGGAAGGGCCAGGGAGAGGCACAGGTCGGCCCCTACCCTGTGACCTCCAGAGGGGCCTTAGAACATCACCAAGGCCCCTGAACCCTGGGTCAGAACCACCCGGTCCCGCAGCTCACACTGACACTGCAACCCCTGGTGGCTCTTCTGCTCCGGGATCACCCTCCTGTCTCCCTCAGGGCTCTTGTGCTTGCTGTGTGGATGCTGAGGTGCTCTCTCCTGCCTGAGGTTCTGTCTTCCCTTGTTTCCAGCCACAATCTGGATGTCACCTCCCCAGAGGAACCCTCCAGGCGGCCTCCCCAGGCCTCCTTCCCAACTTTCTCTCCTGTGCAGGGACCTGTTGTCTTCCTGGTCTGTTGTCCAGCTCCAGCTCCCCAGCCCTTTGTGATAAAACCACTGCAGCTCCGCGCTGAGCAGAGCTGGGCTCTTAGCTGGGGGTCGGGAAGTGTTTGTTGGTGACTAAGGGGCTACAGTGGGGATCTCAGGCGGTCTGGAGTGGCTTCTGTGTTGGGAAGCGGGAGGCTGGGCCCACCTTCAAGGTAAACTGAGGCGGGGGGCTGCATCTCATGCCTGGCCCAGAAGTCACAGGGAATGTCTTGGCCAGGAGGTGGGGGTGCGTCACTGTTCTCGGGTGTCCTGACCACCTGGCACACAGAGGCCCTGCTGAGACACCTCACTGCGCTCTCCAATTCTCTTGTGATTCTGGAGGCCAGGACTCAGCCTCTCACGGGCAGGCCGGTTCCTTCCAGGCATCTCACGGCCTCCCATGGCTGCTGCAGCCCGCAGCGTCTCCATCTGCGCCTCGACTCACACCACCTCACTGGAGGCCTCAGTGCTCTCTTCCGAGAAGGCCTCTGGGGGTCCCAGCCCGGGCACCTTGGCCCAGGGCCAGCTTACTGCACTTGCAGGGACCCCCCAAGTAAGGCTGTGCACCAGGGGCTTGGGGTTACGGCTTGGGGACACCGTCTGACCAGCACCTCCTCTCCTGTCCCATGGACAGGATGCCGTGGGCCCCCCGTGTCCTGAGGAGCCCTGCCTCCTCAGTCCTCTCACCCCCCAAAACACCGGCCCCTGGTCGTCTCCTCCACCCTGCCCTGTGTGCTGCGGGGTGATGTTTTTGTCTTTGTGATCCTGTTGGATAATACTATTTATTTTCTCAATGGGGTGAATCCATGCGTGCCCCAAGGGGACAGGTAACTGTCTGAGCCAATTCGGTTGCCACCTGTGGGGGGCGGCAGGTGCTGCTGAGGGTCCCCAGTGCCCAACAGCAGAGGTGGCTGCCTTGCGCCCGAGTGCCCTACCCACAGCTCCAAGGCAGGGAGCTTGCCTGGCCACCCGCCTGGTCCCCCAGTGACTGGCACTATGCTGGACACACAGCGAGCGCTGATCTACAGCCAAGCAGGGAATGGATGGACAGACAGACGGATGCAGCTGTGGTTAAAGCCGTGTGACCTGTCGGAGCCCCTGCCCTGGCCTGCAGCCCCGGTTGGCTCCTCTGCAGGGTGCATTTCCTCTCTGGGCCAGACACAAAGTCTGGTATGAGGGCTTCCTAGGTGCTTAGCTGCCTGGTGCTGGGTGACAGGTCCCGCACCTACAACAGTGCCAAAGCCCCAGTGAGAGGAAGGGACCCGAGGTCGCCCCTCATGACGCGCTCCGGTGTCCCAGGACATGTGGACGCACCGGCTCCCAGCACGGTGCCCGCTGGGGCGCTGGCGGGGTGTCGGTGTCCTGGCTGCCGCTGTGTGACCCCGGCCAGCTCCCGCACTTCTGCAGCTGCTCCAGACCCGCGAGATGGAGATGGGATAATAACGGCGACCGTCTCCTTGGCTACGGGATTGACTGAGCGAGCAGAAATGTGCAGCGAGTGTGGCCGTCGCCACTGGGGCACAAACCTGAGTGTTATTACAGAAAGTGGGGCCAGGAAGGGGATGCAAAGCCCCGTGACAGCCTCTGCACCCCGTGAGGCCGCAGGGTTTTGTCTGGGGCTGAGCAGAGGAGTGGGGTGCACAGCCAGTGACTGGACCTTCGTGAGGGTTGGGACGGGGGCTGGGAGGATCATGAAGGGGCGTGGCAAGCTAGGAGGCGGGGCTTCTGGGGCACAGTGCGGGGCAGAGATCGCCGGGTCTCCACATCCCCAGCCTCAGCAGGATGAGTCAGGCAGACCCTTCAGTCCTTATGCGCACAGCTGTGCACCTCACACACACTCCCACAGGCGTGCACACACTGCTGCCCTCGCTGCCCATCCCACCCTCCCTGCTCCACAGCGGTGCCCCTGGAGCCCTGTCCTCTGCTGCCCTGGTTCTGTGCATCTTTGGGGTGCTGTGTGCCAACCCCCCGGGGGGCGACTCCACCTCCCAGAGGCTGTGCCAAGTGTGGCAGCTAGCTCGGCAAAGGCCAGTGCCCTACCTGTCCCCCATATGGCTGAGCTGGGCATGGGGCAGCTGGTGAGTGTGGGGGCCAGGAGCAGGGGCGATGGCCGAGCTGCCCACCCCAAGGCTGGGGCAGCTGTGCCAGGTCTTGCAGCTCCTGGGGAGCTGAGCTTGCATGGCGGGCGGCTGGCAGTGGGCTGCTGAGCCTTCCAAAGGTAGCAGCCATCTGCACTGTGATAAAAAGCCCCGAGGATGATAAATAGACAAGTCGCACTTTTATTGGATTGCAGCTTTGGAGCAGCCACTTTGGGTTTGGCACTGTGTTAACGACAGATTTCTGCTTCCCTTGCAAGGCCTGGCCTCGCCGGGAGTGCGCCAGCCGCCTAGGCCCTCTCTGCGGGAGGGAGGCCCCCGGCAGGCCCTGCACTTACTGCCCTGGGGCCTGCTCTGGACTTAGATCCTGGTACCGCACTGTGCTGTGCCCCAGTCAGGCCGCCCACCCTCCCTCGTGCAAGGGGGGAATGAGGTGCCCGGGTAATGGCTGAGTAGCATTGGAGCAGCAGCTGGGTTAGCCATGGCATCTGCACTCTACCACCGCCTTAGGTCAGTGTCGTGAGCCCAGTCCAGCCCTGTGCTGGGCATTGCTGCGTGGGGTCCCAGCTTGGAGGAGTTGTCTGTTTTGGGGTCCCCTGCTCTCCCAGGTTATGATGTGGAGCTCTGGGCGCCTCCCAGCTTTGCCCTGGCAGCTATGAGACTGGGCAGTAGCTGGAACCCTCGGTGCCTTGGTTCCCTACCTGTCAGGTGCAGATGAGACCACAACGCACCACGGTGTGGTTGAGAGGCGGGAGGGAGGGACTGTGGGGAGCTCCTGGGCTGGCAGCTGGGCAGAGTGGGCACGAATGTCAGGGGCTCCTTCCTCACCTGGAGTCTGTGGTGGGTGGGTGTCAGCCCGGGGTGGGAAGGGGCTGAGCTGAGGGACTGAGGTCGGGGCACGGCGGCCTCCCTGGTGTAAATGGTAGTTGTCACCAGCTAGTGGGGACCCCTAGGGTGAGGAAGGTGTGAACCAGGATGTCCTGGGACTGCGTGGCAGTGCCTGCTTCTGTCCACTGTCAGAGCGCCCCAGGACATGGTGACTGCACTGTCTGAGCCTCGTTTTCCCTTCCCTGCCTCACCATCCCAGTCTTGGTGTGACCTGCTTCTCTGCTCTCCTGCCCAGGTCCTCCTTCCTCTTCTGCCCTCCCAGGCCCCTCAGCGTCCTGCTCCTGACCCCAGCACTGTGGGCGCAACCTTGACAGGCCCTTCGAGGGTCTCCACACCCTCCCGTCACCAAGCCTCCCGGACCCCGTGGCCTCCGGACCACCGTCGGTTCAGGCCTGGGTCCTGATGTGGTACCAGGACACAAGTGCTCCAGTTCAGGGCTGCTGCCCAGCTCCACGCTTGACCTTGGGCCAGTGACTTTGGCTTTCCCTCTGGGAGATGGGACACAGGCCCGGGGGTGGCACGTGAGATCTGGTGCTTGCTGTGTCTGCTTCCTCAGCATGGGGACTGGGGCCTCCCCACATTTTCCAGATGGTGGTCAAGGCCCCGCGGGTCTCAGGCTTCCCCTAGGTCTCTATCTGGGGGGCAGAGACACCCAAGATCTCAGGGTGCACAGAAGAATCCATGGTACAAGAACTGGGCGAGGCTGCACCGAGTGCCTTCTGGACACAGCCTTGTTGGCAAGGCCCACACTGCTCAGGCAACTGCCCAGGACACAGCTCCCTGCCAGCCCAACACGCCCCTCTGACGGGTCAGAGTCAGGGGCCTGCACTGACTTGGAGACATGGGAGGACCCGACCGCAGAGGGCTGAGGGAGATGGCGTGGGGGAAAGGGCAGGGCGGTCTAGTGGTTAGTGAGGGTGCCTCCGAAGGCTGGCTCGCTCCCTCCCTGCACTATCTCTGGCTGAGCACTTCTGCCATCCCCACTGCCTTTCCTGGGAAAGAACAGGGAGACCTCACGGGCTAGAGAACGACTCTGGCTGAGCACCTCAGTCTCATAGCGTGTTCCAGCCGCTGGAGCTTTGGGAGTAGACCTGGCCCGGCCTTGGGAACACTGGGCCTTCTGGGTCATCTGCAAGCTCCCCACAGATGACAGCCTGTGCAGTCTGCTGGGGACCCTGAGTCAGAGACGAGCTGCAGGGAGAACAGGAGGACGCCCTGAGCACCTGCTGTGTACTCAGAGACACTGCCTCGTGCTTTTGTCCCCGTGGGTGCACACACAATCCAGGGTGCTGAGGGGGCCCCGGGCCAGCTGTGACCCTCACCATCGGGCACCTTCAAATGAGAGCAGGACCCGCACCTGTGGCCATGTCCCTTCCTTCCTGTCCTCTTGTCCACTCCTCTCCCCACCTCCCTGCACTGCGGAGAGACTTGGGACGTGGCTGGCTGCCCAGCTGTGCCACTCAGTCCCAGCCTGCAGCCCTGGGCAGGAGCCCAGGAGCCCGCGCTGCCCAGGCGGGGAGAGAGGCAGGCAGCAGCTGCTGCTAACAGGTGAGCCGCACGGCCCCTCCCGGGCCTCTTGGAGGAGCGGTAATGAAGTGCAGCTGTGAACTCCGGGTTTGGGTCAGGAAGGCAATTTCTCATCTCTCCTCACAGCAATTGAGTCGAAAATCTGGGAGCCGTGCACTCTCTGCCCTCCCTCGCCAGTGCGGGTGGTGGCAGTGGCCCTGGGGAAGGCAGGTGGCAGGGTGAGCTGGCGGAGCAGCCAAGCCAGAGGTGGGAGCAGGGAGCAGCTGGCCGCCCTCCTGAGGACAGGGCTGTTTTCCTCCCTCCTGCTGTAACTGCTCTGGTGACTCCAGTGGCGGCCGCTCACCTCGTGGTGGCGCTGGCCCCGGCCCCCACCACCAGCCACATCTGAGGCTTTCAGAGGCGCCAGGCAGCTGCTCCCAGCCTAACCGACTTTTCCGGATGGTTCCTGCCCTGCGAGGCCCCAGATAAACAAAGCCAGGGTGGCTGTAAACCTCAGGGCCGCCCTGTGAGACGGTGGCCTGGAGCAGGAGGCAGTGAGAGGGAAGAAAAGCCCCGCTTCAGACGCGCTTCCCACTGGCCACAGGGTCAGCAGAGGAGCCAGTTCTGCAAGGCGGTGCTGGCCCCGCTGGATTGATCAGAGAAACGGGCCAGCAGCAGCTCCTAGCCTGTCTCCTGGGGTCCGGGCTCCGGAGCTTAAGGGCCTCATCTTCTGCGCCGCCGAAAAGTAGCCGAGGCCGGTGGTCTGGGCCGACGTGCCTGCATCCAGATAGCTACTGTGTGACTACAGTGAGATAGCCGGACTGTTCTGACCCTGCCGCTGATAAAACAGATGGGCTGTTGGAAGGCATGCTGAGACTTGAGCACTAACGACACTGCTGGCCGTAACAGTACCGTTTCTCCCATGGGCACTGAAACAGCTGTGCCGCGCAGGCAGACGGACTGCTGATAGCCTACTGTGCCTTCCTGCCCACCGCCCACCAGGGCTCCCAGCCTGGGCGGCCAGGGGAGGCTGACGCTCAGCCCGAAGGCTGAAGTGCACCCCGCCTGCCTTGTCTGTGCAGTTGCTTTGTGGCTGCCTCTCCTACAAGTGCCTTAGGTGTTGTTTTTAAAAACCAGGTTTCTCAGAGTTCGGGGACGCACAGGGACGCACAGAGTTCTCACAAACGGGTACCCGACCCACGACTAGTGTTTGTCCTCCAGCCCTGGATGCTCTGTCCATCTCTCTGTGGTCGCCCCAGCCCCGGCCCTGCAGCCAGGTCTCTGCGCTCTGTCCCTGCAGTTCTGCCTTCCCTGGGGCGGCTCTGATGTGCAGAGCGAGTGCCTCTGTCCTGCCCTCTCGCTTCAGTGCTGTGGCGGGGGGGCATGTGTGGTCCACATTCCTCTCCGTGCAGTTCGGCTCCTGGATGCTCCTTGAGCTGCTTTCCTGGCCCAAGGTCCCAGAGCCGGGCCCTTCCCTGCCGGCAAGGAGTGTCCTCGCCTGGTACCGCGTCTTGGCATCAGGTCAGACTGGCCAAAGACACATCTTTGTCCCCGCCGGAGAGACTGTGGCCGACACGGATAATTGGATTTTAAATAAAAGCCAGCAGGAGTGGGCCACCCTGCCCTGTGCAGAGGCCTTGCAATTACACCAATTATGTTGCTCGAGTCAAGCTGTCTGATTCCTCCTGTCCCTAATTTGATGGAGCTCAGAGACCCTGCCAGCAGGGTTGTTTATTTATTTACCTGGCTCTCACGAGCTGGGATGAGCGAGTCTGGGTGGTTGACACCATGCGGTGGCCCCAGATCAGGCCCAGGTGCCCCCACTCATGTAGTCCCCTCTCTCGGGTCCCAAGACCTCTGGCAGCTTGGAAATCACCTGGGGACAGGCTAAGGATGCTGATGCCCAGGCCACACCCCAGAGATGCTGATCTAGGGACTCAGGACTTTTCGGAGTCCCTGTCTGAAGCTAGGTTGGGGTAGCCTCCTGCTGGCTGGATCCCCCTTTCTGGGGCTGTGGCCAGGGCAAGGCTCTGGCCAGGTGGCAGGCCGTGGTTCTTGCTTCTTACAGGACTCAGGGCATCCCAGAGAGGGACCTGGCAGGGAACCTTCAGCACAGACACCGCCAACGAGGACAGCTGGTGGCAGGCCCAGGTGTCTGTCCCTGGCAGTGTGTGGCCTGTTCTGCCCCCTGGTTGTTTTGTTAGCAAACATCTCTTGCCTGCCTCCCTTCTGCTGGGCCTTCTGTGAGGTTGGGGGTAGGTGGGCTGAGACCTTGTGAAGCAGTACAGGTTCTTGGTGCCTCCTTCCCTGCCCCTCTGCGGGCACATGGGTCATCTTCCCGATTGGGGGTTTGGGCAGTAATTCACCCCGCCCTGAGATGCCCAGTCCGTAGGGCTCAGGACAGCAGGGTGCCATGAGTCACAGCGTCCTGGACCTGGGTCCCCATCTGGAGCACAGGGACGTGGCTCACAGTGGCCAAGCAGTCAGTCCCTTTGGGTTCCCAGATCCTGGCATCTGCCTCGGGTAGGAGTGTCAAGGGAGCTGTTTGGGGGGCTCTGCAGTTGTCCCCCAGCCCGTTGTTGTCCTGGCCTTCCAGGAGGGCTGTACTCCGGCTCTCTGACTGCTGTCACAGGGATGACAGGGGCAGGATGGGATCAGGCCCAGAGGTGGGACCCTAGAGCTGAAGCTTCCCACACCCCAAAGCCGGCAGAGTGACTCTTCCGAAGGCTGGCCCCCCCAGATGACCTTGAGAGCCTCGGTGCCGCTGCTGGGGGCCCCTTTTGGCTCCCCTACTACTGCTCACAGCTCCTCCCTCCTACTTCCAGAGGCAAGGCTGAGGCCCCGCCTGGTGCCACCCAAGGTCTCCATGACCCTGAGAGTGGCTGCAGGGGAGGGCAGGCAGGTGTTCAGGCCTCAGTTTCCTCTGCCAAGCAGGATGGAGCCCGTGGTCCCTGCCAGGCCGGACACGCTGGCCTGTGCGAGTCCTGGAGCCAGACGCCTGGGACGGAGCGTGAGCTTCCTGGGCCCCGTGACAAGGACCTGAGACAAAGAGTCCTAGAGGAGCGCACTTCTCCCCCGGTGCTGCAGGGCCGGTCCTCTGTGGCGCGACACCCCAGGCTGCTGGCACCCACTTGGTCTCCATCATGTCCTCCTCCTGTGTCTTCTCAGGACACTGTCCTTAGCAAGACTGCCCACCCCCGTCCAGAACAGGCGCCTAACTTCACCCCACTACAGGAACTCCTTCTCTCAGCACGGTCCCTGCCCGGGGACTGGGCTGGGTGTGGCCACGTCTTTTGAGGAGCCCACAGCTGAGCCCACTTCGGACACTAGGCGGTTCTTCCTGGGAAGTGGACTCCCTGGCCAGGACCCCTGATGCTGGCTCTGTGCTGGCATCCTGTTCAGCCCTGCGTCCCACCTGGCAGGGACAGGCGCCCCACGAGGCTTGTGAGGGGTCTGGGAGGGCTTCTGTGGTGAGCAGGGTGACAGAGGCTGCCCGGAAGCACGAGGGCCAGGGAAGTCCTCTGCCGCTTGGGGTCCCACTGTCCCTAGTGATGCAGATCCTGTGTGGGGCCTGTGGGCCTGTGTGGTCTCCTCGGGCATCTGCACTGTCTGCGTGGGGCCGTCTGTCCATCTGTTGGATCTCAGCTTCAGGGGCCCCAGTCTGGCTGTCCTCCCCCATCCCTCCCTAGGGGCCCTGAGCTGGAGGAGAAAGCCGGAGCCTCCACTGGACAGCTGAGGACACTGAGGCTCACAGAGGCTCAGAGCTGTACAGGACGTGGGGGTCAGGTGTGCCCACCCATCGGCTTATCCTGACCCGGGGGAGTCCTGATGGGGAGGTCACCGAGAGGCGGATAGCATCAGGACACAGGTGCAAGCCACCCCAGGGACCTCGTCTGCTATGGGAAACAGAGGGCCGAGCGGCAGTGCTCCCAGCTGGACTGCCCCTGGGGTGGTGGTGTCCTTTCCTGCCGTGTGTGACTGTGATCTCGACCCCATCTGCTTCTGCAGGGGGGTGAGTGGGGTGAGCCCAGGGACAGAGCAGCCCCCTGGTAGAAAGCAGGGATGCCCCCAACAGAGGAACGAGGATCGAGGCTTCTGTCTCCAGATGCCTTTGCTGGGGCCAGAGCCATGCTGAGCCTGGCCCTCCCCAAGAGATGGGGTGGGATGTCCCTGGGCATGAGGCTGCAGAGGCCCCATGGAGCTCTGGGAAGGTCAGGACCCCGTGGCAGGGCAGGAGGAGGGAGGGGACCATTGTCCCCAGAAGAGCAGGGCCTCAGCCTCTGGAGGCCAGGACCGCAGCTGTGGCCGGGCACGAATCCCAGGAATGCAGCAGTCCCTGACCTGGGAGGGACATAGGTCTTGGAGTTCTCTCCTGCCCCTTGGGGTCAGCACTGCAGGCCTCGCTGCCTCCCTCCAGGTGACCAGATGACCTGGCCACTGTGCTCTGGGCCTTGCAGGGCGAGGTGGGCAGCTCCAGCCCCCAGCCGGCATGCATGGATGGGACCTGGGGCGACTCCTCCGCCCCCACACCACAGCCTTGTCAGCAGAGCAGGAGTGCACGGGCGGAGCCACCCAGAGCCTGGAAAATGAGCCCCCAACAACAATGGCAGCAGCTGATGTTTTCCAGCTCTGTGCCTCCTCACCCCAGTGCACAGCAGGGATTCACGCCCCATCTGAAAGGGAGGGTGCTGAGGACAGAGCAGGTTCCCCACACCCGTCTGCACTGACCTGGCCTCCACACCTGAGACCCCTTATGCTTGGCTCCCAGCTCAAAGCAGAAAGGACAGTGGGGCTCAGGTGGCACAGGAGGTGTGGGTACAGGAGCAGCTGTAGGGCCACACAGGAACAAGGACACTGGGATGCACTTCCTGGTATGGTACAGTGGAGGGGACCAGCCAGGGACAGGCTGCTGGGGACAGCACTGGATACACTGCAGCACCTGAGAGATGAGAGAGAGGCAGAGGAGAGGTACAGGTGGGCTTGGCAGTCTGCACTCTCCCTGAGGCTGGGGACCCTGTGGGGAGGCAGGGCCACTGGAGAGTGTGACAGCCGGGTCCCACCCATGCCCAGGAGAATGTACCCATAGCCCTCTGCTCCTTGGGCCTGCTCTTTCGGGCCTGGGGAGAGCACCATGGCTCCTCAGGATGCTTGCTGTCTGACCAACAGCTGCCCACCCCAGACAGCTGCCCCAGTGTACCAGGAACTGGGGGTGTCGGTCGCTCACCCCCAGCACACGCGCACACACACACACACACACACACACACAGGTACCTGTGTCCTTCCTGGGTCACTGTGTGTTAAGGGAGGCCTGTCTCTTGCAAAGGTCACTAGAGCCAGGACGGCAGGGTCTGGGAAGCAATAGGCCTTGCCTGGCACAGCTACCACCGGCCCCCAGGTCCCTGTGCACCACAGTTTCTGGTGGACGTGTCCCATGCCCGGCGCTTGCTGTTAAGGAGGGCAGGGACAGAGCGCTGGTGCAGCACACAACTGAGGTTACTGCTCCTGGCGGCCCTGCTGTCAGGGCTCCGGTTGGATTCTGTGCTTACAGCACAAACCATCAGCTGCCCTTTCACCCTGGGGCATCATTCCCGTGGTTCTGCTCCATCCGTTTTGCCATGTGGGGCAAAGGTGGAATCTGTTTCCTTGGCCAAGGGGCAGCTTGGAGGTGGAGGATGCTAAGGGATCATTCATCCCTTGGGTCGCCGTTGTTGATGGGATTACTGAGGCCCCGCGAGTGGGGTGGCTATTAAGGCTCCTCGCTCCCCAGCTGTTTTCTTCCTTGGGTCCTGGGCATTTGCTTTGTACAGGCTGACCCAGTGCGGGCCCTCCAGAAGCCAGGTGCCTCCTGAGCACAGCGAGCTGTCACCCTGGTGGCTCTGGGTCTCTGCCTCGGCCCCCAAGGACACTTGCACTGTGCCTCCTGTCCTAGTTCCCAGGGACACACAGTGGGGAGGTGAGGTCCCAAGGGGAGAACAGAGACTTCTGGCTCAGCAGGCGGGGTGCACACAGGTCACACCCTTCCCAGCTCCTGGCCTCAGATAAGGACCCAGTGGCCTGGGGGAGAGGCAAGTGGTACCCTGTCCCTCACCCAGATAAGACACTTCTGCTTCTGCCCTGGAATGCGGACTGGTCAAGGTCAGTGGGCTGGCGCCCAGGGAAGCCTGTCCCTGCCCGGGCTCAGCCCAGGCACACACTGGAACCTCCCGGGGAGCCCAGGCCCCATCCCCAGAGATACCGATGTGCTGAATTCCCAGACTGCGGTGTCCAACAGGGGTGGCACTGTGCCCTGCCCTCGCGGGAGGGAGGCCGAACTGTTCGGGATTTGGAGACAAGTTGTTCTGCCAGACAACCAGACAGCTGGGGAAAAGCCCTCAGTGAGGGGCAAGGTTGTTCCTTCACTGAGCACCCCACTTAATTTCAAAAATAGGAGTGGCCACTCAGGTGCAGCGGTGGATGCCCATCATCCCAGTGCTCCGGGAGGCTGAGCCAGGAAGATCGAAATTCTGACCCCCGCCTGGGCAGCTTAGTGAGACTATGCTTCAAAATGAAAATTATTTTAAAAAGGGAAGCTGGGGACATAGCTCAGTGTGAAGGACCTGGGTTCAATCCCTAGTAGCACGGGGTAGAAGAAACAAAATAGGCAGCTCAGCCTGTGGGAATATGGGAATATGGCTGAATGAGGCCTTGGCTGCTCCTAGAGCCTGGGCTGATGTTATCTTTGGGGGGTGCTGAGAGCTGGGGGTCGAGGCCTGCAGGAGCATGGTCTGGTGACCCTGTGCTTCAGGAGGATGTTGACAACACAAGACCAGGAAGGCAGGGGCTAGGAGGGGACTGGGCCCTTGGGCTGAAGTCTGGGACAGACAGGGACAGGGAAGGACCCGGCCAGGCAGGGTGGAGGTCGAGAGGCTTCAGCACACACAGGAAGTAGTCTTACAGAGACCGCCGGGCAGACGGTGCCCCATTAGACTGTCCCAGGGCCATGCCTGGCTCCCCCATAGGTGCTGGGGGTGGTGATGCCCAGTCCAGCGCTGCCCCCGCACCATCCACACTGGGACTTCAAAGTGTGCCAACCTCAGTGGCCATCTGTGCCCTTGAGGACCAACCCAACCGAGAAACCCCTGGCTTGGAGCAGATTCTCTGCCCAGGATGTGCACGGGGAGAAGGTCCTGAGCCCTGGTCCCTTGGCTGGGAGCCCAGGAGGATCTACCCGGCTTCAAGGCTTGACACCCCAATGCCTGCAGTCCTCCTGAGCAGCACCTGCGGGGGGTGGAGCACTCTAAAGCCCCCTGGACCTGGAATTCCCAGGCTGGCCCACCTTGGTGCCCTGAGACAGAACCAGAGCTCCCACTTCCCCACTGGGCTCTGCAGCTGCTTCTTCCCAGCGCCCCCCCTCCGCCCACCTCCTTTGCCCTCCCCTCCCCGGCTCGCCTGCTCAGGAGGGGGCGGGGCGAC
>NW_022900944.1:46516045-46560860 GCF_012274545.1 Fukomys damarensis
CGGGCGGGCAGCATGCTGGGCTTGAGGACCTGGTCGTCCCTGCTCCAGGATCTCAGTAAGTGCCCAGCGGGGAGGGACAGGGGAGGACGAGGACCGCCCCTCCCTCCGCGGCCCCTCAGCCCAGGCACGTGGCGCTGGCTGCTGCCTCCGGGCCCCATCCTGTCAACTCGGGTCCCAGCTGTGTGCCCAGATGAGGATCTCCTTCAGGTGCTGTCTTGTCTGGGGCTTCAGCACCTTGTGGGGCAGAGGGGTCGGCCCTGGGGGCCCCCTTCCCCAGGAAGCAGAAAACAGGGGCAGGTATTTCTCTCCTCCTACCTGTGGGGTGGGGGTCTGGGGCTTGAATCCTTTTCCACCAGGTCTCACCTGCTCTCAGCTGCCCTGCACCTTTGGGCCTTCAGGGTGGGATCTTTTTGGTACCTGGCCTTGCTGGTGCCCTTAAGTAAGGCGAGGGAGGGGGTGTGGGGCCAGGGCCCAGGGGTGTGGATCAGTCACGTGGGGGGTGGCACCCTGGGGCAAGATGAGGGTATGGAGGGGCAGGCCGGGGCAGGGGCCACTGAGCTCCTGTCCTAGGGGCTGACAGAGCTGGTGGACAGCAGGTCTGGTACCGCAGTGCCATGGGAACGCTGTGATGATAGGGGTGGGATGAGCAGTGGTTGGCGATGGGTCCCTCCAGGGTCAGGCTGGGCATCCTGCCCTCCAGCGTCCTCTCCCAAGTGGGTCTTCTGCCTGCCGCCCTGCTCTGCGCATACCTCAGTCCTGTTTGAACTGTAGCTCTGAAAGCTTTCACCTTTGGAAACCTCCGGGGAGCATCATTGGTGAGGAGGTGGTGAGCAGTTGGTGATTATAGGGCAGTGGGTAGAAAGAGCTTAAAACAAATCCCCGTCCATCAGATGTCGGCTTAAGCATTCTCCAGGCTCTCCTGGGGGCCAGGTGGGGGGCAGCCATGTAAGAGGGTGGCTTTTCCCTTTGAGCCAAGCTAATCTACAAAACCCTCTTCTTACTTTGGAGTTGGATCACTGCTTCTCTCTGCCTGACACCCTCTATGATCCTTCTTCGAGTACCTGGCTGGTGGAAGGAGGCCCTGGTACCCCCAGAGGCCCCTCTTGACTTGGTCACGTGGCATCTCAGAGTCTCAGTTTCCCCTGGATAGGTGGGAGGATGGTGGTGGAGCCTCCTGTGTGGACCTGGCTGGCTGTGCTCTGCACTTTTGCCTGTCTGCCACCTGATTCCTGTCCAGTGCGGAGCTGGCTGGCCCTCAGTTGGTGCCCAAGCCCAGCCTGAGGGCAGTGAGGAACTCACCGAGGCCCCACCTATGCCATGCCATCCTTACCTGTGGTCTTCTGTGGCCTCACCTGGAGGGAGACGCCGGCTTCCTGCCTGTGTTTCTGCAGATCAGGGAACTGGGAGGCTAGTCTGGGGTCACACAGCTAGGGAGGGGTGAGGGAGAGGCAGGGAGCCCGGGTGATCATGTCCCCGGTGAGGGGTCCTCAGCCACCTCTTCCTCAGCTCCAGGAGAGGGGTCCCTGAATCACCTGCAGTCCGGGGTGGCCCCATGGTGTCTGAAGCCAGAGCAGGCTCAGAGCCTTCCCACAGCTCTTCGGCCAGGACCTCAGGCCTGGCCTCTGCCTGGCTGTGAGAGGAAGGGGTCTTGTGACACCCCGTGACCCAGCCCATGCACACGTTCTTTCTGTGGTGCAGGCTTGTGTTCAGTCCTCATGGGCATAAGGGCATCTGTAAGGAAGGCTTTGCACTTTCTGTTACTAAGCACCGTCTGCGTTCACCCTCCCCCTGCAGACCCGCCTGCTGCCCCACCCCTCCCACCCCTCAAGGCCAAGCTCCTCCTCAGCGTGGAGTCTGCCTCAGTACTGAGTATGCAGTAGGTGCCCAGTAAATGCTTGCTTTGAGGGGTAGACGTGGAGCATCTCCCTGGCCAGCCTGCTGGGTGGTGTTGATTCTGGCTTCTTGGTGAGGGCTGTGCTCAGATGACTTGGAATCACATCCAAAGTCAGTGCGGACCCCTGGGGACACCTTCAGCCAGCCCTCCTCCTTCAAGGATGCAGGGGATGCGTGCAGCGGTGCAGTCCCTGCCCTGCCAGCTGGCTTTCCCCACGGCGGGCAGGTCTGTGTCTCCGTGACAGCAGCCAGCTGTGGAATGCTCCAAGAGGAAGCTCCGGGCAGCCACTCGGTCAGTCCGACATGGGGAGGATGCCAGGCAGATGTCCCGAGGCCGGTCCAGGGCAGCCCCAAGATTGCTGGCGTGCCGTGCAGGGTGGTGCCGTGCAGGGTTGCCAGACTCGGGAAGGGAGGACCCTCCCCTTGCCTGGGACTGCAGCCCAGGTCACGGAGCATCGGATCTTCCCAGAGCAGGAGTGACCCACGGAGCCCAAGGAGCTGGCCCCGCCATGGTACAGCGTGGGGCTAAGCTGGGCTGTGGCCCCTGAGAATCCCCAGTGCACCCAGGGACAGCTGAGCTTGCTTACAAACTCTGCAGGTAGGGCCAGGGGCCAGAGCTCTGCAGGGGCAGACTGCTGGGGTGGCCACAAAGTTGGCATCATTGCTGCTTTCATCTTCAGCGCGTAGACCAGGCACACCACTGCCTGAAAGAAGGCAGCCGCGTGGAAGGGCCGAGGAAGGACTGGTACTGAGGGGGACAGTGGGGTCCCCAGGAAGTGCACAGGCCCGTGCTGGCCAGTGTGGGCACCTATCTCCACACAGCTGATGGGAGGCAGGGCTGGAGCTGTGGAGCCTGGGTTCTCTTGCCGGACCTGTCTCTCACCCCGGTGTGCCCTGGGGCAAGACAAGAGCCTCTCTGTGCCTGTTTCCCCGTCTGTGAGAGGGAATAATAGCGCCGTGTCATGCCAGTTAGTTATTGCTGGGAACAGTGGCCTTGAGAGCAGGGGTGTTGCGTTGGCGAGTGCGATGGGTGTAGCTAGCAGCCACTCTGCAGATCTGGTTGGATGGGAGCCGGTCTGGGGCTCTCACTGTTTGCCTCCCTCCCCTGGCTGGCGCAAGTGCCCCAGAGAGACCAGTACAGACTCAAGGTCTTTGCTAACGCTGCATCCAGGATCACACAGCATCGCCTACCACGGGGGTGGGTAAAAATATGGAAATTGGGGTGCAGGAAGAGTGCGTAGCATGTTCCAGACCACACTCCAGCAGCTGAGCTGCAGGGCAGGTATGTGTAAGTGGGCCTGGCACAGGGGCACTGGTGACGTTGCTCCTGGCTGATCTGTGACACGTGTGTGCTCTGGGGTCCCAGGAAGAATCCAGAGCCGTGGGCCAAGTGTGTCCCTTTTGGGGTCTTCCTTCCTGGACTCCATAAGGCTGGACTGGCCTCTCCCAGGTCCCCTCCATCCCACCTCCGGGAGCCTCAGGAGGAAGAGGAGGCCACCTCCTCCCACGGACCACACGGCCCCCTCAGACTAGATGGTGGCAGAAGGGCCCGACTTTGCATTTCCTGATGGCTGAGGCTTCAGAGAATGGGGCCCGAGTGTCCGTGCATCCCAGCCCTATGGAGCGCCCAGGTGACCCTGAAGCCCACGTCCGCCGGAACCTCAGAATGTGACTTGGACGTAGGGTCCTTGCTGATGTCATTAGCTGAGGGTCTTGGGATGAGGTCATCCTGGCTTAGGACGATCCTATAACAGGTGCCTTTGCAAGACAGGAGTAAGGGACAGGCTCGGAGAAGCCACTTGATGGTAGAGGCAGCCTCGAGTCAGGGGATGCTGAAGCCTCAGAGGCTGGCAGGGGCAGGGGGGCCATCCCCAGGAGCCCCAGGAGGAGTGGGTCCTGTGGGCCTCAATGTTGGGCTACAGCTTCCGGGGTGTGAGAGATGGATTCTGTGTGTGGAGCCTATTTCTGTGTGCCCCTCCATGGTGCCCACTGGTAACAGCATCCCCAGGCCTTGACCTCATTTTTACTTTCCTTGGGTGTTTTAAAAACACGCAGTGCGAGCCAGGTGTGGTGGTGCACACCTGTAATCCCAGCACTCAGGAGGCTGAGGCAGGAGGATCACTGTGGGTTCGAGATCAGCCTGGGCTTCATAATGAGTTCCATGTCAGTCTCAGCTACATAGTGAGATTGTGTCTCAAAAAAACCAAAAAATAAAATAAAATAAAAACATGTGGTGCGGGGGGCTGGAGTTTAGCTCAGTGGTCTGGTTGCCTGCCTCGAAAGGTCCTGAGTTTGATCCCTGGTACCAAAAGCCAAAAACACGCTGTGATTGAAAATATTGGCTGGTGCTTCCTGTGCTCTGAGGACTTTGGTACAGGGGAGCAGCCGAGACTGCTTGGGGACAGGGATCCTCGCCTGCCCACGAGGCCAGGAGAAATCAGGTCCCCCTGCAGGCAGGAGGCCGGCCTTGTCCCCAGCAGCCACCTGGGGACACCGCAGGTCCTGGCCCCAGCTGTGAGAGTCCCAGGCCAGGCAGGGGTGCCTGGCACCTCCATCTCACCGAGACCCTTGATGATGGGGAGCTCCTAGGGGTGGCTGTTGTCCCCTACACCTGAGATGCTGCCCCTGCTCTCCCTCTGCACCCAGGCTAAGGTGCCAAGGTCCCCAGTGCAGGAGGCCTGTGTGCACCACCTGCAAGCGGGTCAACAGCCCAAGCCAGCCGGCCTGTCCTCCTCGTGTCCCCAGGGCAGTGGGGACACCACGGCACATGATTCAGCACTGATTGGGAGGGGTATCCATCACCTGAGCCCCTGGAGCTGGACACTCTTTGGGGTCCAGCCCTGTGTCCCCCGTCATGGGTAAATCTCAGCCAGCCACTACTCCCAGATCAGGGAACACAGACGCCATTCCCCACGTGCTCCCCTCACGTGCCCACAGCCTCTGCCTCACGTTCTGGGGTCTTCTCTGGTGACCCCTTCTGACACAGCCAGGGTCTACCCGGGTGGCAATGCAATTCTTCTTTTAAAATGAATTCTATTTTATTTTATCCCATTCCCCCCTTCAAGTGACAAAGCAATTCTGCCATCTCAGGGAACCAGGCTCTGGGGAGGTGGCGTGGGTCCCCTGGGGAGGTGCCACTTGTCACCTCACTCCCTCTGCTGCTGCCAGCGTGGAGAAACCCTGGTGCCCCAGCCCGTGCGCCTTTTAATTAGAGACAATTAAAGTGGTGCAACGGTGGCACTTTGGTGGCTTCCTTCGGAGGGAGCACAAGCCCATACGGAACCTAAAAAAAAAGATAAAACCCAGTGAATTTTTAATGGTGATTATCTCCCAACACCCAGCGCGTGCCATCTGGCAGGCCCGGCCCTTGGGAGCCAGAGCTGTGGGGAGGGTGCCGCCGGGTGCTGCTGCCAGCCTGCGTCCCCTCCACAGCCGCTTCAGGGCTGTCGCTGAGCCTGGCCATGTCAGAGGCCTGGGTGCAGCCCCAGCCGTCCCCGCCGGCTGGACCCTCACGTCATGGCCCCAGCCCCGGCCAACCTGGACACGTGTGACCCTCCGCTTCTCTGGTGACGCTAGCTCCCAGGCCTGGTTCTCTTCCCAAGCCAAAGGCCACCGTGCGTCCCGGCGACAGGCACCAGGGGACACTGTGGGCCTGATCTCAGCCAGCTGCGGTCTGGTGTGGAGATGGCAGTGCTGACTCTGCCGAGGTGCCCTGGGGTGTGTGGCTGTGGCTCTGCTCACAGACGCTCCCATGCGGCTAGCCTGTCCTGTCCTTACTGGAGCTGGAGCCACACCCGCCTTCTACCCAAGTGCCAGGGACGCCACCCATGACACCTAGCGTTTGAGGGTGCGCGTGTGTGTGCAGCTGTCCCCACCGAGAACCAGGTAAGGGCGAGTTTCCCGTGCCCGTCAGATGAAGGCCTGCAACCCACAAAAGTGTGTCCTTCGGTGCTTCTGCACCCGGAGGTCCGGGAAGGAGGAGGCTAGGGCCAGGCTCCCTCCCAAGGCCTGGAGCTCCACCCCAGCTCCCTGAGACTGCAGGTGTCCCTGGGCAGTGACCGCATCCCTCCCAATGTTGCCTCCATCTTCATGTGGCTTCCTGTATGTCTGTCTTCACCGGCTGTTCTGTGTCCAAATTCCATTCTTTTTCTTTTCTTCTTTTTATTTAATGCGGTACTGGAATTGAACCCAGGACCTCCCACATTTGAGGGAAGAGTTCTACTACTGAGCTGCATCCTCAGATGTTTTTATTTTGAGACAGGGACATGCTAAATTACTAAATTGACCAATATGGGTTTGACTTGAGATCCTCCTGCCTCAGCCTCTCTGGCAACTGGGGTTATAGATGTGCACTCCGAACCCCTCCTGTGAGCACACTCATTTTGGGCCAGGGCCAGCCCCACTCCAGTGTAACCTTGTATTTCCTAATTGTGTGCACGGTTCCCATGTGGAGTCCTGTGGTTCCGGGTGGACGTGCATTTGGGGACACAGGTGTAGAGCCCTGTGCAGCAGTGGGCCGCTGCCTGGACCCCCTCAAGTTCAACTGCATCCTGCCCTGGAGCCTTAGCGGGTGCAACAGGTGGCAGCCTGGCCGGCCAGGACAGAGTAGGCCGGTGTCAGACGTGGGGACATCTCAGGCAGGGGTGGCAGCTGCGAGGAGCAGAGAGAGATGGGAAGAAGCCCTGAGCCCTCAGGGGCGCGTGGTCTCCCCGGGGCTTGAGCTGGGACGTAACCATTTGTCAGTGCAGCCCCGGTCCACGGTGGCGCCCGTGTGACGCCAGCCTAGGACAGGACCACTGCCTCGTCTGCGCCTCCTACCTGTGGGATGTTTTCTCTCCTCCGTTTTGCTGGGAGCGGGAGAACAGTGTTCCTGGGCTCCAGGACAGGCGTGCTGCAGGCGGAGGCGAGGGGCTGCGTGGGCCTCGCCAGCCCGAGGGAGTCACGCCTCTGTGACACCAGAGCTGGGGAGCCTGGGCCGTCAGATCCAGCGTGCTGGGCGCTGCTTCTCTGTCTCCCATGTTCCTGTCCTGCCCAGGCCGCGGCTCACCTCCCTCGACACCCACCGAGGTGCACACGGTGCCAATTCCACCTCTTTTGCTGTTAATGTTTTTTGAGATGGGTCTTACTACATTGCCCAGGCTGATCTCTTGGGCTCAAGGAATCCTCCTGCCTCAGCCTTCTAACTGGGACTACAGGTTTTGCTAACACACTTGGTACGGTTCGCACTCTAAGGATGAGGAAACCAAGTTACCCCTTGCTGAGCAGCAAAGGTTTGGACGGAGTGCAGGGAAGTTCCGGGGCTGGCTGGTGAGGGCCCTCGGCCACTGACCAGGAAACTTGAGCAGCTCGGCAGCCTGGCCAGTGCCCGGGGTGGCCTGCACCCCTGGAAGCCTCTGTGCACCCCGCTCCTGCCCCCACGGCCAGCGAGTGGCCGTGGCAACCCCGCCTCCTCACCACCTGCTCCGAGTCTGACCGACTCGCAGGGTCTGTCGTGTGCACAGCAGGCACCATGGGCCGCGGGGCCTCAGAAGGGCAGCCAAGCCCCGGGTGGATGCAGCCGCTGCTGTCCCCACCCGAAGTCCCCATTCCTGAAATAAGAACCCAGAGCAGCTGGGCCCCCGAGCAAGTTGGCTGAGTCCCCCGGGAGTGGCTCTGTTGCCCTGGGCTTGTGCTACGTCTGCTTGGGTATCACTGCTCCCCTCGGCCGCCGCTCCCCTCAGGTTTCAGAGTCTCCTGCTTGCCCGGCCAGGTCCTCGGTGCCAGCCACTCCTGACCCCGCTCTCCTTGACACATTGAGCCCCCTCCTGGCCACGTCCACACTGAGCTGGCTGAGGTCGGAGCAGATCCAGGCTCTGCCACTGGTGCACGCGCAGCCTGAGCTCATCGCTCAGTTACTGTGTGCCTCAGTTTATCTGTGAATGGGAGATAGACAGCTCTGCCCCTTTTGAGAAATTCACTGAGATAAGCCACATGTGCTATACAACTCGGTCTTCTTGTTTTTTGAGACGGATTCACCCTATGTATTTCACACTGTTTTTGAACTCACTGTGGAGCCCAGAGTGGCCTTGAACTCCAGGTGATCCTCCTGCCTCAGCCTCCTGAGTGCTGGGATTACAGGTGTGTGCCACCTCATCCAGCCCATCCAGTGCCTTTTGTTGGGAGAGGCTTATAGGAGACCCAGAGGAAGGGAGAGAGTGGCTAACGCCAGGTGGGGGCAGAGAAAGGTGAAGTTTCAGAAGGGTTTTTAAGGAGGTGTAGGAGTTTTCTGAATGAACGTGGCGGAAAGAAAGGGCCTCAGAAGCCTGTTCTGTGTCTGTACCTCGAATGACATGGTGAGAAGTTCAGAAAAGGTACAAGCTGGGGAAAAACAGGCCCAGTGACGTCACCCGTGACGTGCCCAAGGTCACACGGCGGGGAGGTGGCAGAGCTGGGGCGCAGTGTCCACCCGGCCTTCACCCCGTTCGCCTCTGTGGGCCGCCCCCATCCCTGGCGCTGCCCTCTGTCAGGGATGCAGGTAAGCCTGTGCCAGGCAGGGGATCCAGGGCCTCAGCACAGCCCCGGGCAGCGAGGCCTAGGCAGCTGGCCTGTGCCCTGCAAACCCTGCTCCTTGGGCCACCTCAAGCTGGCTGGCCTCTCCACCTCTGCACCCGTGCTGCAGGCCCTGGGATCTCCGAGCCGGGGAGGCGGGGAGGCGGCGGCCTCCAGCTACACCTGAGAACTCGCTGGTAAGTGTTTGTCTCATTAAGTGCCTTTGTGGGAGGGGAGGGAGCCGTCCCCATCCCCGTAAATGGAGAGGAGGCGCTGGCGCTGCCCGGAACACAAGACGGGCTTTAATAAGGGTGTGAAAGTTGTGGGGAGATTGAAGGCCTGCGTGCGGGCTCTGCTGTCCCTTGTGGGCTTCTGGACCTTCCCTGGTGCTGCTGGCACCTGCAGCCGTAGTGGAGACCCCTGAGCAGCCCTTCAGAAGGGAAACATGCCAGCGAGGTGAAAAGGCCTAGGGGAGCTGGGGCTCCTCCCTCAGGGAGACCTGGGCAGAGCCCAGATGCAGAGCCATGCAGCATGGCACCTGAGGCCCTGGTGCTCAGCCCAGTCTCCCCCTGCCTGGGCCCGGCCAGACGCCAGGTGCCGCCCACTGTCCCTGCCAAGCGATAGCCTTTGGGGCTGGAAGCCTGTGCCGCAGTCCCGCTGGTGACCAACAGCTTCTACCACATGTGCACTGGTTTTGTAGACTTATTCATTCATCTTTATTTTTGTGGTCCTGGAACCCAGGGCCTCGCACGTAAGAGACCCACACTCCCCACTGAGCTGCACCCCGGCCAGTTAACTGCTTTGGTAAAAACAAGTTCAGGCCAGCAGCCCCTCCAAAAATGGAACAGCTGGGTGAGCTGCATACACAGCCGAAACCTCGGGCGGGAAGGTGACAGGACAGCAGCTGGGACAGGGCCCGCTGCTGTCGGCCCTGCCCTGTGCCCAGGCTGTGGTGCCGATTTGACCCACTCAGTGCCAGCTCCGTGAAGCCCACAGCAGGGCCACCCTGTGAGTGCCCGCATTTTTGCAAATGGGGAAACAGAGGTACAGTGAGCTACATGGCCTCTGAGCCACACCACAGAGCCGGAGTGTCTCGTCTCCTGCACTGCTGCTTTCTGAGCGGGCTGTGCTGTCTCTGTGCTCCCTTTCTGGTCCTCGTTCCTGCTGCGGCGTTGGTGTGGATGCCACCTGACTCCTTCACCCCTCAGTCACCTGCAGCTGCTCTAGGCCAGCGGCATGCACAGGCAGTCCCAGGCCCCTGACTGAGTCCCTGCCATCAGGATGGCAGGAAGTGCAGGGGTGCAGGGTCGGGGAACCTTCCAGGCCCGGGCCAGGGCTGGTGTCCCAGCGTCCCCAGCCATGCATTCCTGCAGCCTGCCCAGGCTGGACCACAAGCTGGGCCAGGCCCTGCCAGCCTCCACAGTCACAGCAGGCAGGTGGAAGGGCTGCGTCTGCCCCCGGCCTCCCAGCCCACACTGCCCTGATTCCATTCTTCCTGGCAGGAAAGGGGGGAGCCAGGCAGGCCCCTTCTCGGGCTGTGCCCACGGCTGCCGCCCGCCCGCTGTTCCCGGGAGGGCGTCCTCCGTCCCGCAGGCCTCGCGACACTGCCGTGTCGAAGACAGATGGAGCACAGCTAATGAGCCTGCTTGCACCATTAGCGCCTGAGAGCTTCCCAGATTACAGCCGGTGCTGTGGCGCTGGGCGGCTTGTCACACGTGATGTAGGACCGAGCACGCTGGCTGTGCGTCACCACGTCCCTAATTGTGCCTGTAATTGGGCCACCACGCTCCTGGGGGCCTGGTGCCCCCTTCCAGGGGATGGCAGGCTCGAGGGAGCCCTGCCCAGCCTGTCCCCAGGTCGGGGAGCCAGGAATCACTGCCCGCACCCCAACACCCTGAGAGGCTCCAGCCCTGTCCTTGTGCCAGGCCTCCCAGGGTTGTGCCTAGCCCTGTGCCCATGTGGGAGTGGGGACCTTGGTTTCTCTTCAGACCTGGGCATCTGCTCAGGGGTGTCTGAGCCGCGCAGGGGTGGTGTGTGAGGCTGTTCTCTGTCTACTCAGGCAGAGGCAGGCAGGGCAGGGGCAGCCCAGGTTGCCCTCCCCTGAGCCGGCGTGGGCACGAGGGCATTGTGAGCACCTTCCTGCCCCCCAGGAGAGCTGCGGCAGCAGAAGGGACTGTGGAGCCAGCCGCCTCGTCTGTGATGGGGCCAAGACCATGGTCCTTGAACGGGGAGCTGGGTAGTAGAGCCTTAGGGGGACTCGGTATAGGCCAGGCCAGCCAGGCAGACCCGCACAGGGGTCTCCGCAGCCCCGTTGCTCCTGTTTCCATTTCTGTGCATGGTTGGGAAACTGAGGCACAAAGGCTTGGGGATTTGCTCGATCTCTCTGGGCTGGGAGAGCCAGCCAGGCCCAGGACGGAGTGAGCCCACCACATAGCCTCCATGGGACCCCAGGGCAGAAGTGGGGAGCAGGCTGGGGGTGGGGCTGTGCAGATGGTGGGGTGCGGGAAGGAGCCAGACCTGAGCTGGCTGCCTCAGGATGGACACCGTTTGGCTCCAGGCAGGAAGTCGGGACCTTAGGTGGTCGGCCTGACCCTGGCTCTTGGAAACCCCACGCTGTCACAGTCACTGCCCTGGTCCCAGGCCACCCCAGCTCCTCCCCGAGCAGACTGGGGACCCTGAGGATGGCTGGTGAATCGGAGGCCAGCCTGGCTGTGACCTCAGCGAGGGAACTGGGGTAACCTTGCACCCACCCTCTCCTCCACAGCCAGGAGGGAAGCAGAGGAAAAACCACCCAGGCTAACCTGTTTTTCCAAGGCCCTGAATTTATGATCTGGTTTAATTATTTATTTACTTAATTTTCAGGGCTGGGAGTGAAACCCAGGGCCTTGTGTGTTAAAAAATAAAAATAAAAAAAGTGCTCTAAGTCACACCCTCAGCCCTTTTTTAAAAATTTTGTATTTTGGGACCAGATCTCACTAAGTTACCCAGGCCCACCTTACACCTAGGACCCTCCTGCCTCAGCCTCTCGAGCAGTGTAGCCCACCGTGTCTAGATCTGCCCTGTTGTCTTAAGGGTCCTTCCACCCCTTACGTTCTACATCCAGGATCCTCCTCCCTTGGGACGGCCAGTCTGCCATTGGCTCGCACTCAGCTCCTGCTGTGCGCTCCTGTTTCCTGGGAGAGAGGAGGAGACTTGTCCCCGGCCTGTTTTCGCTCTTATTTGTACTCGCAGCCACCACACTGCCTGCAGGAGCCCAGGGCTGCTACACTCGGCACCGGAGGGTCTAGCTCGCACTGGCCTGCCCGCACCACACTGACTGGTTGGTTGCTGCCGACTCAGCCAGGGCTGGAGGGCGGTGTGTGCCCTTGGCAGCCAGGGTCTTGCCTGACTCTGTAGGAGCTGGCCCTGGATGCCGTGGAGGTGAACTTGGGTTTGAAGTGGTTTTCACTTTGTTTCTTGCGCTGGGATTTGAACTCTGGGCCTTGTGTTCTGAGAGCCACCCTCCTCTTTACCGAGCAGTTTTCTGGGTGGAGGGCAGAGGCCGGACTGTGAGTTGCTGCTGTTGGGGCCTCTTGGGCCAGGGAAGGGACCGAGTTGAGTTGAACAGTGTCACATGGGGGGCAGAAGATGAGAAATGGCCGGTGTTCCCGCCACCCCCAGGGGTGGAGTTGGCACTGGGGGCATCGGCAGCCCTGGACGCCTTCACTTTAAAATTATTCTTGTGTTTGTGGTGGTTCCTTCACCTGTGGTGCAGAACCCACAGGGGAGCGGCTCCTCAGCACTTTTCTGCCGCTGTGCCGTTCACACGCCGCTCACTGACCCACGGTCCCCTAGACAGGGCAGTGGACTCAATGGCAGTTCACCTTCGAACTCAAGCCACTGGTCATGGCCAGGGGCTGCAGTCCTGCAGCCTCTGGACCTCCCTCCCCTGGCCACCGGCCACCACCTGTTCATTCGGTGGTGCCCAGCAGGGTCAGCGTCCTCGTTCCAAGGAGGGGCCCCACCCGAGGGTGCTCGCAGCCCTGGCATCTCGGAGGAATGGCAGCCTCCTCCTGGCCACCTCCACAGCTCGGGGACAGCGGCTGAAGGCCCTGCAGGACCAGGGGGGCACAGCTGCCAGGAGCAGGGACCCCGCGCCTCTCAGTTACTGAGCCACCCTGAGCCTCCTCAGAACACCGGGCCTCCAGTCCCATCTCCAGAGCGCCCCGTCACTGGGGTGACTGGTGTCCCCCAAATTGTGCCCACCCAGAACCTCAGCATGTGCCTCTTGGGAGAGCGGCCTCTGCAGATGCGGTCAGGTCTGCCCAGGTTGTGCTGCAGCGGCTGGGCCCGGTTTGGTGTGACAGATGTCCTCGAAGAGAGACTGGGAGGGTGTGTGTGACCATGGCTGGGGGGTGGGAAGGATGTGGCCACAGACGTGGACAAACAGGGAGCTCCCCAGCCCCCTGCATCTGATCACAGCTCCCCCCCCAGAATGGGGCAGGAGGAGCGGGTACTGCCACTCGACCGACTCCCTCTCAGGCCTCACTTTCTCTGCTGTGAACAGAGCAGTGGAGAAGCCCAACCTGGCCCTCCCCGGAGCCTGGGGTTGCACTTGGCCCAGGGCTGGTGCATCTCGGGTGCCAGGCAGGTGGGGGCTGGCACAGGAAGTGGTCACCATGGTGACCTGCTCCAGGCCACCCTCTTGCTCACTGGCTCCTGCTGCCTTCCTGAGGCCACAGTGGGTCACCCTGCAGAGGCCGTGGCCGCCCCAGTGGTGACCCTGGGCTGGGGTGGGAAATGTCTCTGGCTCCGGGCACCCGATCCATCAATAGAAAGCAAGCTCTGTGCAGTCATAGCGCAGGGCCTGCCGGGCAATTGATTTAAATCATTTTATGGAGAACCTATGTAAAATAAAAGGCCTTTAATCACATTTGTATCCATTTCCAGGCTCGGTAAATCAATTTGAATTGAGCTGGGTGCCACCGTTATAGCTGATTAGCGAGTGTGTATGTGGTCACGTTCACCAGGCCTGGCAGTGGGACAGGGCAGCCCCGAGCCCCCTGGCTCCTCACCCACCTCTCCCTGGGGCCCGCGAGTGCCCTGGATCCTTCCTCGGGTGGCCGCCTAGCACTGTCGTCCCGGGAGCACCTACAGCCAGGTGCCCTTCAGCTGGGGCAGCTTCAGCTCATGACGCTCTGGGAAGCCGGGGGCCTCTGCGCACCCCTGGGGACCCAGGACCCGGGAGCGCCTCTGCCTGTGGTTGCTGTGAACAGAAGAGGCTGTCCAGGCAGGGGCAGTGGCAGTGCCAGGAGAATGAGGTGGCCGGGGCAGATGTTGGGGTGCTGGACTCGCCAGGGGGATAGAGGCCAGGAAGCCGGGCAGCCAGCGGAGGGGAAAGGCAGACGGCCATGACTGGGGCTGGAAAGGACAGGTCAGCAGAGCCTGCTGGACTACAGCCCAGACTGTGTCTCCACCTCTGGAGACGCCGTCCCCTCCCGTGGCTGCAGCTTGTGCTGGCTCAGGTCCCCCCTAACCTCTTCGGGGTCTCCCTGTCAGCCAAGCCCAGAGGGCCACACCTGCCCCAGGCGCCGGTTGTCTAGGCCGGTGTAGGTGTAGGTCTGACTTGCTTTTCCTGCTCCTCAGAACCTGCTCTTCTGGGACGCGGGGACCTTGAGACAGGTGTGTTTGATCTATAAATAGACAGAGCCTGACTCCACCTGACTCCGTCTGCCTCTGCCCTGGCTCAGGCTAGCCTGGAGCCACCAGGGCAGCCGATCCCACGCTCCCGCCCGGCCCTCCTGCGTGGATCCCCTCCAGCGGGTCACACGGCGCTCAGCTGCCCCACAGTGATGGTCATGACCTCGGTGAGTGCTTGCCTGGGGCCTGCCCTGTGCCTGCTAACCCACCGCTTGTGCACGGCGGTGCTCTGTGCCCCCATTTCCCAGGCAGGGAGCTGAGGCCCAGGCCGGCTTGGCCATGTGACTGAGGTTGTGCAGCTTAGAAGTGGCAGAGCAGGAGTTCAACCCCAGTGGCTCCCGTGAGTGCCGCGCCGGGCCGTGCGTCCCCGAGGGTGTGGCCGTGTCAGCCGGGGCCTGTCTCACTTCCTGTGGCCGCCTGGCGCAGTGCCCGCCCATCCTTGCATGGCCATTGCGCAGGCGACTGCCGAGCATCTGCCATGCGTCTGGCACAAGGACACTGGGCAGAGGCCTGCGGGAGGCGTGTGCCCCTTGGGGAGAGAGGTGGCCGGGCCCGCAGTGCCCTGCCCTGTGTCCTTTCCCTGAGAGCCCGCCTTGAGCTTCCAGATGAGTTAGTTCCAGGGCCCAATGTACCAGGGTGTGATGCAGCTCTGTGGGCCTCGGATTCAGTCCTTGGCACCCAAGCTTAACCGGCAGAAGATCCCCCCACCATCCTGGGGGCCAAACGTTGGGAGCCAGGTGCGGAGCCGCGCCCCAGGCTCCGGGAGGCTCCTCCTGCCCACCCTGGCTCTAGTGAGTGGCCTCGGGTGGTGGCCTAGAAAGTCGCCACACCTCGCATCTGCCCCTCTGTCTCCAAGAGCCTCCCCTTGGGTTCACGCACGCCGCCCTGGATGATGCTGGTCACCATGCTGTGGCTCACACGGCTCCAGGATGCTGACTCGGCTCTGCAGACCCCGCTCCCATGTGAGGCCTTGGAGTCCCTGTCGGGCACTGTTGTACCTGGGGCACTGAGTCACCGAAAGATGCCTCCAAGCTCACCAGGCAGGACCCTCGCATGTGACCGTGGGAACAGGCACAGGACAAGGTCCCTGGGGCGTCCCCTCCCTGCCCGGAGTTGCTGGTCAGGCCAAGCCTCCCAGCGGGCTCCTTCCTGAGCCACGTTTCCAGCCATGGGGCCTTTTGAGCGTCCCGTGGCCCTTTGGGAAGAGGAGAGGAAGGAGGGGGAGGCAGGGATGCTGGCAGCCCAGCCCCTGAAGTCGGGGTGTCCAGAGACCATTGAGCCTAAGTGGTGCTAGTTTGGGGAGCCCTGTTCATGTGTCCCTGGGGCCGAGGGAGCTAGGCCGTGTGGCCTTTGCGCAGGTGGCACAGCCATGCTGCGGGTTCTGAACCAGCAGGAAGTCAGGAGCCAGGAAAGGGCCCTTGGAGGCTGGGGAAGGGGAGCCGCACTTGGGGCCTTTGGGGACAGCTCGTCCTGCAGAGAGGACGCAGGAGCAGCCAGGGTAATTCATCAGACATCCTGCTCTTAGGCTCCTCATTTGTCAGCAGCCCCAGGTGGTACCTGCCTCCAGCATCACCAGAGCCTGGGAGGGGGCATTGTTCTGGAGGCCAGGCTGGGTCCCTGGAGGGAGCAGCAGGCCTGGCCCAGGGCAGGGGTCTCCACCTCTTTTCCCCACTTCGCAGCCGGCGCTGATTCCCGGCACTGCCCATCTCCGTCTCCGGGCCGGGTGTCGGGAAGGGATGGGCGGCTTCCGGCGGGGGTGTCTCAGCAGGTTCCTCCTGCTGAGTGGTGGCGTTTGCCCTGCTGATGGCAGGCACCCCAGGGACCCCGGCGCAGCTTCCGGGGCAGGGGCAGGGCCCGAGTGTCATCGCTGGGGCACAGGGAGAGAGCCCTGGGAGGCTGGGAGGTGCCAGGGCCTGGCTCCAGGTGCCCACACTAGCGCTGGGGAGGATGCAGGACCTGTGGCGGCAGAGCCCTCAGCTGCTGGCCGTCACCGGCCTGGCCAGGGGATGTCCACGGCCACCGCCCTCCCGCCTGGCCCTTCTGAGCCCTAAAGGTGTCATGTGACTTGACAGTGGCCTGGAGTGGAGACCCACTCCACTTCCTGGGTGTCTCTGAGTGACCTGGCCTCAGTTTCCTCTTCTGTGCAGTGGGGTGGGGAGCTGTGGGTGGGTGGAGTAAAGATGATCCCGTGCGTGTGTCCTTCGGCCCGGTGACCAGACCCAGGGTCACCGGTCCCTAAAGGAATTTTGTTTTCTTTTCTTTTTTTTTTTCAGTACTGGGGACTGAACCCAGGTCCTTGATACTAAACTACATTGCCGCAGCTCTTTTTGTTTTTCTTCTTTGAGCCAGGGTCATTGAGCTGCCCAAGCTGAGCTGCATCTGCCTCAGCCTCCCAGAGTGCTAGGATTGTAGGTGTGTGCCACCATGCCCATGCCCAAATGATTTATTTACTTATTTGTTTTGCCCCCTGGGTGGAAACCAGGCCTGGTATGTGTTAGGCAAGGGCTCCACCACAGAGCTGCACCCCATCCCCAGTTTGGGCCTGAGCGTCTTTTTTTCTCCACCAACAGGGACCTGCTGCTGTGCCCCGGCCTTGGGCTTCCTGGCAGCGGCAGCTGGAGGTGGATCTTGCATCTCTCAGGTCTGCCAGGAGCAGGAACAAACCCTCAGCCAGTGGAGATCAAAGCCTGGGTGCTCAGGGTGGCCCTTGTCCCTGCCCAAGGGGACACAGCTAGCGGGGAAACCGAGGCAGGCAGCTGATGTCATTATTGCCACACAGACACTGGCACACAGACACAACGGCACACACATCCTGCCCCACCGTGCGCACGTGGCACACAGCACGCACACATGTGCAGACACAAACACAGCACACGCTTTCCTGTGCACGCCCACATCCCCACCCTCAGCATTTACACGCACAGGGCCAGGGCCCAGATGTGCAACGTCCTCAACTCTGCGTGGTATCTGCCGCCTGAGATGCCCATGAGGTGGGTGCTCTGACAGGGGAAGTCCCGGGGCTGTGGGATCCTCTTTGTCCTCCCCGCCTAGGTGTCCTGCTGACAGTATGAGCTGTGACAGAAATGGAAGTTGAGCACGGGGAAGCACGCCTGTGGTCCCAGCTACTCAGGAGGCCAAGGCGGGAGGATCGCTAGGTTGAGCCCAGCTGGGATAATTAAGCAACTTAGCAATAAAAAAAAAAAAAAAAAAAAAAAAAAAAAAAAAAAAAAAAAAAAAAAAAAAAAAAAAAAAAAAAAAGTGAAAAAAAATTTAAAAAATTATAAAGCTGGCCATGTAGCTCAGGGTGAAGACCCTAGGTTCAATCCCTAATAACACAAAAAAATTCACTAAAGCCACCTGTGGTGCTCTTTATACCTGCTCGGTGAGCCCCATATGAAAGCTCAACATTTATCACTGGTACAGTGTGATGAAAGGGACGGAACCCTGCGGCCTCAGCAGCACGTGAAGCAGAACCTTCAGGAAAAGCAAGAGGCAGCACAGTGAGGCTGTGGGAACAATCCTTAGCACCACTTTGTGGACAAAGCTACTCAGAAAATACAAATACCCAGGCAGCAATGTGAACCCCTCAGGTGGGCGCCAGGGCTTCACCACAGTGTCACCAGTCAGCAGGGACAGGAACAGGCCACCAGGGGAGCCTGGTGGTTGGGTCTGGATAAGGTTCATCCTTCCTATCCCCAGGGATGGAAGCAGGGTTCCCGTGGACCCCTGTGCACCTCCAGAGGCGCAATAAACAGGTCTTTGCATCCCGGAGCTGGGTAATTTGTTTTCAGTAGGTTTTAATCAATTATGGTAGTCCCGGAAAGGGAAGTGCGCGGTAATTGGCTGAAATAAATCACTGGCACTTCAAAAGCGGCACTGCTGGAGGCACTGGCAGCCCAGCCTTGGGTTCTGAGTATGCCCCCGGCCCGGGTCCCCCAGCTCCATGCAAACCACAGCGGGCAGGGAAGGTGCAGCGGGGTGAACCCTGCGCCCTGCACCTCCTCAGGTCCCCACCAGCTGGAGCTGCTGGAGGAGCCTCAGCTGGGGGCCTGCGAAACCCCACTGTCGCCTTGTTCTGGGGTGCTGGAGGCTGAGGTGCTCGGGGGCTCCATCCCCCCTGGCTGGTCAGTTTGGCTCATGGCCAGGGGGCCCTGTCACTCACCTGCCTCTGTCCCCCCAGTGCCATGCCCACATGTCCATCCGTCTGTCCCGGTCTTCTCTGGGGTCGGCCCTGGCTGTGCTTGGTTCGGGGCTGCCGCACTCCCCAGCTGCGTGGAAACCCCAGTGCAGCCCACTCATGGGACCACAGTCACAGGCGTGGGGCGTGAACCTCATGGTCAGCCCACAGCCACCCTCGGGGGACAGTGAGGATGCACAGCTCGTGACCCGTTGTCTCTCTGTCCCTGTGAGGTGAACCCCTTCAGCATGGCTTTGTTTCCAGTCTCGCGGGCAGTGGAGAACAGGCGGGCATGGGGCACCTGGGTCAGCAGTGATCCTCTCAGAGGAACGGTGCAGCGGGGGTGGCTGTGGCCTGAGTCTGAGGGTGGCACTGGCGGGCATGGGGCAGCTGAGAGCGGCAGGCAGCTGTCTGCTGTGACCCTGGGTGCTGTGGCAGCCCTTGTGCTCCCTCATGGTCTCCGTTGAGGGAAGGGCTGCAGCTGCTCATGGATGACAGCACTGAGGCTTGGCAGGGTCAGGGTGTCCCCATCTCCGCCTCGGGCCGGGCCTTGAACCCTTCTCTCAGAGCTATGTCCCCACTCCATTTTATTTTCTATTTTAAGACAGGGTCTTGCAAAGTTGCCCAGGTAAGGCTTGAACTAGGGATCATCCTGTCTCAGCCTCCCAGAGTCTGGGAAGACAGGCATGTATCACCGTGCCTGGTGGCTCAGGGCTCTTGCCACCAGGCAGAGTACATTCTGGCCCTGTAGCCTGCTGGTCACTGTGCCTGAAAACACGGAGCGGGGCTCCCAAGGACGCTGGTCGTCCCATGGCCGGTGGAGGCCCAGTGTCTGTCAAAATGGGAGCCCTTCTGTCCTCGAGGTCATGTGCATTGGCCCAGTGCCAAGAAGAAGGGAGGCCGGGCACAGCCTGCTGGGCAGACGTTCTGGGTGTGTGGCACAGTAAGCCCAGGGTGGTGACAGACAGTGGCCAGGGACAGGACAAGCCCACCAGGACTGCATGCTCAGGGACATGGCCTCAGTGGTGAGGGTCACCTGAGTGTGTGGGGGTTCTGAGCCACCACCACACCCCAGAGGTGTCCTCTGGAGCTGAACTCCGTCCCCCAGGCCACCCCTGGCTGTTTCCACCTGGGTGAGGGAGGGCAGCTCGCCCCCCCTGCCTACCTACCCCTCACGGCAGCCATCCCCGCTGCTCACAAATCACAGCGCCTGATGAAGTGCCTGGTGCCTCAGGAGAGCTCGGGGGCTGCGTGGAGCCGGGTCAGAGCCACTGCAGAATTACAGCTGTAACACACAGCGCAGGAGCGGCCTCTGCCCTGCCTGTAATTACGGCCCGCGGAGCCCTGATTGCCGCAGTCCAATTAATTAAACGCAGCAGCGACCCAAATTGTGATCCCTTGCCTCGTACCGAGCAGTATTTTTAACCTTAACTGTCGGGGCCGAGCTTAAATTTCCTATCTGGACAGAAGTGTCACCCGCGGGAGGAGGAGGTGGCGTTGAACGGAACCTCACTGATGACAGACCCTGTAATTAGACACTGTAGTGTCCCCGAGACCGGTCTTTAAAACTGTCAGAAGCCGAGTGGCCGTCATTTGATACAAGACTATCATTACCCGTGAACCTATTAGCTGCAGGTAAATAACACATTATGCAGGGGACAGAAGCAGCCGAGTTGGGGAACTCACCGGCGCTTAATGAGGACCGGCGGTGCGGAAGATGGATGGCGACCCAGCTCCTTCATCAGGAGGGGCTTGGGCTCAGGGCGGCCCAGGGCCCAGACTGCTGACCTTGTGGAAAGCGCCGACCCCTCAGAGCCTCCCGCAGCCCCCGGCTGGCCCACCTGGCATCGCTCCCGGAGGTGGGGGCAGAGGAGGCCCCGTGGGGCAGATGCCCATGTGTCAGGGGTGTCTGGTGGGGCTGGGGCAGGGCACCGCCAGGCCACCCTGAGCCCAAGGCCACAGGAGGGTGGGAGAGAGATGAACCCCGGCCCCTGGACATTTGGCCTCCTGGTGTGGCACCTGGCACGGGAATCCACACACACCACCCGTCAGTGGGGCCAGCCACACCACACACGTCACACGAAAACTTCTGGAAAGCGCGTGAGTTTCAAACTCAGAGGACCGTCCACCTGCAAACTCGATTCGTTCCCTAGGGAGGGTTGTAACTCGTCGGTTTATTGAGGCTCAGGCTCATCTACGCAGCCTCCAAAGTTTTCTTCTGGACACAGGCTGATCTCAGTGTCCTTAGAGAGACTTGGCCCAAGATTTCTCAGTTAAACCTGCACAGGAAACATTGTTGTAATGTTCCTTCCAGAACTGTGTAAGGGTTAAGTCTTGGATTTAAACTTTTTTTTTTTTTTTTTTTTTTGGTACCAGGGATTGAACTCGGGACCTTGCGCTTGCAAGTCAGACACAGCACCGCTGAGCTAAATCCCCAGTCCTTGTAAGGATTAAATCTATATCTGAGACCATCTGGAAGCACAAGCCACTGGCATTTGGGTCATAACTCAAGACTTTGTTTGTAAGTTAAAACTGAAATCCTGGTAGTAACTCTCATTCACATATCAGGTTAGTCATAACTTGAGGGTCCACTGTCGCTTATATCTTATTTATTTATTTACTTATTTATTTGCATCAAGGGCCGGGGATTTAGCTCAGTGGTGCCACCACCTGCCTCACAGAACAAGGTCCTGTGTTCTATCCCCCATACCAAAAAAAAAAGCAATTTATTTGAGTCAAGGTCTCTCTATGTAGGTCAGGCTAGCCTTGAACTTGCTTTGTAGCCTAAGCTGGCCTCAAACTCAGTGATCCTCCTGCCTCAGCCTCCTGAGTGCTGGGATTACAGATGTGTGCCACCTCCCGGGCTGCTGGGCCAAGGCGAGCGGGCAGCTTGCTCCAGACCCCGTGTAACTGGGGCGGTGGGCTCGTGGCGGGGCTCACCTGGGCTCTGGGCAGTGCAGACGCAGAAGCCGTCTCTGAGGGGTCCCAGAGGCCCCCGGTCCTCAAGGCCCACTCCCCCACTCCTGTCCTCCACGCCCGGCTCTCTATTTTTGGTACAATACAGTTTTAATTGCTCTACTTCATTGTTATTGCTGTGAGTCTCTTACTTGCCTGATTTATAAGCCACCCCAGGTCTGTGTGTCTTAGGAAAAAGCCCAAAGCCCAGCACGTGCAGGGTGTGCCACCCCCTGAGGTTCTGGGCGTGCCCGGGCCGTATTGGAGCCTCCCCCCCGCAGACTCGAGCCCTGGACACTGACCTGAAGCGGTCTGCCAAGCCTGTGTCTGCTGGTCCCCCACAGGACCAGGGGTGAACAGCTGGGTCTGCTTCAGCAAACGCTAAGGGACCCCAGGCTGCTGGGGGCAGGAAGCCTTCGCTCTGCTTGGACCCACCCCGTCGTGCCGGATAGTGGGTGGAACAGGTGCTTGGCATTGCCTTGGGCCCGAGTTGGCTACCGGAAGGTGAAGGTCTGAAAGGAAGTCAGACGGTTGAGCCTTGGGCAGAGTTCCTGTCTACACACGCTTGCACTCACACCCACATTTACCTCCACGCATGGCCTAGCCCTTGACCTCCTGTTGGGACCCAGGTTTAAAGTGTCCCTGTGCATGCTGGGGACTCACTGGCTGGCCTGATGTCCCAGTGTAGATCTGCCGCTGAGCATGGAGAGCCACCCTAGGATGGTGGCAGCCCGGGCTAGAGATGCCCCCAGAGCAGAAATGGTAGGTAGAGTGGGCCCATCCCCGAGGCACTGTTGTCTCCCGGGGCCTCGCACACGGCTGGGGGACCCATCGTGCCCTGGCCCCACACTCCTGAGAGGCTGGGACTCCCCTGGCTCCGATCTCTCACGAGGCACCCACACTCTGCTTTGTGCTACAGCACAGTGCCACCTGGGGACTCGGATGGTGGCCCACAGAGTGGAGCCCAGGCCTGGCAGCTGCTGTGGAGCCAGCCCTCCCATTGCAGTCAGAGTCGGCGTCCTAAGAGCTGGGAGTGGGTGGACAGACGCAGCCCAGGACAGTCCTAGAAACCTGCCGAGTACCAGTGGGTGCAGCTGGCAGCCCTTGGGGTTTGACCCACAGGCACTGGACAGTCATCCAGGGACCGGGAGCATCCGGGGCTCTGGAGCACAGGGGACGAGGCCAGGGCAGCACAAAAGCTAAGGTAGCCGCCTCATTTCCTTTTGGGCACCCCAGCCTCGGAGGGCTGCCTCTCCCTGTGACAGGGAAGCATCTCTCCAAGGTCGCTTCTCCCTGGGGAGGTGGCAGCGCCACAGCGGGGGTAGCAGCCGCCGTCTATCAGGCACCGTCACCTATACATTTGCTGGCTGGTTGGTTCGTCTTCACCAGGGTCAGTGCACCCGGGCTGGCCTGGAGAAGTGAGGCACCAAGCCCGTCTCTCCTGTCCTTAGTGTGGGAACAGCCATGCACACCCTGGTCCTGGGCTCCGTTCCTTGGCCACGTTGTGACAGGTGTCAGGCTGCCCTTGGGCGGGCCAGCGGGCAGGCGGGGCTTCTGAGAGGTGCCGTGGGCCTGGAGATGGATTTAGTTGCTGGACTGTGCCGTCGGCTGGGAAGATCCATCAGCAGCGACCTTGGTGCTTTCCGCCTGAGCCGTGGCTCCGCGCCTGTCCGTCTGGGCTGTCAGGCAGATTGCTTCTGTCCCCCTTGCCCATGCACACAGCCCTACATCCCTGTGTGCAGCCTCCTGCCTGCGGCGGCAGTGGGAATCCCGAGTTGGGGTGCACGGGGCCGCTCCCCACCTCCCAGGCTGCTGGGCCAAGGCGAGCGGGCAGCTTGCTCCAGACCCCATGTAACTGGGGCGGTGGGCTCGTGGCGGGGCTCACCTGGGCCCTGGGCAGTGCAGACGCAGAAGCCGTCTCTGAGGGGTCCCAGAGGCCCCCGGTCCTCAAGGCCCACTCCCCCACTCCTGTCCTCGCGTGTCTGTGTCCTGACCCTGACTGGTCAGTTGAAGTGGGGTCGGGTCCCCCAGTCACTCGGCAAAGGCAACACCTCCCCTTACAGGTGTTTCCGAGGTCCCGAACAGGCCAGCCCTGACAGCTTTTTCTTTCTGTTTCCAGCCTGGGGATCGAACGCAGAGCCTTCACACTATAAGCTACTACCCGGCCGTTTTTAAATTCTGAGACAGGGTCTCGCTAAGTTGCTCAGGCTGAGCTCAAACTTTTGAGCCTCCTGCCTTGGCCCCGAGTTTGTGTTTTGTATTTCGTTCAAATGCTCAGCTGTGGTTGAAGCGTAGCATTCGGCAGAGAGCCTGGGCGCACACCGCGGCCCTCGTGCAGCCAGCACCTGGCGGGGTGCACCCGGCGGCAGGGCCCACAGCTGGCTCAGGTGACGGTTGCTGCACCCAGACCCTCGCAGGTGAATCCTGCCCACAGTGTCGGGTGAGGCGAGCAGGGCAGAGATGGGACAGAGGCTGTGCCTGGAGAGGGAAGCTTCAGGAGCTGCCCTGCGTGGGGTCAGGGGAGCCCCTGGGGAGGGGTGCAGTGACCGGAAGCAGCCTGTGCCCTGGGTTCCAGGAGACCCTGTGCCCTGCCTGCGCCCGGTCCTCTGGGAAGAACAGGGTGCCCTGGTGGGCCTTGTTCTCAGAGGTGCCACGTGGAGCATGCAGGTGAGGCAAGGTGCCAGGCGGCCAGCAGCACCCTGCAACTGTCCCCTGGTGGGTTGCATGCGGCAGGCACAGCTGGTTAGGACCAGAGGCTGCAGGAGGTAGGAGGCCAGGGCAGGAGGGGACAGTAGCACAGTAGCAGGGCCGAGGGCGCAGAGAGGAGCAGGTGAGGGGCTTGGCACGGACAGAGGTGGGAGGAGGTGGACAGGTCTGGCCACCCTCGGTGCAGTCACAGCCCTTGTCTTAGCTGGCCCTGAGTGGGCACTTGACAGTCAGCACTTGACCCTGTGTACAGGAGAGGCAGACCCCACTTGGGCACCGTCACCGTGACGACCAGGCTGCCAGCCTTTGCCACCCGTAGCTGTGCCTCAAGCCCTCACCTCTTAGTCCCCTGTGCGGCCTCAACCTGGGGATGTTCGGAGCCAGAGATCCCCCATCCTGCCCTCCCATCCTGGCCGCCCCTCTGTCCCTCTGTCCCCTGAAGACGGTTCTTCTGACAGAAGCTGACAAGAGCCATTTCCAAGATGGATTGATTCAATTTAGCACAATTTTTGCTGGATTTGGTGACGTATGGCTCCCTGTTGGGACTGCACTGAATGTGACTCCGAAGAGAGAGGGTTTATTAGTCCGCGGCATGGAGCAGGTGGGGCCCGGGGAGGCAGCGCCTGTCTGGAGCCTGCTGTGGACCCCCAGGCCCCCAGTGCCAGTCCCTCTCAGGCCAACGCCTCTCGGAGGGAGGTGCTTTGTGAGCAGCTTCTCCCTGTGCTCCAGGGCCTGCGTTTCCATTCTGTTCCCAGAAGCCAGGCTTTGCGGCTGCGGGAGGCCCAAGCTAAAGACGGCTTGCGTGGGCTGGGAAATTCTGAACAGAGGTGGTGGCTGCTGAACCACAGCTCCCCCTCCTGAATCCCTGCAGAGCTGCCATCCCACCCAGTGCCCCAGAGTCCTGCCAGTCCTGCCCCTTCCTGTAACTGCCTGGTGTCCCCCACTGCCGGCCCCAGCCTTTGCTCCTGCCCCTCCCCCTGCCTACAGAGCTCCTGCCTAGATCTGTACCTGGATCCTCCAGGAGTTAACTGGACAGGCCTGTCCTCAGCTGGCCTTGCGAGCTGAGGCTCCCAGGAGGTGTTGCCACAGATTCTCAGAACATGTGCCTGTTCCCTGCTTGGGAAAGAGGCCTCAGCAGTCAGGGACATTGAGATGCAGTGATCCCGGCCCCGCCTGCACTTGTGAGCGTCCTAAGAAGATGATGTCAGAGGTGACTTGGGGCACAGAAGGCAGAGATTGAAGGGACACGGCCGATGGCCAGAGGGCAGACACCGGGGCCACTAGGAGCTGGCAGGAACTGGGAGGAGCCTCCCGGAGCCCACAGAGGGGAGCATGGGCCTGGGGACACCGTGCCGTCAGCTGCTGCCTCCAGTGAGGGGCTCGTTCCCACCGTCTTAAGCCACCCAGGCTGTCCCTTGTCCCGCAGCCCTAGGACACTTCGTGGCCTGCTCATGGCTGTGCCGCTGTAGGAGCTGCTGAGGTAGCAGGGGCCTGTCGGGGCTACAGGAGGACAGTAACACAGTGTGCAGGGTGGAGAGCAGGGGGCTGGTGCGCTCTGTGCTGTCCCTCTGGGCGCTGTTCAGTTGCAGCCCTGCAGCAGGGGGCACCCAGGGTCGTCCCACGGCTCAGCCACCTTCCTGTGGCTGGATCCTGGCCACATCCCTTGGCACTATGGCTTCAGGGCTGGCCACGAAAGATTTGGAGTTGGTGCCAGGGCCATGTGGCCGGGGGGCTCTCGCTGGGCCAGAGATGGCCTCTCCTGGGACCCCAGCCTCATGCTGCCTCCTCCCCAAGCTGGCAGCTTCACCTGTGTTTGTACAGCTGGGACCCCAACTGGAAGGTGCCCTGCAGGCCCTCCCGGCCCTGCTTTTGGGGGCTTTTAATTTGTGCTGTGTTTTTGTCCTTCTTTGGAGGCAAATGGCTGATTGCGTGCTTTTCGTCTCCCTCTCTGAGTAGCTGTAAGAGCTACTTTAGGTAAACATCAGTTACAGCCCATAATAAACGCAGGGTCCCTCGCCCCGCGCACATGACCGTCCTCTCCCATGTCGAACCACTGTCACGGTGGCAGCACCGTGGGCCGAGCTGTTGGCGGGGAGGGCAGTGTGGGTGGAGACCACGGCTCGTTTCCTTGTGGATCTCGAAGGGATTGAGGACGGAGACACCCTGAGCCTGGGGACAGCTGCGCGGGTCACGGGCCAGGCAGCCGCAGCCATGACGCCCACTCTGCAGGCCCGTGGAACCACTGTGGGAGGCCCTGCCCCAGAGACTCCCGTACTTTACGGCTGTCCTCCCTTCTCCCTTCTCTCTCCCTGACCGTCTTCTTCCTCCTTTTCTTTGTCTTCTTCTCCATCCTCCCCTTTGTTCTGCTCTCCCGTTTTCTTCTCCTTTTCTTCCTTTGTGTGTGTGTGTGTGTTTTCTTTTTTTAGACAGTTTCATTATGTAGTTCACTTTGGCCTTGAACTCTTGGTGATCCTCCTGCCTCAGCCTCCCCAGCGCTGGGCCCCAGCATTCGCCATGACACCTGGCCCTCTCCCCACTTTGTCTCCTCTCCCATGGGAGGAGGCCAGGGACATAGAGCACAGCTCTGACCTTGGGGTCCCTGGAAGCAGCAGTGTGTGGTTTGTAGCACCTCTCCCTGACCCCAAGCCTGGCCGAGGATCCCAGCTCTCAGGACCGCCTTGGAACTTGGTGGGGGGATCCTGTCCTGGGGAGCTGAGGGGAAGCCTAGCCTGTTTGATCTCAGCCTCAGTGCTGTGCCACTGACCCCCACCCCCACCCCCAGGCTTCCCGGGAAGACTGTGGCCGGGCTAGACTCTAGGGCAGGACGGGGTTTCTCAAGCCCCTGCACCCATCTCCCCCACCCCTTGGCCAGGCTGTGGTCCGCCCCGGGGCTCCTCTGCAACCTCTCCAGGGGAGCTGGGGCGCTGCAGGGATCCCAGGACCAGAGGCCTGCGTGTGAGTGCACATGAGTGTGCCGTGTACGTATGAATCTGCAGGCTTGTGTTTCTGCTCATGCACACGCGTCTGTAGACCCACGTGGGTGGGTGTGGGTGCGTGTTCTCCGTGGGGCAGTGCCGGGAGCACGCTTGGCTTTTGTGATTTGGGTGTTTGGTGGTTTGGTTTTCTTTGTGGTGCTGTTTCAGGGTGGTTTCTTTAGAAAGCCCTCGCCAGTCAGAAGTTTTCCAGGTTCTTCTTACCTTAAAAAAAGAACTGGATGAGACAAGCCAGTGATGGTACCAGAAAGTTTATTTGAAAAGTGTGGAGTAAACGGATTGGGAGAAACCAGCTCTGCAGCGTGAACTTGGGCCCTGCAAAGAAGAACGGGTAAAAGGGAAAGTGAAAGTACTGTGGTGCCTGCTCTGGTATGACAGTGGCCGGTCCTTTTCATGTCATCCACATCCACATCTCGTGGGAGCGAGAGAGGTCTGACGAAGGGGCCTCACACTGCCCTGGGATGTTGTGACTGGCAGGCCCCGCTCATTCCTAGCCAGCTTTGCCTGGTGCTGTCTCCTCTGTCAGTACCAGAGTTGAATCTAGACTCTTCACACGGAGGCACTTCCTCAGCCCCGATTTAAATTTTCTTTTTTTAAGATAGGGTCTTGCTGAGTTGCCCAGGCTGGCCTCAAACTTGTGATCCTCCTGCCTCAGCCTCCCAGGGTGCTGGAATGGCGGCATGCACACACCCTCCCCAATTCCACCACCCCTGTCGGGTATCTTCCAGCTCGCCTGCCCTCCACCCCCATCCCTGGGGCCTGCGTTCCGGCCTCGGGTGTAGCCCAAGGATCAGGAGCTGCCCAGGCCCCTGTGTGTAAATCTGGTAGCCGGAAGCCAGCGGCCCAGAAGGAGGGACTGAGGCTGCTGCTGCAATGGCTTGGCCCCCTGTGGACGGGCAGCTTCCTGTGTGGGGTCGGAGGGGATGTCCCCGAGTCCTCACTGGGGACCGCGTGACCATGGGACCTTGGTCCCGGGAGCCACGGGCGGTGGCCCTGGGCACCCAGGGTGTGGGCTTCTCCAGCATTCTTTGGGATTGCTTTCCCCAGCTGTCAGTGAAGGCCCAGCTCCTGCTGGCCCTGCCATGGGCAGGCTGTGGGCTGCTCTCACCCCCTTCATTTTGTGCTAGGGATGGAACCCAGGACCTTCGACTGAGCCACATCCCTGAACCTTTGTGTTTCATGTATTTATTTTTTATTTTGAGGCGACCCTCACTAAATCGTCAAGTTGCCCAGGCTGGATGCCTACTTGCCACCCTCCTGCCTCAGCCCCCGAGTGCTGGGATTACAGGTGTGTGTCACCAGCCCAGCTTTGACTCTTGGTTCACAGGGCGAGTGACGGGGCCCCCTGTCTTTCCTGGGACCAGTCGGGAGCAGAAAGACCTCAAACATAGCCCCGCCTCCCTCCTCTGCTTCTGTGCCAGGGGGCCGAAGGCTGGCAGGGCTGGGCACCCGGTGAGACACCCGGCCGGCCTGGAGAGGAGGGGATGCCTGGCCCCCGGCCTGGCCTCAGCGCCTGTTCGCTCCCACCTCTGCGCCGAGCAGCTTTCTTGTTCTTTTTTTATCTTGCCAACAGCGCATCTCACAGCCGGTCACCGCATTTCATTCCTGGTCTTCGGAGAGTGACATTTACATATTAATATTTCTGGGAGCCGCGGCGGCAGCAAGTGTCTGCCGCGTGGCCTCACATAATGCGAGGGAGATAAAGCGGCTGCTCCTTGGTGAATAACGACAAATGAAAGCCGTGTGGCCGTGAAGACCCCGTGGCGCCCTGTCAGCATGTGGTACATCACCCGACAACTGCTCGGCGCCCCTTCCTCCCTGAGGTTTATCTCCGCTCGCAGAGGACGCGCTCTTTGTCAAGGGCTCTGCCTCCCGCCACTTCCTGCCGTGGTTCCTGAGTGCCCGCCAGGGACGGGGACGGGACGGGGCCACTGGCTGTGGGTGCATGGCTGGAGCGGGTGCAGCGGGCGCCACCAGCAGGTCTATCTCTGCCCTGCAGAGCCCAGGCCTGGGGTACTAGTGAGCATGGGGGGCTCTGGGCAGGGAGGGCACTCAGTGTGGACATGGCTGAAAGGGAGGAGGCCACGGAAGGTGGCGGCACTGTGTGGACCGTGTCTGCGTGGCTTGGGCACTGTGGCACTGTCCTGTCTCCCAGTGGGGAGCAGAGGTGGCTGGATTGCTGCACGAGCCTACGCTGCCCTGCTTGATGGGGCACATGGGGCATCCACTGTGTCTGCACAGCGTGAGTCTGGGGAGACCCAAACCCTGCTCAGAGGCCCCACGAGGCACAGCCCCTCACCTGCGCCTATTCTGCCTTGGGAGGCATCATGCAGGGCAGCCCGTGGGTTGCACCCACCTGCCCCTCTCTCAGCAGTGTGACCGCAGGACTAGCCTTCGTGTGCCTCAGTTTCCCCTCTGGACAAGTGAGATGGAAAGCAGTGTGTGTGGAGGGGCTGCTAACGTCCCCGGTGGTAGCCTGAGTCCTCCCCTCACATCATCACGTGTGCAGGGAGACCCGTGTCCGCCCTGTCTTTCCCTAGGCTGGGCTTGGGGCTCCGGGGCCTGGGCAGGTGAGGAGTGGGGAAGGCTTCCTTCTGCGCTCCAGACCAAGTGCCACGGCCCAGTAGCTCATAAACAGTAGACACACACTGCTTACCATTTGGAAGGCTGGAATCCAAGCCCTGGTGTTGACAGTGCCTTCTCCAGGGTGCTCTCTGGGCTGTTTAGTGGTGGTGGTCGATCAAGCCCAGGGCTTTCACACTGAGCTACATCCCTAGGCCTTCTTAATTTTTAAGTTTTGAGATAGAATTTTGCTAAGTCACTAAATTGTCCAGGTTGTGCTGGAATTTGAGATCTTCCTTCCTCAGCCTCCCAGAGTGCTGGGATTGCAGACGTGCACCATCGCACCTAGCTTGGGCCTCTTTTGAGGCTCTCTCTGCCATGGCCTCATCACCTCCCAAAGCCCCCTCCTCCTAATCCTGTCCATCTGCGCTGGGGACCACAGCACATGAGCTGGATGGACCCCTGAGAGGTGAGAGGGACTGCGGCATCCTGAGGTTTCTTCCTCCCCTTGAAGAATTTTGGGGGCTCAGATCCCATTTTATTCCCAGGCTCTCAGCAGCCAAGAGCCCCTGCACACACCCACATTCTCTTCTCGTTTGGGACGGAGAAGGGTGCACCGTGGGTTGGGGTGCAGCGCTGGCTCCATCCCAAGATTCCAAAGGCCTGGGCAGGGAGGAACAGACTGCCTCCTGCCGCAGGACACAGGCCTGAATGGGGCCAGAGACAGTGAGCCAGTCTCCTTGGGCCTGGGGCATCTCGGAGCCAGGGATTCACTTTGTCCATGGCATTTGAGAGACCTCAGTGTCCACTGGTGACCACCGCCTGCAGTGACACCCATGCTTCCTGGATGTCAAGGTGGACCGGGACCGAGGGGGGCACCAGCGGTCCTGCAGCTGGTCTCCCGTTTGGATTGAGAGACAGCCTGGTGCCTGCGCGTGCAGCCCCCACCCGGCTCCAGAGCCAGCGGTGACACTGCCGGGATGCCAGTGCCCACCCAGCCTGCCTGGCAAGGGATCCTGCCCATGGTCTGGCCTCGGTTCTGCCCACTGCAGCTGGGCTCTGGGCTGTCCGGAACCGCTGTGGGCCTCGGCATGTCCCACACAGTGCCCCTGAAGTCTGCTTCCTTCTCTGCTCCAGCTCTAGGCCTCAGGGTGGCAGGGAGGGAGCCCAGCCTGAGAGGAGGGCCGCTTGTCTTCTGTCCTTACCCTGGCGCACACGGGGCTAGCGCTCAGCCCAGGGGTCGTGCAGCTGTGTAAAGATGTCTGCCGATGAGGACTGGCACTGCCCAGTGCACCTGGGACACAACAGCAGAGGGAAGGCAGGCAGGGCTCACAGAGGCCGTGGTGTGCCCCACCAGCAGAAGAGGGGTGCTAGCCCTTCACCTGCCTCCCACAGAGCCTTCCCAGGCCACCGTGGATTCCCCAAGCACCAGGGGCAGGGGGTGACTGCTCTTCCCTGAACTTTGGTCTCCCTGTTGGCACCAGGGGTCTGGAGCTGTGTCTGGGAGGGTGGCAGGTTTAACTTGGCCCTTGTGACTGACCACTCCCCAAGGGCTCTGAAGCCCCCAGGGCTGTGGCCAGGCCAGGCCAGGGATGCCTGCAGGTATCAGCATCCACTGGGTGTGATAGTGCGTGCCTGTAATCCCAGCCCTTGGGAGGCTGAGGCAGGAGGATTTCAAGTTCATTGTTTGCCTGGGCTAGATAGCAAAACCCTGTGTCAAAATAACAAAAAAGGGGTCACTGAGGCCTGGGCCCAAACACCCCCATGTGGCCCCACAACCCCAGTTCTCCAGCTCCCTTTCCAGGTAGGTGAATCTTGCCCGCTGCCTGTCCTCAGCTCTTGTGTGCCTGGGGGGAATGCAGGGTTTGGGATGTGTGCTGCCAAGGACCTGCCTGGCATCCCATCTACAGGGACTCACGCTGGCTCACGGGGGGCACCCAGTGAGCACCTGGGGGAGCTGCCACTCTGGCCCGGGCTGCAGGAGGGCTGCCTGGAGTGGTGTACCTGTGAGCCGTGTGCACCGTGCTGGGGTGTACATGCGTGTGGCTGTGCAGGGCTGTGTGTGTAAGTGTGTTGGGTGTGCGCATGCGTGAGGTGTCCCCGCCTGAGGTTCAGGCTTTGCTGCAGCCCTGTCCCCTCCCCCACTCCAGGAAGGTGCTGGGTGAAATATTTGTTGACTGACTGCCTGATGAGATGGCCTAGCTGGGAGCAGCCAGAAGTCTGGGGAGCGGGAAGGGGCTGGAGCAGGGCTGACGCAACTCCTCGGGGGAATGGCCCGGTGGTGAGCTCTGCTGCCTGGTCAGCCCCGCCCTGCAGCGCCAGGTGGGTCCACAACAGGCCCTGGGCAGTTGGGGCTTAGTGTCCCAGGGCAGGGGGTGCTGCCCGGCCAGCTGTCACTTAGCACAGGGAGGCCGTGGCCTTGTCTGCCAGCCGCAGCCCGGGGAGGAGGCGCAGGGGAAGGCCTGGGGCGTGTGTATGTGTACTTGCATGTGTGTGGGGGCTGTTGGCTCTGGGCAGGGGCCAGCCTTGCTGACTCAGCTTCACTGCATTTGTGGGGGGCCCAGGGGTGGGGTGCTGGGACTTGGGGGAGTACTGTTCCTGGGGGCCTGTGTCCAGCTGTTCCTGCTCTCTGAGCCCCAAAGTGGCCTTCAGGGGCCTGTCCTTGGCATCCAGGGCTGTGCCCTTCAGAACAGAGCTGGGCAGCAGGATGGATAGTGCCCAAGCGTGGAGGCCAACACCTACCTGGCTGTGTGGCTCCAGGGCAGGCACGCGCCTCTCTGGGCTGCTGCTCACCTTAAAGGGGGCACAAGGCTCTAAACCAGCACTTAGGAGGCTGAGGCAGGCTGATCAGTGTCACAATTTCGAGACCAGCCTGGGCTACATATTGAGGTCCTGCCTCAAGAATAAAACAAAACACCCAAATAACTAGACACAAGATAGTCCCAGACACGAGGCTCTGGTGAAGCTGGTGTGCAGGGTCAGACTGGCCTGACCAGCTGGGAGGAGTCACGGTTGCTGCCTTGGGAGGGCCGTGCTGTGGTCAGCTGGCATCTGTTGGAGACGCCCTGGCCCTGGGGCTGAGCAGCAGGCACAGGGCCATGGTCAGGCGCTGTCCAGGGTATTCCCGAGCTGTGGGAACTCCAGGGCAGGGCGCTTAGGGCCAGGCCTGTGGTCACCGGGAGAGAACTTGGGCTGGTTGGCCAGCTCCCTGCTGGCCATCTCTGTCCGCAGGAGGTGGGGGAAGCTGCCTTGGGGAAACTGAGGCAGCCAGGCTGCACCTCTTCCCCACATATCTGGCTCCCTCTGCACCCAGGGCTGGGGGAGCCGGGAGAGAAGCCAGAAGGATGGCAGCTGAGAGCTGCGGCTTCCCTGTTCCCAGGATGCTGCCTCCGCAGCCCGGCCTCCCTGCCCCGTCCCAGCCTCGGCAGCCTCGGCATTCTGGGTGGTCTGGTGCTTGGGGGCTGCCACAACTCTGACCACCCACCGCACTCTGTCCTTCACTGTCCACACATGGACGCAGGCGCTACAGTCTCTGCCTGGGACCATGACGGTGCACCTGCCACCTGCCGCCTGCCCACCTCTGAAGGGCAGGAAGAGCCCAGCGCAGCCCGTTCTGCCTACTCAGGGCCTAGCTGGAGAAGCGGTTCCTGCGGTCACTCCACACCCTGGGGCCGTGTGCACCCTCACTTCACTGCCCTAGGGAACAGGGCAGCCCAGCTCCCGTGGGGTCGGTGGGCCACCTGTCCCGGTGTTCTGGGAACAGCGCACATTCTGCCCACAAGGGCGGCAGTGCAAGCTGCAGGTGACAGATGTGCACCGTGGCCAGAGGTCAGAACAAGGTCGAGGAAAGTTTTCTTAGAGTGCAGGGCCTCCTCACAGGGTTTCACAGGAAGGATAGGAGTTCACTTGGTGGGTGAGGAAGAGAAGCCTCCCCGGAAGAGAGAGCTCACGTGAGAGCTGTGTGGGTGTACAGGGGGCAGCTCCTGCAGTGGGGGACTGGGTTCAGCTGCAGGGGTGGCCATAGCTGTGGGGGGGCCCGGCATAGGCTGAGCAGCTTGCAGTTGTTGCTGCCACCCCAGCCTTGTGCGTGGACAGACTCCTGCCCTCCGGGGCTCAGGCAGGGCGCGTAGGGAGAGCCTTAATGGCATGGCTTTGCACATCTGTAATCCTAGCACTCTGGGAGGCTGAGGCAGGAAGACTTCAAATTCAAGCCCAGCCTGGGTAACTTAGTGAGATCCTATCTCAAATAAAAAAGAAAAGGCGGGGGGTGGCTGGGCATGTAGCTCAGTGCAAAGTCCTGAGTTTGATGCCCTGCATTGCCCAAAATTTTTTAAAAATCATTTAAATGTGAGTTCAGGCTGCCTGTGAAAGCTCTGGCCTCCTGGGTCCACATCCCCCAGCACTGAGGGCAGGAGTCGGGCAGCCAGTACCTCTGGGAGGCTGAAGACCCCTTCCCAGGCCTCATGGCTAGGCCCCACCTCTGTCCATGGCCTGCAGGACCAAGAGCAGTCTGTAGGGCAGCTCAATGCAAATCAGAAAGGAGTCCTGCCCCATGCCTCAGATTGTGCAGTGCACAACCTGCCCACGTGTACCCAGCTTTCCTGCCCTGATTGGAACCAGTTCTTAAAGCCTGGTAGGAAATGAGAGTACTGTCTGGAAATCCCCCTGGGTAGTGCCTGCCCTCCCGTCACCCCTGGTCCCCTGATTTCCAGCTCAGCCATCTGCCCTGGCTCTTTGAAGCCCGAGGAACCATTTAAAAGGTTCCTAACGATATTGATCAGTCTCTCTAAAATGGATTATCCTATTTGCCTCCCAGCCTGCCTGGATGCCCTGGGTAAGATCAGAAAGGAATTATGTTCGCCGGAGGCAGAGGGAGCAGGGCGCGAATGTATCTCCTGCCGGCGATGCAATCTTATCGGAGCTGAACTCCACTCTCCTTTGGGGTTCAGAGCTTGGGCAGGCGGCGGGAGAGGAACCCTAATCTCATCCTGTGCAGCCACGGGAGGGCGGGCGGGCCTCTGCTTCTGCCTGGCGAAGTCACGCCCCTGCCTCTGGAATCCTGCTGGGCTGCCCCTTGCAGGGTTAAGACCTGGGGCCCTGACGGCCTGGGGAGGGGTCCCGAGGTTCTGGGGAGCAGGTGGCACTTCAGTTCACAGACCCCGGCTTAGGGGCACATGGCCGAGAAACACAGTGGGCAGGCACCAGGTCCCTGAGCCCGGTCCGCAGGCGCCCCGCTTGGCCCCTGCACCCCACCATGCAGTTTGGTGCCTGGCGCCCCACCTCAGCACCAGGAAGGCTTTGAGGGCAGGGTGTGTGTTTGGCCGAGGAACTTGGCCTGAGGGGAAATTGGGGGGGCTTGCTCCCCCAGGCAGACAGGATGGCCCAGTCCTGAGCCAAGGCGTCAGGTTCTGGGCCAGGACAGGGACTCCTGGAAGGCTAACACTGCCTGCCTCCGTCTCGAACTGAGCACATGCTGTGCCCATGGGCCTCCAGGGGTGGCAGAGGCCGGGCCTGGTGTCTGCGGAGAAAATAGCAAGTAACGATAAGCTTGTTCTCAAGAACATTCACTTTCTTACTTTTATGTGTACATAGGTTATTTTTTCACTGTTGGGATTGAACACAGGGCTTCACACCCAGGAAGTGCTCTGTGAATGCCCATGGGGACAGTGACCTTGGCCAGCAGGCAGGGGTGGCGTGACTTGGGCCAGCGCCTGGCTAATAGTGCAGCCCCTGCCTGGTATTTCTGGAGCTGTGGAAGGACCTGGGGAGGCCACCTCCAAGCCAGGCAGTGGCAGCCTGCAGCGAGGTGGCCCAGGCCACCGGGTGTCCCTGAGTGTTGGCTGACCTGGCTGGGCTCATAGTGCCAGGATAACAACACGTAGGGTCAGGGACTCCAGCTGCCCACCCAGCCCCAGTATGGGGAGGACACGGTTGCCTTTGCCTCCTGTGACCTGGAAGGAACCCAGTGGACAGGAGCCCAACCTTGGTGCTTCTGCCCCACAGCCTGGTCTAGGCGTCGCTGGGAGGATCCTGGAGCCCAGGCCTTGGGCTCCTCTGGCTGGAGTTTCCCATGCAGGGGAGGGGAAGCTGCACAGGGCAAAGGTCTGTCTTCTTATCGCTACCGGGAGAAGAGGATAAGAAAGCGAAGCCACTGTCACTGAAGGTGTGAGTGTTTGCTGATAACAGCAGGGCTGGGTGACTGCAGTGAAAGGAGAGGTGGGTGGGACCCTGGGCCTGGCCTGGTGGGGAGGATCTGCCTCCCGGCTCCCTCTGACTTGGCCTCACAGGCCTGCCCAGCCCAGCTCTGCCTCTGCCCTGGGTCCCCCGAGGTGCATCCACTGAGCACCTGCTGTGCCAGGCCTCAGGGGTTCGCAGGTGGATGACGTTGTAAGGGCTGAGCTATGGCTGAGCAGTGACTGCGTAGGGGACAGCAGCTGTGTGGGCCCTGAGGCCACAGGAAAGACGTGCAGAGGACTCTGGGGGCTTCCAGGGGATGTCATCCCAAGAAGGGAAGACCAGCCGCTGCTCAGGTCGGCCACGCCGGGCCAGGTCCCCAGCAGCTCCTGTGGCTTTGGCTAGCAGCCAACCTGCTTCTAGTCCCAGTGGGGCTCACTTTCGGGAAGTAGCTGAGGCCCAGGGCCGGGCTCCCCAAAGGCAGGTGGCCATGTCCACCCTCCTCCCATACAGCGGGGTCACTGGGTCAGAGGCCCTGGAAGTGGGCTAGGTTTCCTGGGGGAGGCTCTCAAAGGGGTCCCCATGCGCCCACACCCTGGGTGGGCCAGGGGCGGCAGAGGGATGAGGGGGCTTGGTTTCCCAAGGAAGCCTCAGGCAAGGAGAACGGGCTGGTGTCATAGCCACAGCAGGGGACCTCTCCCGAGCCTGGCCTGCATGGCAAGGGCCAGTGTCCTATGGAGCAGGCAGGGGATGTGACCGTGACCCATCCGAGGAGGCCAGGGCGGGGCAGTGGGGCCCAGAGGGCAGCCACGGTGTGTGTGGGCTTCCCACTGCTCATTTCATGGCTCGTTAGCAGCTCCGGCACCTGGCCCGGGGAGGCAGGTGCCTTGGTCCCAGAGCTGGGCCTGGAGCGTGTGTGCAAGGTCCTCCTTCCACTGTCCCCCTGACAACGGGCACTCGAGGACCGGCCTCAGGAGGGAGACGTCCTGCTTTTGGTTTACACAGGCATCTACGGGGGGTGGAGAGGCAGAAGGAGGGTCAGATGGACATGCAAGGCTGCAGCCCGGAGATCAGGGGTGCTTGGCGCTACCTCAGCCTTTAAACATCCCAAAGCACAGCCGGGTGTGGCTCTCACGCCCGTCATCCAGCTACCAGGGAGGCTGAGGCGGGAGGATTGCAAGGTAGAGCCCTGCCTGGGCAACCTAGTGACGCAGTGAGACTCCATGTCAGGCTGAAACCCGGCTGAGGACGCAGTTCAGTGCTGAGGCCCTGGGTTCAGTCCTTACTACTGGAAAAGGAGGAGCGGGTGGATGGAGAACAACGCAGCATCAGGGCAGAGTCGGGAAGGTGTAGGGCGGCATGGAGAAGTTGCCCACCCCGCCGTGATCTCTCCCGGGGCCACAGGCCATGTCCTCTGGCCGCGCATCCATCCTTCTTAAGCCGGCTCTGCAGCTGACACCTGAGCGGGGCCTGGGTCCCGGGGGGTGGCTTCTGCATGGAGCCTTTGACTTTGGACTTCGCCACCTCAAGGCCGGGGAGGAGGGGCAGCAGGTGAGGCTGCCTCCAGGAGGAGGCCTGTGCCGGGTCCTTCCGGTGCCAAGTCACCATGCCGCCTTCTCTGGCCTCCCCTCCCGTTTGGAACCTGGCCTCCCTCCCCTGTCTCTCTCCAGCTGTCCTGGCCACACCAGGACCCAGCAGGGCTCCGTCCTGCCCGGCTGCCCGCCCCATCCTATCCTCTCTCCACCCTGCCCACTCCTGTAAGTGGCTTAATTAAGGAGCCGTGCAGTTTATTTGTGTATGGACCTGGTCTAATTGGCGTGTTTGTCTTTCCTCATTATTCGCAGCTGGACAGAGCCGTTTGAGCAACAAATGCAGAAAAGCCCGGATTTCTGCAACGCGATGTCTGATTTGCGAACCTGCGCAGTGTCCCGCTATTAGCCGTGTGTACATGTTTGCCGGCTCCGGCCGCATGCCCGTGAGCACTTAATTGTGGGTGCAGTTAGTCAAGGCGGGTGCTCTCTGCACATTTCAGGGGTGAGGGAACCTAATTACACCTGCAATTGAGTGCTTTAGCAGGGACAAAAGATGCCTGTTCAGCTAATTGCAGGCACCAAAATTGCCCCCGCAGAAGGAATCCCTGGTAGAGCTGTGAGAGCCGAGGCCACGAGGCCTAATGAAGAACAGAGAGCTAGGAATTATAGCGGTGGGGGGCGCTTGTTTTGGCCTGAAGGATCCAGCTTTTTGCAGCAGTCATTACACCTCTGGGTTGTTTTTCTGCACAGTGGAGGCCGTTCCTGGCTGCGTTTGTTTTTCATTAGTGCCTGCCTGAGCACACGGAAGTGTCACACCGAGGGCGACGTGGGGTTCGAAGCTCTCTGCCGCCGGCTGCAGTGACTCAGCGGGTGTGCCCTGCCCGGTCACCTTCCTGAAGGTCCTGTCTCCGTCTCCCTGGAGCGGTCTGCAGATAACCTGCTGAGGCCCCACATCAGGGATGGGCGGGGACCAAGCTGAGTCCCCCCGCCCGCTGGGCCTGCAACCTAAAGCAACCCGGGACTGCGGGGCCTCCCTCCTGGTCTGCCATCCCTCACAGCAGCTGTCCCTGCTCCATCCGTGTCCCAGGTCAAGTAAGGAAGGACTTGGTCTGACGCTGTGCTGCTTGGTGTGTTGGAGGGGTTCCTTGCAGGCGTAATGGAGTGGGGACGCAGGTGCTTCTCAGGACACTAGTACGTGTCTGGCAGGTGCCAGCCACCTGGCTGCTTAGAGGCCGCCCGGCCCAGGCCGTGACTTCCTGGGAGAGCGTTGGGTCTCTGCCCAGCTGGGCCTGCCTGTCCCCTCGTCCCTGGGGCCCAGCTGCCTGGGCAGGTTCGTGCCAGCCCCTGGCTTGTGCAGCAGACCTGAGGCTTTGATTTCTGTCTCTCACCCTTCAACACACACCTCATGGCCATAGAACCAGGAGTTCCCGACCCCCGCTCTGCCGGGTGGCCATGGGCTCCAGGCTGGGTCAGCTCCAGGGTTCCTCTTTGTGATTCCAAATCTTGGCAGCTCTTTGGTGCTTTTATGAAACTGGGAGTGTAGCAGTATTCTCATCTGGGGTTTGGGTTGGGGAGGTTTCGTCTTGTTTTTTGGTTTGGTTTGGTCTTTGAGACATGGTCTCGCCGTTGTAGCTCAGACTGGCTTTGAACTTGTGGCAGTCAGTGGTCCCGCTGCAGCACCCCGAGTGCTGCGATTACAGCTTGTGCCGCGATTACAGCTTGTGCCACCATGCCAGCTTGGGTTAGGCATGTGCCCTGAGGTGAAGTGTCTGCACCTCTTCTCCAAGCAGGTGGCATGGCGGTGGGTGCCCTGCGTGGTGTGAATGGGCGCTGTGGGGGTCTCAGGTGACCTTGCCCACCTCCTCCCTCCTTGGCAGTATGAGGGGCAAGATTGTCCCACAGCGCTGGGAAGATGCTGTACCATCCAGGCACTGAATGACGATATGGAGTTCGAACACTTCGTTGGCATCTTTGGCCCTGCCCTCGGGACAGGTGGACTGCCAGGGTGGAGGCCCAGAGGGATCTGGTATTTCAGTCTTTTGGGGTGGCCTCCACTATCAGCTGGCCTGTCGCTGACCTCTGTGGTAGCCGGGCATGGCTGGTGTGTGCAGGTAGAGATGGGTGGGCAGGAGCCTGTGTTCCTGTGTGTGGGCAAGGAGGCCACGGGCTGCACGAGGCCGAGCTCTCTCTTTGGAAGCCTGTTCTGTTCCTTAAATGCCAAGCGAGCAGCTGGTGGGTCTGCGTTTTGTTCATCACGGGCTCCTGAGGTGGGAGGACTACATCCTGCAGAAGGGGAGACTGAGGCTAGAGCCGCCATCCTGGGATGGGGCAGAACTGCCTTGGAATCAGCATCTCCTTCCCAGCCTCGAGCACCAGCTGTCCGGGTACCGCATGCACACTGCTTGCCCACTCCGTCATCTGCCTCTCCTCGGGAGCTGAGGCAGAGCTGGGTGTGGGGGTACACGCCTGTAATCAGCACTCCAGAAGCTGAGGCAGGAGGATCACCTAGAGTTCAAGGCCAGCCTAGGCTCCCCAGTGAATTCAAGGCTTGCTTGAACTACAGAGAGAGACCTGTCTCAAAAAAAATAAAGCAAAACAAAACAAAAAGCTGAGTTGGAGAGGCTTCTGGGGGAGTCCATCCCCAGCAACCACTGGTAAGAGTGGCTTTGGGCACAGGGGTCAGGATTGGGGTGTTTGTTTTTGGGTTTTATGCTACTGGGCTTGAACCCAGGGACACTGAGCTACATGCTCAGAACTTTATTCTTTTATTTGGAGTAGGGTCTCATGAAGTTGCCCATCCTAGGCTCAAATTTGCAATCCTCCTGCTTCAGCCTCCTGAGTGCTGAGATAACAGACATACATACATCACCATGCCTGGCTGGCCATGTTTTCCTGAGGCCCAGACTGTTCGCACTGTGAGCCAGTAGCTCCGACAACAGGACAGCGGGGAGCCAGGCTGCCAGAGCCCCCACACTGACCCTCTGAGCCTCTCACGGAAGAGGGGACCTAGGCAGAACCAAGTCCGAACCCGTGCTGCTGCCTTCAGGAGACAGTCCAGTCCTTCATCAGTCAGGGGACCTGCTGAGGCCTCTGGGCCGGTGGGGAGAGCTCCACACTCTGGCCTGCCACCCTGAGCGTCAGAGCCCAGCTCTGAGAAGCACAGCTTGTCAGCCGGAGGGCTACACAGACCCAAGCAGCAGGGCCGGGGGGACAGGGAGGCCTGGGCAGCGGTAATTACATCTGCACGTGCCTTCCTCCAGCTCGGGCGCCCTCTTCCCCGATCGGGGTTTTTCCTGGCCTTAGTGCCGTCCCCAGTGGGGACCAGAAAGCCTCGTTGATTTGCCCGGGCGGGCGGCGGAGCAGGAGCTGAGGAGGCCGCCACACGCGGCTGTCCCCCATTTGTTCCCTCCCCTCGGGAGACCTTCGCCACGCTTCCTGACAGCCGTTTGCCAGGCCGGCTGGCTCGGCAGGAAGCAGAAGGCTGACAACCAGAGCTGTGGGGAGGATGAATAGATGCTGGCTGAAGTGGCCGGCGGTGACCCCGAGGCGCTGGAGGACAGGCGGGGTCCATCAGCCCAGCCCCAGTGGAGGCGCCGTCTGCTGCCTGGCGGCCCTAAGGAAGGCAGCAGCCCCTGCAGGGGACAGGCCCAGCGGGGTCAGACAGGAATCCAGCCCTCCCTGAGATTGGTTTGTTTTGCTTTTAATTACAAAAGGTTTCTGGCAAAAGCTTCTCTGCCAGTTCCCGCTGCACTGGGAGGCAGGCCCGCAGTTGAAGGGTCCAGGATCTCCCCACTCCCACCTGCTGTGCGTCCGGGCTGCAGCCAAGCTTGCCTCTTCCTGGCTGCTTGCACTGGGCCTCAGTGCCCAGCTGGGCACTGAGGGGACAGGGAAGGGACCCGTGGCTGTGTGTGAGAGACCAGCAGCACAGTTGGCAGAGGCCCTGGGTGCAGGCACCCAGCACCGCAGGACCAGGGTGGGCGGGGCCTCTGCAAGGTGGGTCTTGGGATGGCAGGAGCTGCTGTCTTGGGTGCTCAGGTTCCAGTTCCAGGTTGCCGGGGGGGCGGATGTCTCCCACCAGACCCGCAGGGAGAAGGTTGTCATTGCCCAGTCTGGGTCACCTGCCACACTCAGCAGCATGACAGCCGGGGGAAAGGACAGTGTGTCTCATGTGCTGCTCATGGGCTGGACCCTGTGGTCACCATCACGCTCACCGCAGGCCTCGGAGCCACGGCATGGAAGAGGCCCTGGAGCCTGGACACAGCTGGTGGCCATGCAGGGGCCATGCAGAGCCTGGGGCTCTCAAGGGCCAGGCTCTGCCCTTGCCCCACCACGTGTGGCCAGGGGTATGATCGGGAGAGTGGGCACATCACGGGAGAGCCCGCATCCCGGTGGGCCATTGACCACTCTAGCTGACCTCCCGCCCCTCCAGCCCCACCTGACATCAGGCTGGCTGCAGGCCTGAAGACAGATCAGCCAGGTACCTCACAGGGCTGCAGGGGTGGGGGGGCATTCTACTGCTGGGGTGACGGGAGAACTGGAGGCCTTGGTGGCCGCTGGGACAGATAACTGCAAACTGGAAACAACAGGATTCATCCTGACAAAGCCCTAGAGAGGCTAGAAATCAAGGTGTCCTGCCTCGATTCCCACAATGCTGGGACTGCAGGCATGTGCCAGCACGCCCAGCCTTTCTCGTCTTTGTTATATGGACGCTTGTCACTGGATTTGGGATCTGCCTGGGGCCCAGGAGGACCTTACCTAGAGATACAGAGCCTAACCTCACGGGCACCGTGTCCTTCAGAAATGCCATTCCCGGTCCTGGGGCACACACTGGGGCTAGAGCACTGTGAGGGGGAGGCTCAGATGCCAGGGGCCCTGTCACCCCCGAGACAGGTAGCACACCTGGGTGGGTGCACCCAGGGCCACCGTGGGTGACAGGAAAGCAAAAGTAGACACGTGGTGCTTAGGTGGAAACAAAACCTAGCACATAGCTGTTAAAGCAAGGCGAGCCTTAACAGTGGCCCCTCTCTTCTGACCTTGGACTTGCCTTTTTTTTGGGGAAGCACTGGAGATCAAATTTAGGACCTTTGCACTGAGCTATATCTCAGAACTTTGTATATTTTTGTTTTGAAATAAGGTCTTGCAAGGTTAGCCAGACAAGATTTGAACTTGTAATCCTCCTGCCCTGGCCTTCCAGAGTGTTGGGATTACAGTCATGAGGCACCACACCGGTCTGAGAGGCTTAGAACATTTGTGGACAGCTCGGTCACCTAGAGAGCGGAGGAGGGAGACGTTGCATGTCCAGTCCCTCTCGGCCTGGGCTGGTGACAGTCATGAAGCTGTGTTGTGGGGGCAGGGCAGGTCCAGGAAGGACGAACTTGACCAGGAAAGCCTGGGCCCTGGACACTGGCCCAGCAGCTCTTAGCACCTTGTGGCTGTCCGTACCCTGGCATGGTCACAGGCGCCTCTGTGCTCAGCCCGGGGCGGCTGCACCCCGTCTCCTGCAGTGCAGGCATGGCTCTCTGTTGTCTCTCAGAGGAAGCTGAGGCTCACAGGGCCAAAGTCACTGCCTGAGTGCCGGCCAGCTGGAGCTCCCGGGCCGGACTGTCTGATTCCGGACTGCTGCTTTATGATCATGGACACAGACTGGTGCCAGGCAAGGCTCTAAATCAACCTGCCACCTGCAGGCTGCCTCCGTGACCTCTCTGGGCCTCATCTGGAAAATGGAACCACTCAGGGTGCCCATGAACAGGAATGGTCATGGGCCCTCAGGGGGGATCTCTTTGACCAGTTCTCAGCACAGCAGCTGGCACTGCCTGGGTGCCTGGAAAGCGGTAACTGTCCTTGCTGTCCTCTTGGGGTGTCCTGCAAGGTCAGCCACAACTTCTGTGTCCCACTCTTCTGGATCTGTGAAGAGTAGCACCCGGTACCTTTTGTGGAGGTGAGGAGGCTGCCCGAGCATGTGGGCACAGCTGGCAGTGCCCTGGCTGCCATCCCCTCCGCATGAGCCAGGAGCCAGGGTCTCTCTCTCCACTGTGGTTGTGCAGGGCCCCTCCAGAAGGTGGAGGAGGGAGGGATCCTGCATCTACAGAGTACTGGCCTGGCGGGCTTCACACGGCCTCCTAAAAGGCCACGGGGACAGGAGGCAGTCGCTTCTGTACCCACCGGACCACCCTTAGCTGCAGACCACGCCTCCCTTGCCCTCAGCCCACAGTTTTGCGTGCACTTCAGGGAGGCAGGGGCACTTTTGTCTCCGCAGTGTCCCTGACCTTGGAGAAGGAGGTTGGGTCCTGGGTTCCAGACTCCCCAGAGCAGACTTCAAGGGGCAGGGCCCCACTACCCCAGGCTTTGGGGAGCAGAGGGACAGAGAGTGGTAGCGGACAGAGACCCCCAAAGGGTCTGCCCTTCTCACCTGGTCCAGGCCTGGCTCTCTCTGGCTTCGTCTGCTATCCCCGGGCTGGCCACAGGCACCCCCACAGAGGGACGGCTCCCCTGGGAATGAATGGCCTTAGTGACTGGTTCCAAAAACCTCCGCCAAGCCACAGGGGCCAGTGGGAAAGGGGAAATCCATCCAGCTCCCCGTTCAGCCACATTAGGCAAACAACCGAGCCATTCAATAGAAAGCCAGCATGAAGCTGGCGGCAGGCAGGGTGGGCGTGGCTTTCTAGTTCTCAGCTGTTTTGGCATTGGCTTGGTGGCTGTGGTGTAGCCACCCTCCCAGAATGGCTCTCATATTTTCCTCCCTTTCGAAGGTCCCCGGCACCAGGAAGTGTCTCTAACCTACTTAGAGCAGCCCTGACTCTGGGCCAAAAGAAGGGCAGCTAGCCCTGTAGCATCAGCGCTGCCTCTTTCCCAAGGGTGTGGCTCCCAGCAACCAGGGCTTGGCCGGGAGCAGTGAGCTAATTTGATGCAGGCCTTCAGAAACTTGTTGGGGGAAGATGTTGTCTCTGACCGGGCGGCGTGATCGGCCCCTCCTCAGCTGAGCTTTGGCGCCCACCTTGAGCCAGGCTGTGGGGCTGCCAAGGCTTTGCCTGGCCTCTTCTCTTCTCCTAGGGTCTCCGTTGGCCCTGTCTGGTGGCCTTGCCTGGAGCCAGGCCTCTGGGAGCCCAGACTTCAGACCCCTTTCCCCAGGCTGGGCTGGGAGCCATCTCCACAGGTGGGCAGCCCGGCCCCACTTTAGAAGGGAAGGGGGGGGCACAGCAGATTGGGGAGCAGCCCTCCCTCTGCACCCTGCCTGTGATTGGCCCGTAATTACAGGTTTATTGCCTGTACAGCTATTGTGTAATGACATGTTTGCAAATTAATTTTTATGGCTCCTGCCATTAGCATATACAGTAGAGGAAGGTTTAGTATTAATTACTACTGTTGTTCCTGTAATCCCGGAGAATTAAAAACCAATAAAAGAGTGACAACAGAAACTGACAGTTTAGGGTCTTTTAAAAAGTTTTATTTTTTTGCCCCCCTCCCCAAGTTGAATCAGATTTTCAGAGGTTGTGAGGGGTCAAGCGAGGGGCTGGTGGCTCATCCCTCGACCCCACCCCGGGAGGGGCGCAGGCTGCGGGCTGATAAGTGGACGACAAAAGGACGGGAGGCCACCAAGGGAGGGGCGGGGGCGGCGC
>NW_022900944.1:46561213-46562205 GCF_012274545.1 Fukomys damarensis
TCCATGCCAACGATCCTTAAAACATCCACAAGTTGGCGCCGAGGATCAGGGCACCGCTCGCTCCGCCCAGCCCATTTGCGCTTGGGGGGGCGGGGGAGTGGCCCGCGGGGTCAAATGGCGCGCGGGGACCTCCCCACTCCCCAGTGCCCTCCAGAGCGGGCCCTCAGGGTGTCCTAGTCCCGGGGTTCAGCTGTCAACTGGAGCCGCCGCGTTTAGCAGGGACCCCGGGGGCTGCCGCTGGGGACCCCTGATTTACGCGGTGGTTGCAGAAGCCTTGGCAGGAACCCAAGGCTGGCGCGACCTCAGCGCCCCGCTGTGCGTACCTGCGGGCTCAGGTCAGCTCCTCAAAGCCTGATACCATCTGGGGTCAAAAGGTGACTCCTTAGTGTCACTAAGTCTTGAGTCCAGCTGGTTTGCCACGGAGGGGCCCTTCAGGAGGTAAAAGGGCTTGAAAATAAATTGTCACATCCAGAGGCAGCTTTGCAGCGTGCACTTAGGGGGAGGGGGCGTGGGTAAATGGAGCCTGTCTCTTTAAAATCGCTGGGCTGGACAATGAGCGCACAGGATGTGGTTTGGCGGCAGGGTTTTTTCCCCTTCGATTTGGGGAATTATCACATGGGGCCTTCTTGAGCTGGTGTGAAAGAGGCGGTGTGGGGAGGAGAGATACCGGCTCCGCGCGCACTCACACTCACTCTCCGTGCAGTTGATCGTTTTCTTAAACCAAATTAGCCGGGGCTCTCGTTACTATGGTGCAGCCGGGGCTTGCAGAATTCCTGTAATAGCATTTATTAGGTCTATTTGCCTGGAAGCATGCCTTCCCGGCCTGGTAATGCACCGGCGCAAGGAGGGTGTGGGAGATGGTATCAAGCATTTGATTACACTTACAACAGGGATTTTTCAGGGGTGGGGAGAGGAGAGGCACAGGGGGAGGTCTACCGGCCGCCAGTCCCGAGGGCTCTCCGGGCGCCCGCGGCTTGCGCGTTTCCGCAGCC
>NW_022900944.1:46562547-46562845 GCF_012274545.1 Fukomys damarensis
CCCGCCGCTGCGCCCCAACCCTTTCGCTTTCATTAGCAGAGACAAATCTGCTGTCAGGCAGCCAGCTTTCCAATTTGCCGATAATGATTCTTGCATGAAAATTGATCGAGGGGCTCTCCGCCGCCGTGCGCTCGGCCTCCCTGCGCTCCTCCTCCTGCCCTGCTAGAGCCCCCGCGAGTTCTTTCTCCTCCTCCCCACCCCCTCCGTCTGAGTCAGTGGTGGGACGCCGGGCGGCGCGGTCCCCCAAAGGGGGGTGTCGGGGCGGCGGCCTCGGCCTGCACCCCTGGCCCGAGACTGT
>NW_022900944.1:46563001-46563647 GCF_012274545.1 Fukomys damarensis
CCCTTCTGGTTCTGAACGTGAAACCCTGTTGGAAACAGGTCTCTTGACCCTCGGCCTTGACATTCAAATGGCTGAATGGAGGAGGAGAGATTGCTACTCGAACGTCTTGGGGGCTGCTTTTTTTTTCTCCCTTCCCACTCTCCTCTCTCTTTTTCTTTCAAATGAGTAATCCCTGAAGATCTTAACCCCCCAATTTCATCACCCTCACCTCCCCCCTTTTATTTTTCTCTCGCTCCTCCGGCTCTCCCGCCCGCTTCCCTCCACCGGCTCCCCCTCCTTTTTTTATTTGCATCTCAAGTCCAAAAGGCAGAAAATACACACGCGGCGAGGACACCCGGCTGCCGCGGAGGTTTCAGCCCTTCCTCGGTCACCGGCCACCTCCGCTTGCATCTGCTGGGGCCAAAGTGACCCGAGCGAGCCTTTTGATCATCTTGGGGGGTGAAACAAACAGGGACTGATTTTGTTTCCGTCGCTTTCAGGATCGCTCTCCTGCCTTTATTTTATTGTTTTGGTCATTTTTGAGCGCCGTGGCGTGGACGGTGCTTTTGGTTTCGCTGCTGGGTTTTTGTATTTTTCATCTCCTGCAAGCCTCTCTGGCCACTATGGAATTCTAACCTGAATCATGTTTGGATTGAAGCCGCCGCTG
>NW_022900944.1:46564245-46568915 GCF_012274545.1 Fukomys damarensis
TTGTTTGTACCTCCAGACCGTGAAAATACTCCAATGCAGGCTCCAGGGGCGCTGGGGAGCCAGGGCTGCCCCGAGGGAGGGGGAACCTGGAGCAAACCCAGCCCTCCCCGCCTGGGCCCCCTGAGGTCGGAGTGACTGGGGCATCCAGGTGCGGCCGCGTGAGCGCAGGTCGTGAGGGCTGCTGGGCGTGTGGCCGCTTGCTCCAGGAATGAGCAGTGTTTTGACTTCCCTCCCTGCCTTTGAGCCGTGACGTGCAGCTCCTTTTGAAGGAGCTGGGTGTCCTTGGGGTGCGGGGATGTTGGAGTGCTTCGGAGAGACAGGGGAAGTGTCTGGTGGCCTCTTGTTCTGCAGAGGGGCTGCCCAGGGGCTCCCGCTTGTGTTTCTGAGTTGTTTTGCCGAGGGAAGGTGCACGTGTCTGGCTTGGGATTTGCGTTTTTTCCTATCTTCAGAGGAGACAGTGACAGGTCACTTGACCAGGCGCCCACTGTCCTGAACCGCGGCTGCCCACGCGCCGCTGACACGGAGTTAATAGAGCAGGGTGAAAGGTCCCCGGGGAGCCTGTGGGGAAGACTTGGGGGGCATCTGAACTGCTGCTCTATTTGAGTTTCTTTGTGGCCCTGTTAGTTTTCAGTCCTCAGGCACTGAACGGTCTGTGATTGCTGTTGGTTTCTACCGGTTTTTTTTATTTTTATTTTTATGGGAAGAGTGTTTCCCGGGTTCTCCATTTTATTCTCCTTTTCCTCCCCTGGCTAAAATGCAAATCAGCGACCTCCTGGCTGCCCCCCTCCTTCCCTTAACGGATCCAGCCAAAATTAGACCTGGGAATCCCCGCTTCCACCAGGGCAGTGTTCCCACCCAGGAGGAGACTTGTGGCCCCCACCCTGGCCCCAGCCCTCTGTGCCCCTCCTCCAGGTGAGAGCAGAGCGTGTCCTTCCCGCTTTGTGTGTACCGCCTGCCCCAGGACCTTGCAGAGGTTTGGGAGGGCTCTCGGCTGGGAGGGGCCTTTCTAGGTCCAGGGCTCCTAGAAACCCAGGGGTTTGTCCTCCACACCTCACTTCCCCTGCCATCGGTGCATATTTTCTTCAGGGGGCTCAGAAGGAAAAGGAAGAGGAGGAAGAGGAATTGTCAGGCGAGGAAATTCAAGGCAGTTAAGGAAATCAGCTCTGGCTGGGATAAGGTGCACCTTGGGGGCCCTGCCTCCAGCCCAGTGGTGGCCGGGGCACAGGTAACAGCCTGCCAGTGGTTTCCCACTAATGCTTGTTTTCTTTTTAAAGACCTGTCCCGGGGTTTGACACCGCAGTGGACTATTCGGGTTGCGGGCCACTGCTTGCCTGGGTGAGGGCCAGCTCCTCCCAGAGTCTCAGGGGTGCCAGCAGCAGCTGTGCCCTGGCCTTGGAGCCACAGGTGCTGTGCAGCTCCCATAGAGTCCACTTCCCCTCAGGTAAGCACTGGCGTGCACCTGCTCACAGACAAGCAGTGTAAGGCCCGGGGCACTTGGTGTTCGCCTGCTCAGAAGTGTGGAGCTGAGAGAGGTGCTGGCTGCTGCTCCCCATGCCCTGCTGCCCTGGAGCCCCTGGCCCCTGGAGTCCTGTGCAGATGTCGTACCCGCTAGGAGCCAGGGCCCGCAACCTGCCAGTTCCCAAGGGCAGCTCACACTCAGGTTGGCAGCACCAGCTCCTCCTGCTGAGGATGAGAGCACCCGTGTCTGGTGAAGGTTCTGAAGTCCTGCTCTGCCTCTTGTGAGCTGTGAGATTGGCAGCAGACTGAGCAAAACAAGTTCCTAATGTGTCTCCCTCAGCATCAGTGTAGGCAGGGGGCACCCATCTGTGGCCCTTTGTAAATAAAGTTTTATTGGCACCCAGCCACGCCTCTGCTTTTATGTCTGGTCTCTGGCAGCTTTCACACTGCATTGACAAAGTTGAGCGGTTGCAACAGAGGCCATATGTGCTGGTCAAGCCGGAAGTGGGAGATGTTTGATCCTTTGGGAGGAAGGTTGCTCACTCTCTGGTCTGGGGGTGGAAGAGCCTGCTGAAGCCAGTGTTTAAAGAGGGGTAACTTCAGTGATTGTTGTGGTGTTGCAGTCACTACAGGCATTGAGGTGGAATTATCTGTCTGAGTCACCAAGCTTCTCAGCAGTTGAGCTGGGGCTGTGGACCAGGGCTGGTCCCTGGGGTGGCCTGTGCCCTGCCTCTCTTTGCCGGGTAGGGAGGGCCCAGAAGGAGCCCGCACAGGCCGTGGCCCTAGGAGAACAGGGGTGCCTGGCCTCCGCTGTCCTGCCCAGGCCTTGGGGGTGCCCAGGCATGGGGCCCCCCTGAAGCTGTCCTCCATGCACGTGCCCTGGGCACCCTTCCCGACTGCCAGGAGACTTTGAGCTCCCTGCAGGTGGAGACTGAGTGTCTCCTTCATGCTGGGCAGCGTGCCAGGCTGATAACAGTCATAAAAACTTAATAATAATTAGAAGGAAGAAGCCCAGCCGTGTCTTTTGGGGGTGGGGGTTGTTTTCAGACAGGATCTCACTGTGTAGTTCAGGTAGTTCAAGCTGGCCCTGAACTCATGGTGATCCTCCTGTCTCAGCCTCCCTAGTGCTGGGATGACAGGCGTTGGTCACCTCCGTGCCTGGTGAGGGCTATTTCTTTATAGTGTCCATTCTGTGCCAGATGTGGTACTGATTTAGTCTTCAGAGGAAGTCAGTCTTCTCTTGTTACCATTGACACTGAGGAAACTGAGTCACCAAGCATTCTCGGTCCCAGAGGCAGCGAGTGGCGGCTGTGCTCTAGCCAGGCAGTCTGGCTCCATAGTCCCTGTTTAGTAAATATTTGCCGAACGTGTTGGGAGGGAACCGGCCGTGGGCCCTTATCTTGTTCCCAGCGTTCCAGGAGGGCTGACCCCAGCTGGCCTGGGCTGACCTCTGGGTGACTCCGGGCTCCCTCCTGTCTCCTGCAGGATGGATGCTCCAGGGGCCCAGTGAGGAAACAGGCCCAGAGAGGGCCAGGTCCCCGCCCTGCACACCCCGCCTCCCGCACTTTTTGTAATGCTAAGCGTGGAAAGTAGGGCCACCACACTGAGACTACACTTGTCGCAGAGCTACTCCCCAGCACCTGAGTGGAACTTTTCGCTGTCCCCTGAGGCCACAGCGAGTTGTTAAAAGCTGGTCAGGCCTGTCCTGTCCCTCTCTAACTAGCCTTGGAGGGGCTGGTAAGAAACTGGGGCTTTGCTAGGCACAATGGTGCACGCACTTAGAGGCTGAAGCAGGCAGATTGCCACAAGTTCAAGGCCACCCCGAATGGCATAGTGAGACCCTGTCTCAAAAAAACCAAAAAAATAAATTTAAAAGGAAAAAAAGCTGGGGCTTCCTCTTCTAAGAATTGGGGTACTTGGCAAAGTGAAATGGAGCCCAGGTGGCCCATAGGGAGCATAGACAGCTTCTGGAAGGTCCCGGTGAGGCAAAGTGGGGGCTCTGCTCAGGGTTGGGGGACATCTGGAGGAGGGGCGCCCACGGGTCCCAGGCGAGACTCCTCGTGCCTAGAGTCTGCCTATCCGGGAAGCTGCTGTGTCAGAAGCCAGCCCAGGTTAGAGGGTAGCCCAAACCCCTCAGAACTCACTCTGGGCCACATCGTATAACAGGAACACTGCCTTGTGACCTGCTTATTTACAGCCCAGAAGCCCAGTGGGCTGGGCACAGCAGCGCCCGCCATCCAGCACTTTCAGGCAGGCACTAATTAATCTCATGCCCCAGGCAGATGCCGGAGGAGCTACCATATCCATATCCCCCGGGGCCAGCCAGGCCCTGTCCCCACCATGCAGTGGCCTCCCCTGGGGCCACCCGTCCCCTGTGAGGGTTCCCGGTCCTGGGTGGGACTCGATCCGCCACCCCAACCCAGAAAACCCAGCCCACACTTTGCATCTTTTGATGCTGGGCGAGGAGCTCTTTGTGCTCCTGTGAGACCCTGGCTGGCCCTGGCATGGGGTGGAGACCACGTCTTCCCCACTGCAGCAGGGGGTGTGGTGGGAGGGCTCCTGGACAGCCAGAGGAGCCCGAGTCCCGCAGTGCCCACTGCTCCCCACCACTTGCTGCCTTTCCCAGATGTGGACACAGGCGCCCGGCTGCCTTGTGGTGTCAGGTGCCACGGAGTCCTGTGGTCTACCCTAGCATTGTGTGGCCGGAGAAAAAGGCCAGGAGCATGGCAGGGCCAGGCACCGCCCAGCTCTGCACCTCGGGTGGCCTGTCCTCAGCTTTCAGCCACGAGTGGTGGTACAGCGTCATTCCAGCACTCTGGGAGGCTGAGACAGGAGGATCTTGAGTTCCATTCTGGGTGGCTTACTAACTTAGTGAGACCTTGTCTCAGAATACAAAATATGGAAGGGTTGGGGAGTCACGTCACTGGCGGCAAGGGCCTGGGTTCCATCCCTAAAACCTCCCCCCAAAAAGAAAAAAAATACATTCAGCCAGGCATGGTGGTGCGTGCCTGTAATCCCAGCACTCAGGAGTCTGAGTCGGGAGGATCACAAGTTCAAGGCCAGCCTGGGCAACATAGTGAGATGTTGTCTCAAGAAAACAAGCAAAAAAAGACCCTTAAAAAGAAGTAGACTTGCAGGAAAAAAAATAGACTTTTGTAAGTCTTAAGGTGGCTTTTTTTTTTTTTTTTTAGACATCTTGCTGTGTGGTCCAG
>NW_022900944.1:46569145-46573731 GCF_012274545.1 Fukomys damarensis
AGACATCTTGGTGTGGTCCAGACTGGCCTTGAACTTGGAGTCCTCCTGCCTCAGTCTCCAAGTAGCTGGGACTACAGGCCTATTGAAAGTGGCCTTTTTAAGAGGGTTGGCTGACCTTTGGAGGGCTGGCCTCCTCTTCCTCAGAACCAAATGACCTTGGTGGTCTCTCTGGCTGGCAATCAGCAGAAACGGAAAGCCACAGGGGGCTGCATTAGAAGGAAAGAGGGGATTTGGGGGAGGGAATAAAAATAGACGTGGTGTTCTTTTCCTTTTTTTTTTTTTTAAGAGCTCCATATAGATTTAAAGTCCTTTTGTTAATTTAGGAACATAAAACTGTGTGATGTATAGCTTGGTTTGCTCGTAAAATTACTAAGTGTGGCATATTTAGAGCTGGGAAAGCTTGGGGTAAAAGGGAAAGAAGCAGTGAGCATTTTTTATAAGTCTTTAGGGGAAAATGGATTTTTCCGCTTTCCCCGCTGATACCAGGCCCTCCCCAGCTCGGCCAGGCCTGGTGGTCGTGCCTGGCCCAGGTGAGCTGTGCTGGGGTCCCAGGGATGGTGGGGGGGCCACCCTCCCCTCCCCATCCCCTGGCCTTGGTGAGACGGGAAGCACCTCTGACCTGACCGGCCTGGACCTGGACCACTGCCCTGGGCATTCGGGCTCTGTCTTTAGGGTCTGCAGGACAGGAAGTCACAGAACTCTGGACTTGGGAGGGACCCTGGAGGTCACGGCCAACCCCTGCCCTTTTCCGGGTGTCCACTTCCGGGCAGCCCTGTCACCAGGTCCACAGGTGTTTGACCTAGTTCTGCCCCTTGAGGACACAGCACAAGTCTGGCCCGAGCCCCAGCATCCCCCCAGGCACCCCTGGGGCTGGGCAGGGCCTGCCCCAGATGTGCACTGGTCTCCGGCAGCGGCGGCGGTGGCAGCAGCGAGCTGTGCCCCTCAGCCTGGGGCAGCTCCACTGGGGACCCAGGAGCGTCCTGCAGGGTCCAAGAGGGCTCCCCGGAGGAGGGGGCTCTGCCACTGGCTTGGAAGTGCGGCACTCGGGGCTGGAGGCTGGGTGAGGACCCGTTCAGAACCGTGCGTTGAGGTTACTGCGGTGCTGAGCTGGTGGCTGGGCTGGGGCCGGGGCACGCGTGGGATTCTCTGGGCGTGTGGAGGGGCAGCGGCTTGGGTGGAGGTTGTGCCCAGGCCCCAGGGAGGGGTGACCTCGGCTGGAGTCTGCACCCCACCTGCCCCTCTGGCGCCCTCTGGTCCGCAGGGCTGAGCCTGGCCTCCCCCAGGTGGGGAGCAACTTCTGGACACCCAGGCCTGGGAGACGCAGCCTTGCAGAGTAGGGGTCCCTGTGTGCGTGGAGCACCCTCTGAGTGGGACCCTGGGGGTCTCTGGGGGGACAGGCCGGCGGCTCCTGGAGACAGCAGCTCCTCGCTGTCCATGGTAGGAGTAAGATCCCAGGGGCCGGTGAGGGAAGCAGGGTTTGTCCAGGGTGAAGACCAGGAGAACCTGATCTGCAGGGTCAGAGTCACACAGCCGTGACCTGGTGTCAGTGGGCCCAGCAGTGCACATCCGCTCAACACGTTTCCTTCACTCCAGGCATGGCCTGGGCCCAGGGAGACATAGCTAGGAAGGCCCGTGACTCTTGGCCTGGTGAGGAAGCTTCCCTTACTGCAAGCCCTGGAGAGAATGGAGGTGTTTGGGGAAGCTGTTCCTAGGGTGTAGTCAGAGCCAGGAAAGGGAGGTGTTAGCCTTGGGGAGATCCAGGGAAAGGACAGGATCAAGCATGTGCAAAGGTCCTGGGGCCTGGAGTATGTGAGGTAGTCAGGCTGAAGGGGCACAGGGGCTGGCAGCTCAGCTGGATTGAGATGGAGCCCAGCATGTCCCTAGTAGGGGCACAGGGGATTGGCCTGAGGCGGCTGCCATGACTCCAGGAGAGCATGGTAGCCTGGTGGGCCAGCCACATCAGGAGTAACAGGCGAGTACCATGCCAGGCTAAGCGTAGGTGCTGGTCCTGGCTCATAGCCCTGGGGCCACGTTCCCGAAGTGGGCTTCCTGGGCCAGCACCATGGGCTGGGGTCTGTTAGGCCAAGGAGCCCAGGCAGGACGGGGGTGGGCTGGCAGTCCATGTTCCCTGGGGTGCCCCCTGTGTGGGAGGGCTGTTGGAGACTGGGCACAGTGGGTGGCAGCTGGGCACCTGTGGGGTGTGGGAGGCGCCCTTGCTGGCCTAGGGTCAGCACATTTCTGGCTCTGTAACGCTGCAAAGTGCCAGTTCCGTTTGCCTCCGCCTCTTCCTGGCTGTGTGGCACTGGGCAGTTACTTGACCTCTCTGGTTTCTGTTTCCCTTCCTGTTCCGTGGGGCAGGGTCGGGAGAGTGCACTGGATGATCTCAGGGCAGGCAGGAGGCGGGCGCCGAGAACCCATTAGCCCAGTAAGGTGCAGGACGAACTGTTCCCAGCTGCGGCTCCGAGCATGGGGTCTTAAGTGTGCCCTGCCTGGGCCGTGGGGCACTGGCCAAGGTCACTGGGTGCCAGGCCCCAGGGCTGGCGTCTCTGGAGGAGCCCCGGTGCTCGGTCACAACTTGCCCTCCGTGCCCCTGAGGGTGGCAGCGCCACTGCCCTGGCGAATGCAGACGGTCTCGGCCTCAGGCCTTCTTTGAGCCGGTGCCCCCGCCCAGCCCGCTGTCACTCTGATCCTGTAACTCATTTAGGATTAGCTTGCAGACCTCCTCACAGGCTGCACTTCTGTTGTCTTGGTAACTGTGTCAACCGTTTGCGGCTTCCGTGATTATCTGGGAAGAAGTCGGGGGGCGGGCAGGGGACAGAAAAGGAGGGCGGGGAGCTCCCGCCGGGCGGCAGGGGGCAGCTGGGAGGGCGTAGGGCAGCCCAGCCGAATTCCCCTTCTTTCCCTGTCAGCAGGTGGGAGATCTCAGGCAGCAGGGGGACCCTGCGAGCCCGCAGCCCGGGAGGGGTGTTTCATGGGCTGGAGCCCGAGTCCTCTGATGGCCCCTCCCTGTCACGCCAGGCGGCTGGTGCGGGCTCTGTGGTCCCCTCCTGGGACATGGTGGTGACAGCACCTCACCCCTGGCCCCTGGCTTACGGAGTGAGCCGCCAGACACAGCTGAGGGGCATCCCCGGCTCCGGATGGGCACTGGGATACCCCAGAGGACAGGAGGCAGGGAGGGTCAGTGCCCCTGGGAAGCTGGCCTCCTGGGCAGGCGAGGGAGGACCCCATCTCTGCTGGGGTGCTCCTGAAGTTTCCGGGCGGGGTCTGACAAAGAGGCCTGGACAGGGGGCTGGGACACTGGCCTCCTGGCCCCTGAGGCAGCGGAGACCCTTCCAGGGTCGCAGCCTGGGGGTGTGGACGTGGACGTGGGGCATCTCTGCAGAGCGGTCCTGGCCTCATGCTGGGAAGAGCAGCCCCTCCCCAAGATGGGAGGGGGACAGGAGTGCCTTCTGGGGGGCTGCTAATGAGCCACGTCTGATTTTTATGAACCTGCCTGCTAAATTATTAATTTGGGCCAGAAATGAAAGTGTGGAACCCGATAGGCTCATGAATATTCACCGCTGACGTTCAGGGGGTGGACCTGTGGCCAGAGCAGCCAGCCAGGCGGTGACCCAGATACCCGAGCTCCCCAGGGGTGGGGCCCAGAGCCTCCTGCCATCCAGAGCCTGGGGGGCTTCAGCAGGTGACACCGCCCTCACTGGTCTGGGTGCTGGGGTGTCTCAGAGGCTCCTGCTGGTTCAAGGCCTTGGATCACCTTGGCTTGGTACCCACCTTCGCCCCCGATCCCTGCTGCCTAAAGTGCCCACGGCGCAGTCTGGGTTCCGGCCCGTTCTGCTCACTGCTTGCACAATCCATCTATCTTCCTGACACGTCTGTTTCTGTGATACAAGGCATTCGACCCATTGGCTCTCTAACACAGAGCTAGATGCTCAGTTCTTTTTATTTTGAGACAAGGTCTTCCTAAATGATCCAGAACTGGGACTCCTCCTGCCTCAGCCTTCCGAGTAGCTGAGATTACAGGTATGCATCACTACCCCCCAGCAGTCAGGATTGTTAACTTGTGAGGGACCCGGGTCTCACAGAAGCTCCCTGGTCTGTCAATTTCCCCATGTGAGCTTGGATAAGTCACGCACGGAAACGCTGCCTCAGTTTAGCTGTGAGATTTCCTGAGCCTGCCATGGCTCTGCAGTACCTTGGTAGGGGCTACCTGGCTTGTCTCCACCACCCCTCCTGTGACTGTTGCCTTGGAACCGGCTGCGGGGCATCCCAGGTCTGTGCTCAGCCGTGCTGGCTGGCGACCCCACCTCATGTCCCCACGATTTCCCTGCTTCTGGGGAAGTGGTGCTCTCAGGCCATGCTGCCTTGGTGCAGCCTGGGGACGCCCCAGGGTCTCCTGGGCCACTGTGGGTTCTGTCCAGTTGGCTTTCCCAAGGGCTGTGCACCTGCCTGCAGCCTAGATGGGCCGTGCCGTGTTCGTGCAGCCCTGGAGCCGCCTCTGCGCAAGCCAGGCCACTTCCTGCCGGAGCCCTGGGGGCGGATGACACACACACACACACACACACACACACACACACACACACACACAC
>NW_022900944.1:46573794-46577920 GCF_012274545.1 Fukomys damarensis
ACACACACACACACACACACACACACACACACACACACACACACGCACACACGCACACACACGCACACACACCACAACAGCGAGGTCGCTGGCAGCTTCCGGGGCTGGAGCCAAGGCCTGAACCGTGGCCCGGGTTCCCAGGCTGAGCTGGCCGAGGTGGCAGAGAGCCTTCCCAAGAGGCGGCGGCAGCCTGGCCGCCAGCTGGGAGCAAAGGTCCTTCACAGCCGGCTGTCTGTCTTCCTGACACGTGTGGGCCTCATCCAGGCTGGAGGCCTTCTGGTGGCCTTGGGGGAGATCTTCAGGGCCCAGGCTCCGCGAGGGGCGTGACCTGGCCCACTCCACCCTGCCAGTCTCTCTCGGGGCTCGGGGCCTGGGTTCCGCGGGTGGCCTGCTGGCTGGCGCTTTGAGAACCCATACCGAGTGCCATCCGGCAGAGAGTTGTGAAAAGCACACAGTTTTCTGTGGCTCACTGAGTAACCGCACCTGCCTGGCTCCTCGTCGCAGGGCCTTTGAGTCAGGGCTCTGTCACCTGCCAGGCTCTGGGTGGAGAAGGCGGCCGGCAGGTCTGACCGGTGGTGTGAGCAGAGGGAGGGACGGTGCAGCAAATAGCCCGCGGCCGGCCCTGTCCTCTTGCCCCGGTTTGGAGAGGTGTTGCTCCTTGCAGCTGCCAGCAGTTCCTGAGCACCTGTCAGGTGCCAGGCCCAGAGGGCTGGGGGAGGATCGAAGTAAGTCACAGGTCGCGCCTGCGAGGCCCTGGCCCGCCACCTGCATGGAGGAAGGGCTCAGCTGCCGGTGCACACAAGCTCCCAAGGGTGGAGGGACACATGGGACGCCAGGGCCGGAGTGATCCTGGAGGGCTGCCTGTGGGAGGCGGCTCTCGGGGTTCTACAGTGTAGAACGGGTCGTGTGGTGGGGAGAGGCCTTCCCCTCTGGTGTCCGCGGCACCCTGCCCTGGAAGGCCCAGAGCTTGTGACGGACGGTGCAGTGGGCCTGGCGGGGCCCTCCCTGAGCCCCTGGTCAGGTGAGTCCTTCCAAGGCCCAGGGACAGCACTGCTGGCCACAAGCCACGCTGTAGGGCTGGGGCTGGGCTGACTGTTGGGTCTTAAATGAGACTAAACACAGATACACAGTCATGTCTTGGCTCCCACCAGCCCCGATTCCGGGGCTCGGTACCCACGTGGGGCAGGGCCATCATGGTGGACAGTGTGGACAGCATGTCCATCGCCACAGAACGTCCCACAGGGTGGGATGGTCCCAGACCTGGGTGGACACAGATGTTGAAGGTCATCGTGGGGTCGCAAGGGCTGCACGCACCTCTTTTGGCACCAACACTGGGAACTTGAAGCAAGGGACAGGTCAGAGGTGACAGCGCCCAGGGTGGGGGAGGCCACGTCCGCTCGGGTGGCCAGGCAGGGAATGACACGTCTGCAGTTGGGCCCTGAGTGCCCGGTGGCAGCTTGTCTTCAAAATGGGGAAGTGAGCTGGGGTGGGAGCAGAAACCACCAAGTGACAGTTTCGTGAAGGAAGGGGTGGCTTTCATGGTTAAGGGCACTGGAGTTGGCGGCGGTGGCCAGTGTGCGGCGGTTCTCACGTCCGGGGTTCTTGCCCCCCACTGGAAGGCGCCTTGCCCTTCTCGTCCTGAGTTGGTTAAGGGACCTCACCTGGGGACACAGCCGGGCGGAGGCGGCTGGCACACCCAGCAGTGACCTGGGTTCCAAGGCTCCCAGCCTGGGGTCCCCATGGCCATGGAGCCTTGGTGACTTCCCCAGGGGCACAGGGACTTTCTGTATGGGCCTGGGCCTCACCCTCGAAGAACGAGAGCCTGGGGCATTCCTGAGAGGCGTGGAGGGCAGAGGGCAGGCAGGGGGCACTGAGAGCCTCATTCCTGAGCGTGGTGGGGGTCAGCTTGTGGGGCGCCTCAAAACCCAGGCAAGGACTCGGACGGTCCCCACACTGTCAAACGGGCCCTTTCCCAAGCCCCACTTCAGAGACGTTAATGAGTTGCCCAAGGCCACACAGCCAGTGGGTTAGGGCTTCTGATGCCGAGAGGTAGGGGTGGCCAGTTTTCCAGGTGGCAGGATGCACCCCTGGGGGTGGCACCGTCTCAGCAGTGTCACTGCCAGTCGGCCCTGTCACCTCCTGCCTCCCCAGTGAACAGTGTGCTTCTGGTTTGGTTTGGTGTTTGGGAGCACTGGGGATTGAACCAGGGCCTTTCACTGAGCTATGTCCCCAGTCCTTCTTGTAGTTTGGGGACAGAGTCTCCATAAATTGCCCAGGCAGGCCGTGAACTTGCATTCTTCCTGCCTCAGCCTCTTGCGGTGCTGGGATTATGGACATGCACCGCCATGCCTGGCTCAATGTGGTGGTTTTAATGTGCTTGCACAATTGTGCAACTGCCGCCCCGTCAGCTTGCAGAATGTTGTTTTGCCCCAGGAGGAACCCTGGCCCATTATCAGTCCCGCCCCAGGCCTCCTGGTCCTTTCAGCCCCTGACAGCGTGTCTGCCTTCTGTCTGAGTGGATCTGCCTGTTCTGGACGTTTGCGATCATGGACTCACCCAGCATGTGCATCTGGCCTCTGTCACCGTGTTGTGGCTGGGAGTTCATCTGTGTTCTAGTGTGGCTCAGAGCTCCCATCCCCTTTCACGGCTGAGTAATACTCCACCTCAGGGCCAGACTCTGTTTAGATCTGCCATCAGCTGGTGACACTGGGCTGTTTCTTCCTTGGGCTCCAGCGGGGGACCCCTGGATGCCAGTCCTTCCCCTTGGCACAGTGTACCTGTGTAGATTGTTGGGTGAGGTGTATCTGCTTGGTCACCCGTGTACTCACCCGTGAGCTGCCAGGTGACTTCCTGAGCCTCGGTTTCCCCAGGGGGGTTGGCGCTGTGCCTGGTGCCTGCTGTTTTTCTGTGTGGAGTAACATGGTTTATTTGCACACTCTGCTCTTCGTGCCACCCAGGCCAGCGCTTTGGCGAGTGTGGAGCAGGTGGCTGAGGCACTGTGGCCTTTGCCATGTGTGCCTGGGACGCGGCCCGCAGCCCTTGGAGCTTGGCCAGACGCCCTGATGCCGGTGGCTTCTGCGAGTTGCAGGGGGACTCCCGGGGTTGTAGGAAGTTTCTGCAAAGCTGGACTCAGGAAGGGGCCGTGCTGGGATACGAGGACAGCGGCTGCAGGAGGGAGCCTGGACAGAGTTGGCTGTGGCAGGGGTGGGGTGCCCAGGGACTGGAGGGCCGGAGCGGTGGGGGACCAGTGCCGCTGTGCCCTGGATAAAGGTCCTGCCACAGTGGCACCCGGTGCCTCTCCTCTGCTGTGCAGACAGGAGCCACCTGGGAAAATTCGTGTCGGGGTTCAGCTGCCAACCCAGCGAACCCCTTCCTCTGCAGGACAAGGCCAGGGGGTCAGGAGGTCCCTGCAGGGCCCTGGCTGCCACGCGGGGAGCCTGAGACGGCAGGAGAGAGGCCTTGCTCCTGGGCCGAGCCTGCCTGCCTGCCTGCAGGGAGGTCTTCTGGTTGGGAGGCCCCGGGCGGCAGCCAGGCCTCTGATCTGCCCAGCAAGCTTGTCTCACAGCCTCTGACAGGGCCCCAAGGCCGTGGCCCTGCCCGCCAGCCCCTGCCCCGCAGTCTCAGTGGCTTAAAAGGTTAATCCTGCTCAGAGCTGGCTCCCGGCCCCGCCCGCCCTGGCCTCTCCGCTGCAGTTAATTAAATGTGGCTGCCTATTGTCAGAAGACAAAGTTGGATATTTATTACACCTTGGCGTTACAGAATGTCAAAGGCAAACGCAGTTTGAAGCAATCCTGGCAGGGAGTGAGCCCGTGCATATGTCCGCGGGGCCGGGGTGGGCGACCTGCGGCTCCCAGGGCCGTGGCTGCCACTGAAGGCTTGACGATTTGTGCTTGCCGGGGGAGTGCTGGCAGGGCCGCAGGGAGGTCTGTTATCCGGCATAAACATCCTGGTTCCGGAGGTTATTTCATTGGGAGGAATTAAAGATGCCGTTAAAATATCCACAGCCCCTCTTTGCGTGGCTCCGGGGCTGTGCGTGGTTGGACACCCAGGGAGGGCACTGCCCTGGCCCCTCTGCCCAGGCTCTCTCTGGGCTTCTTCTTCTTTTTTTTTTTTTTTTTTTTTTGGG
>NW_022900944.1:46578070-46594973 GCF_012274545.1 Fukomys damarensis
TGCCCCGGCCCTCTGGGGTTTTTTTTTTTTTTTTTTTTTTTTTTTATGTGGGCACTGCAAAAACACACAACTAATTGTGGGGTTTTTTTCCCCCCAGGGAAGGGGGAGTATGGATGTGTTCATTTTATAGGGTTTTTGTTCTCCCCCCTAATAATAATACTTTAGAGATGTTTGACATCTGTAACTAACAGCTGGCATCCAGCTATGGAAGAGTGTCCTTTCATTTCAAAGCAGGTTGAACTGTCATTAATAGTATAATTAGGTGATTATCACTATATAGCAGAGAACTGCCTAATTGTGGAGATCGCTTTTCTAGGATTCCAGTCTTTTTATGGTTATATTTGTTTTAGCTGTTTGAATTTTCATTATATTTTGGCATTTGGTGTGTCTCTGCGTTTTGTTGGGCTTTTTTCCCCCTTTCTGTTTTTTAATGTGTCTGACAGCTGTCTTCGGAGCATTTGGTCCTGCAGACACTGTGGCATTAAAGCGAGGCGGGGAGATATTACCTGCAGGCGATCTCCAGTCCCGGAGTCCCGGGCCCTGCCTGGCTGCGAGGGGCAGTGGGGGAGGCCAGGGCCCTCCCTCGGCTTTGTCTAATCCTCCTGCGGGTGGCAGTTTAACCCAGGAGCTAAGGGTGTCTGTTAAGAGGCCACTTTTACAAGGCCATTTATTTTTATGGAACGTCCTTAATACGCAGTATTACCAAATGCTTCACAGTCGCTTGGGTTCCAGGGGAGAAACACATTTACAGGGATGTGGTCTCAGATGTAACTGGAATTTGAAAATAAATAGGTTTTACAGAATCTAGGAGGAAACAGCGGCTCTCTTTGAAGGACTTCGAATGCAGATGAGCAGCGCTGGGGTCCCTGCTCGCCGCAGATGCGTTGCTGCCTGTTCTGCCGTCCTGGCCCTGGGTGACCTTGGTCTGGGCTGGCATCTGCTGGGACGGCTGGAAGTGGGTGACCCCGGAGGCCACTGGGAAGCTGATTTGAGGGTATCTTCAGCCAGGCCCTGCCACTGCCTGGTGAGAGGGAAACGGCCCCACTGGGAGGGCGTCCTGGGGCCGTACCTGTGCGTGGCCGTGACCCCCGCCCGGGCCCTGCCCTCCTGGGGATCTTCCCGGCTGGGTGGTGGCCATGTCTTGAAGTGGGGTCCCCAGAAGTGGAGGTGCTGGGCCTGCCCGTGATGAGTGCCTAGAGGTGAGGGCTCCGTGGGGAGCAGTGGGGTGCAGGCGGGTTTGCTGTCTGGTGGGGGGGGATATGCCTTCCTGCCGGGTGGTTCCAGGCCCACAGGAGCGCAGCTGCCCAGTGTGACAGGGTCTTCCTGTCCCAGGCCCCAGAGGGAGGACTTGAAGATTACCAAGTGCCTGCCATGTGCCTGGTGCCCTCTCCCATCCCGGGTGCCCATTTCATAGAGAGGATGCCAAGCCAGGGCCAGAGCTGAGGCCCAGGGCAGGAGAGCAACACAGGAGGTTAAGGGCCGCCTGTGGCAGGGAGTTTCAGAGAAAAGCCGGGGTCCCTTGGCTCTGAAGGGTGCATAAAGGCTGGGTGGGGCTCAGGGTTTCCAGGCCACTCCTGCAGCCTGGCTGGCTGACCGCTGCCCTTTCCCTGTGCAGAGCTGGTGTGCCCTGCTGTGTGTCTCTAGGCTGGCCCCTTGCCCTCTCTGAGCCCCTCTCCTCTGACAGCTGGCATGGGAGGCTGTGGCCTTTGTTCTCTGGGCCAGGCAAGGCCTGTGATTCTTCTGATTAGCACGGCTCCTCCCAGCCTCCACTCTGGCTGGCGCCCAGCTGGCTGCAGGTGACTGGCAGGGGCCTCCTGGCCCAGCCCCAGCACTGGTGTTGACACCTGGGAGGGTGACAGTTTCTGTCCTGGGCTCTGAGGCCGGGCAGAGATAACCCCAGCCAGCATTGGGCTTAGTGCTGAGGATGAGGTAGGACCCCTGTGCCAAGTTTCCTGCTCCCCGGGGCCCAGTCCCAGCGTTCGCCCTGCCCTGCCCTCACTGCTCGGCCCCTGTGCCACAGGTGTGTGGCAGCTGCTGTTCCTGGTTCCATCTCAGAGAGGAGCGGGGGCGACAGTTGGCTCCTGCCAGGTCCTGTGGCCGGGGGCTGGTGGAGGTTGGACTCAGGCCCGGGCGAGGGGTCCCAGACCTTCCTGGAGAAAGACCATATCCTTGGTAGCGCCTTGCCACTTCCCCAGCCACTCGTGGCCTGACCTCCAGGCCTTTGCACACCCTGCTCATCACGTCTGTTTTATTGTGTCTCTTACTCTGTCTCGGGCAACACAGGAAGGGCACACAGTGGGTGCTTACTATGCATCTGTTAGTTGATGCCAAACCTCCTGCTGGTGGCAAGACAGCAGGGACTTGGGATCTAAGGTTCACATTTTGTTTTGTAGCACTCAGGAGCGGTAGGCAGGGCCCTACATCCCCAGCCTTTTATTTTGTTTTGTTTTTAATTTTGAGACAGTCTCAATAAATTGCTGAGTTCCCCAGGGTGGGCTCAAAGTTGTGATCCTCCTGCCTCATCCTCCCAGAATGCTGAGATGGTTGGTGTGAGGCCGGTGCTGGGGACTGAAATTGAACTTGGGCCCTTGGATGTGCTGGGCCAGTACTCTCCCCAGCCCCAGGATTGGAGCATTTCCTACTCTAGCAGGGAGGACTTAGTGGGAGAACGGGGGTCCCAGGGGCCTGAGGGAACCTGAGGGTGTGCGGCCCGCTTGGCTGGGGGTGCGGGCCCTTCCCACAGGGCAGGGCGGGCGCAGAGGGCCTTCCCTGGGTGAGGCTTCTGCCAGCTGGGCGGTGCTCTGCAGAAAGCTCCCGCCCACTTCTTTTTCCTGCTGGGGCAAGCTGCAGGGGCCAGACACTGCTGGGCTTTGTGTAGGACTCCTTCTGAGGCCTGCGTGGGGAGGGCTTTTGTATTGTAAATTTCCGCAGAGTAATTATGTCTTAATGTATGGTAATCCGCCTGGCCCTGTTGCTGGGCAGCCCTTGTCTGACCGAGGCTGGGGCTGGGGGCCTCGGCCTGGGCCTGGGGAGAAGGTCAGAGAGAGTCCTGGGGGCAGGACAGTGGGGTTCCTAATGCTGGGCCTGGGGGTGCCCCAGACCTGCAGCCCGGAGACCCCCAAGACTGGAGATCTGCCCTGGTGCCGCCCCCACCATCCGCAAGGAAGCCCCCCTGGCTTCTCATCCCGGCCTTGTCACCAGCTTCTCTTTGGTGTGGGCCAGGAGGAAGTCAGACCCACACGGTGTCAGGACAGAACTGGCCCTGAGACCTGGGGTGGGGGGCACATTCCTCTGGTCGTCACAGTACTGAAGGTCTGTGCTCACAGGGTCCCCTCCGTGCCCATCTCTTGGCCCCTGCAGGCATGGGGGGCCAGAGGACATCCAGCCCCGGAGCTCAACTCCTGACCTCCAGAAAGGGAGGCTTCCAGGCTGGGACCCTGACTGTCGCATGCTGTTCTGCCTTGAGCCTCCTCTGGCCCTCACCAGCAGGTGGGGCACATTCAGCTCCAGTTGAGGCGGGCCCGACCATGCCTTACCAACTGGGTCTGCTGCGGGGCCTGGCAGTGCTGGGTGACCCCTGTCAGGCCCCCGGTACCGGCTGGGTGTCCGTGTCTCAGGGTTCTGTGTGGAAGCCCCAGCCTCCGGTATGGGGAAGTCAGAAGGTTATTGAGGTCTTAGGAGTGGGATAAGGGCCCCTTAGGAAGAGACCTGGGCCAGAGAGCACCTGGGTGCAGCCCAGGAAGGCGGTGCCCCAGAAACTAGCCTGAGGTGTCCTGATCTTGGACTTCCAGTTTCCTGGACGTTGCTTTCTGTTCTTACTAGCAGTGTTGGCTGCTTTTGCCTCTGTCCACGATCAGGCCCTGTTCCTGACTCAGGGCCTGGCTTTAATGAGATCCGGTAACTCCGTGTGTAGGTTCCCCTCCTCCCCGCAGCCCCAGGCAGCCCCAGGTCTCCAGAGGGCTAGTGGAGGAAGCACTAGAGACGGGACCCCATGCGGGGAGCTAGGTGTTGGCGGGCTGGGGAGGGGCCGGGGAGGAGCTGTTCTTTGCTGAATGTGGACGCGCTACCAGGGCAGACCCAGAATGAAGCATAGGATGTTGGGGGGTTGTTGGACCCCCTCTGTTTCTTGACAGGAGTTTGGGCACTGTGTGGGGAAGCATCCCCACGGCAGAGCCCTGGAAACCAGGTCCTCTGGACTCTGGTCTTGCATGGAGCTGAAGTCCATGTTCGCATACTTGTGTCCCCGTGTGTGTGCGTGTGGGGCACAGAACAGGGCATGGGCAGGGACCATCTGGCCATTCCCTCCCATCCAGGGTTTCGGAGGAGGTGTCTGCCTCCTGCAGGCTCAGGTGCACCGGCCTCAGGGTGGAGACTGCCCCATTGCTGTAGGGCTCCCCGCTGCTACATTCAGATGGCAGGGAGAATGAAAAGCTACAGCTCCCCAGGCCCCTTCCAGCCAGAAAATTGCTCCCAGAGGGCATCGAGCCTTGGAATCTGCATTTCCACGCCCCCACCCTGAGTGGTGGAAGGCGGATTTGGATACAGAGGCTGCCAGGGTGGGAGGTGAGGTGTGGGGGCAGAGTCTTATCTGCAGCTGGCTTTGGACAACCAGACTCAGCTTGTCCATCCAGGGCCACGGGGTGGAACCAGGCAGGGGAGGAGGTGGAGCAGGCACCCCATGCCGGCCTGCAGAAGCCCGGGTGAGATCTCGCCTGAACTCCAAGCCTGCTCGTGGAGAGGGCACTCTTAGCACTGGGTGGGCGGCCTTGTCAGCGCCCCTGGGATAATGTGTCTTCCCTGGAGGGAGCTGCCAGACTTGGCATGACCTCGGGCCCCCACCATGGCGCCTTGGGGGCGTTGCACTGCCACAGAATGTGGCCAGGTCCAGGGGATCTGGAAGCCCCGTGCTGGCGACGCACTCCCTCGGTGTCTTGGAGCCTGCCAGAGCCTAACCCCGGGAGGGCACCCTGGTCGTGGGCATCCTGGGTGGCCGCCTGCTCGAGGCACAGGCCGACTCCCCGGCTGCCTCCCGACTCCCCGAGGGCCCCTGCACAGACAGACCGAGCTTCTGTTCTCCACGGTCAGGGCGCCGGGGTGGCGCTGGGCCGTCTGCACAGCCTGCGGTTGGTCGGCTGCCTTGTCATGTAGCTGTTCTGGGCCGGCCGTCGGAAGGCAGCGCAAACTGTGGCATTTGCTGAGCATAAAAATTCAATTAATTCCAGAAGGCAGATTAAATATAAGTGAGTTTTAATAATTTGCTGTAAAGTCGGAGGATTACTGTGGGCACGAGGAGGGAAGCTGTGCATGAGTGCACGAGCAGGTTGGCGCGGTCTCGGATGGATGCCAGCCAGGACCCTTCCCGTAGTGCTGCTTCTGGTCTGCAGGGGGCGCCCCCAGCCTCCGCCGCCTCTGTCCCACAGGGTGCCACCCTGGGGGAATTGTGGACAACAGCAGCCAGGCCTGCCTGGATCTGGTATCTCCTGCGCCAGGGGTGAAGCCACTGAGTTGCGGGGCTGCTGGAATCCGGGGTGAGCTGTGTGCCCTGCCGTCCACAACCTTGTCCGCTGCCCCCAGTGCCCTGCCCCTCAGCCAGCAGCACCTGGACTCCCCTTTCTCTCCCCACAGCAATGGTCACAGGTCTGGGCCCTGGGGTGGTTTTGTTGTAACTTTTTTGTTGTTTTGAGACAGGGTCTCACTGTGTAGCCCAGGCTGGCCTGGAACTCACGGCGATCCTCCTGCCTCAGCCTCCGAGTGTTGGGTTGACAAGTGTGCACCACCATGCCTGGCTCTGTTGTAACTTTTTAGAAAGTAGAGTAAGATCAACCATGGGCTGGCCCTTCCCAAGGCTCTCGGCCCCTGGGTCTGCGACACACGTGCGCGGGCACACTGTCACGCGTGCAGAGTCTCGCGGGCACATGGGCACCAGCAAGCCAGCAGCTAGACACCTTCCCAGGCGCCCTCGTTAAGCTGCATCCCAGCCGCCTGTGAGAGTCCGCAGTCCTCCACGCCTGCCTTTTGTCTTTTCCCACCGCAGATACACAGAAACAAAGGTGGCGGCCGGGCCCCCCAGCCACCCTCCTCGGGGTGCCACCAGAAATGAGACCTGACCCAGAAAAGGCAGTTGGTGGAGGGCCATCTGGAGCTGCCTCCCGGCGGCCTCCGCTTGGGGAGGGGAGCCAAGAGGGGAGGCGGCGCTTTTGTGGGAAGACAGTGATGGTCCAGCGAATACAAAACGCTGTTTCAAAGCCAGCGTTCATCACTACCACTTCCCACTGTGATCTCCATAGATTTCTTTGTCTCCTTCAATTGGCCCTAATTATGGAGCGGGAGGCTGTCTGATCAGTTTCATTCTTGTCATGAAATCCTGAGGGCACACGTGGGGCAGGGACACGGCTCGCCAGCTGCACGCCCGCAGCCTGGCCTGGGGTCTTTGTGCACGCCCGGGGACCTGTGCCGTCCCCTCCGCCTGTCCCCCAGGTGTCTGGCCGGCCGGGCAGGGGGATCCCCGTGGGCCTCCCAGCTGAGAACTGGCTAGCGGGGCTGTGCATATGGCGGGCAGGCTGGGATGCTGGCTGCACCACTGAACACCTGCAAAGATGAAAGCCACAGCCAAGCGCAGCACACCCTGCCTCCCCTCCACGCTGCCTCTAATGCCCTAATTATGCCGTGTTTGTTTCAGTAATTTACACTCTCCGGGTACTGATCCATCAATAATGAATGCATTACCTGTCTTGGGAAGGCTCCGGGAGACCCGGATGCTGCTTTGGAGAGGCCCGGGGAGAGGAGGACGGGAAGCAGGAGGACGGGCGCTCCCTCACAGCCTTTCTCTCTCCCAGTGCTCTTCCTTTCTCAGATGGCAGCATGTTTGGCAAATGCCGGCTGAGGCTGGTACTTGGTTCCGCTTGTCCGTACCCCTCCGCTGTATGCCTTTTTAATATTTAAAGCTGTCATTGGGCTGAGCGATAAAATTCTTTCAAATCAAATTTTATCCTCCAATCTTGTGCTGCGGCTTCCCTCTGGCCGGAAGAGTTGGCGGGGTGGGGGGCAGTGCCAGCAAGCGGGGTACATGCCGCGGGGTGGGGAGTGTTCTTGTGGGATAAAGCACGTGCCAACACCAGTGCCAGGGCCCCTCCTTTCCCACCTGCGACCTGGTCACCACAGTCAGACCCATCAAGGCCAGGAAGCAGCCGTATCCAGTAAAGCTCTGGCCCTGCCATCCACTGACCGGGAAGAAAGTTGTGAGGACCTGTTTCAAAAGGCCAAAGAGAAAGAGTGTGACCTCTGCCCAGCCGGGCTGCTCCAGAGGACAGGACACATGTGTTTGGCCTCTGGAGAGGATTCGGGGGGCCCAGGGGTCTCAGGAGGACTCAGGGTGCAGACCCTGAGGTGGTTCCTAGCTGGCTCTATGCCGGCTCCTGGAGCCTCTGCGACTGTCCCCACTGGCCTGTTTTGGTGGCCTCCTTTGTGGTCCCTCAGAGTGGAGCCCAGAGCTCAGAGTCCTGTGAGACCCCATCAGCATCCTGGGACAGTGGGTTTTCACTGTGGTGCCTTCACCCAGCCGCTCACCCCGCCCCGTCCTGTGGGTGGGAAGGAAGGGACTCCCTGCTCTGCCCAGTGAGTCTGCTGGCCACATGGCCTTGAGCGGGTCTTCCCTCTGCGCCTTGGTAGCCTCCTTTGTACAGTGACGGCCCACCCTTGGCGTGTCTAGGCTGCGCTCTAGACCTAGTCGCTGGGCCTCGTTTTCTTAGGGGAGCAATGTGGGGCCGGGGTGAGGGGTTGGGCTCGGAGCCAGCCTGCCTGCTTCACCGCTGCCCTGCTGCCCGCTGGCTGTGTGACGGTGGGCAAGTGTCGTCACCTCTGCCTCTGTTCCCGTGCTTGTGACAGGCAAGGAAGGCGGGGATTGTGGGGACTAAACTGCAGGTGGAACTTCCTGTCGGGTGAATTTCTCAGGTCTGCTGTAGGTTGAGACAGCAGCTCCCCCATTTAGTAAATGGGGGCAGTGAGGCTTGCCGGCCTGGTCGTGTCTCCAGTCGGACGTGGGGGGTGGGGCAGCAGAGCTGACTTCCAGGAGCCCACAGCGGGATGTCGCGGGCTGTCCCCCCCAGCAGCCTCTGCTGGCCTCAGAGGTGACCGTCCTGTCTGGGTGCTCCCGGTCTTCCCTCTGCGGGTCGCCCCTTGGAGAAGGGCACTTACTGTCTTGGATCAGGGCCCAGCCCCTCCTGAGTAAGCATATTGGTGATGACCCTACTTCCAAATGAGGTCACCTTCTAAGGCCCCAGGGCCAGGACTTCAGAGTGTGAATCTGGAGGACACAGGTCAGCCGACAGCCACCTGGCCTTGGCCTCAGGTCTTCCAGCCCTGAAAAGTGAGCAGCCCTGGGTGCGGGGATCAGGTTCCTCCACAGCGCCCCGCTGTGGGCTGATCCTCAGTTGGCCCTGGCTGGGCTGCTGTTCAGGGGCTCATGATGGATTCCCGCCTCCCAGGAGCTGGGCCACACCAGCTGTCCCCTGCCAGGCCTCGTGGCCAATAGTGCAGCTGTTTGGGAGACCACCCTGCTCCTCCCGCGCTGTGCCTTTGCATATGGAAAGCACCTCTCCTGCCTGCCCCACCCTGTCCTGGCACCTGCACACCAGGGGGTCCTGCCCACCCCCGGGGAACTCAGAGCAGTGTGTGCAGTAGCCCACTTTTTAATTTTAAATAATTACAGTAAGCATTGAAGGAGAAATAAATATCCACTGCTGCCAGGGATCCTGGTGTAGCTGTGCTTTCTTTGAACTCACAATGCAGAGTGATGGCTGGGTCGGACCCGATGCCTGGCTGGGCTTGCACCCTCCTCTGGGTGGGCCACGCAGCCTGCAGGCCCCGCAGAGCCCGTGTGTGTCCATGTGTCCCCCACAGCCTGGAGAGGCAGAGTCAGGGTGGCCTCGGCCTGGGGCAGGACAGTGCGCGATCTGGCCTGCTGATTGCACCCCAACCCCAGCGGTATCTGGAGGGCCCGGCTGCAGAAATGAAAAAAATAAATTAAAAAAAAAAAAAAGAGCAGACGGGAGAAATAAAGGGGGAAAATGGCGATGTGGAGCCCCAATTGCTAGCAGATGGTGCTGGTATTAGGAAAATGAAAATACATGCGGTAAATTTGCTATTTGCCAGTGTTAATTTCTTATCCCAAGGTAAAACCTTCCCCCTGGCCCTAGCCACGCCATCTGCATGTTCATAAAACACATTACAGCAGAATGGATCGAGCAGCGGCCGTATACTCGCATACATGTGGGGCTCCGGGTGGCCGGGCTGGAGTGGGGGGCTGCCACGCACCTGCTGGGGACCTGGAGATGCTCTGGTGGCTTTGTACCCGCATCTGGGGTCACCCAGGTGCATACCTGGGTCCAAGTGGGGCTTGTCAGCTTCTGCTCCTTGCTAGTTTCCCAGAGGTAGGAGTGGAGGTTGTTAGGAACCTCAGGAGATTGTGCCGCAGAAGATCCAGCCAGGCTCTGCCTAGGGAGCTGGCGCCAGTAGGAGTGGGGTTATTCGGGCCAGGGTGGTGACTGGAGTTCTGCAGGACTCCCAGGCAGGAAAGGACAGCCCCTCCCTGGCTTGCTTGCGTCTAGCCCAGTGCCTGCCAGGATGGGACCGGGGCTACCCCAGCTTCTGCATCACAGGGTCCCTTCTGGGCACTTGTGGGTAGGTCTTGCGGTCCCAAGTCCCTGGGCAGTGCCCGAGACGGCTGCTGCCCCCTCCCCCTGCCCACCAGGTGCCTTGGGGAGCAGTGGTCCTGCTGGGCCGCTCTGCCGCTAATGACCAGTGTGGGACAGCTTTATGGCCGTCAGGAGCCCCCACATCTGGTCAATTACCACTGCATCTGTAATTCGGATGACATACAGCCTCAGCCAGCCTTGCAAGGCAGGCGATTAGAGGCCCCTCTCCCCGACTACTGCCAGCCGGGACCTTCGTTATTTCTCGGGATTGATAGGCCCTGTCTGTGACCTTTGCTGGGACAGAAGTATCGCAGGAACATTCTGTATTTCCCGACTCTGAGGGCCGCATAAATCTCCCAGTGATGCGGGCAGGCGGGTTATTAACTGGAGCCTTCCCTGGAGGAGGGGGGACTGTGCCGTCCCACGCTGGGGTGCCCCTGGCTCTGAGGGGTGAAAGTTAGCAGAGGGCAGGGTGCAGGATGGGCCACCGCCCCAGTGCCCTCTTCTGTCACTGGCCACTGCTGCTTCTCCCTCCCTGCTCCCTGCCTGAACCTGTCTCCTGCAGAGCAGTGCTGGCAGGCACTGTGCCCCAGATCTCTCACCGCAGGGCTGGGAAACCCGGGGTGCCATCTGAGCCCCTGCTGGGTGGGGTCCAGGGGCACGGGGCGAGCAGGGCCTGTGTGGCAGCGGCCCCAGTGGGTGGAGCACCCCGCTCGTGTTGGGCCCCTGGCTGGGGTGGGCGGGGCCTGGGCCCCTCTGGATGGACTCCCGGGGAGCCATGGGCTGCACCTGGCGTGTAGTTTCCCTGGCATCTCTGGAATTTGCCTCGCATTTGCCAATTCTCCAAGGAGTAACATTTATGGAGTATGGCACATGAGCCTGCAAATGAGTGTGACACCCAGCCTGTGGATGTGTGAGTGTGACGTGTGCACGAGAGACCGAGTGTGCGTGTGTGAGCGTGTGTGCATGCGAGGGGTGCGTGTGGTGTCGGGAGCTCGGGTGGGTGCAGGCTGCTGGCCTGGTGAAGGAGTTGCTGAGGGCTCAGGCTGACTCATCTGGCCCCACCTGCCCGGCCTGTGCCTCGCGCCTCTGTCTGCCTCCTGGACCTGGGTTCCGGCCAGGAAAGGGGCCCTGGCACCCCTTGTGTCATGCTTGGTGCCAACACTGGGAGGGAACCAATGGCTGTGCCTCCTGGGACTCGGGCTGTGTCCTCAGCCCTCGGCTTTCCTGCTCACCCCAAGGAGCCTGGGCTGAGTGTGAGTCTGGGCACTGGCATATCAGAATTGCGGGTGCACCTGTGATGTTGCAGCCTTGGGAGGTACTGGGGACTTGATGCTGACAAAACAGACAAAACCCCACCCTCAGAAATGGGCCTTCTGGAGCAGCGCCGTCCACTGGGAACTCCTTGGTGGCAAAGGTTCCGGACTGGCGTTGCCCACTCAGCCACCGGCACACGTGGCTGTCCAGCACTCAGCGTGGCTAAGGGCTGTGGAGCTGACAAGTCCCCCCTTCACTCGAGGACAGTTCAGGCTGGGCCCTGCGGCTCGAGTGCAAGCCACCTGGGTCTCGTTCCTGGCCCTGTCTGCGTCGCAGGCTGTTCCGAGTGTCTGGAGGGCTGCCTGGCACTTCTGGGGGTGGAGGAAGCAGAAACAGTTTTGATCGGAGCCCCGTCTGCTTAAACGTTGCAGATCCAAAAATATTCCAGAGGACACAGCTGCTGTAGAGACCTTCTCTTTTCTTCCTTCCTTTTTGGCTTTGTGGCGCCGGGAGTGGAACCCAAAGGCCTTGTGCATGCTAAGCAAGCGCTCAACCACTGAGCGGCAGCCCGGGCCCTCTCGGGGACCTCTGTTGTGCTGGTTTTTGTTTAAGTTCCTGCCGAGAGAGCAGCATTTCAGGAGCTCCCCCGTTGGAGGGGTGAAGACGTGAATGTGGAGTGTGACAGTGACAGCTCTTGGGAGAGTCACAGATCCTCTCTGTGCCCGGTCGAGGCATGGCAGGGGCACCCGGCTCCCAGGCCACATTCCAGGCTCGCCAGGCCTAGATACCCCGCTCTTAGGAAGGTCGCCTTTGATCAGAACCTCTGCCTAGGCCCCTCTGCCCCTGTTGGCCGGCCTGGGGAGCCCTGATTGTACCAGTGACAGTGTCACCCCTCCACTGGGAGTCGGAAGGCAGGAGGCATCATTTCCAGTCCCTTTGTTGTGCAACAGCCCAGAGACCACAGTACCTAGAAGCCAAACAGCTTCTTGGTCCGTCCTGGATCTGGGAGTGGCCCTGGGTGTCCTGGTCTACCAGGTGGGTCATGGTGGGGCAGCCACTGTTGCCTACCTGAACAAACCTGTTTTCACTGTGGGCAGCCAGCTGGAGGGACAGGCTCTGGGTCGGAAACACCCACCCTGCCCTTCGTGGGTATGTGCCGGGCCTGGCTGGGGCCCAGCACAAGCTCTGGCTCAATACCAACCTTCCCCCGCCTCAGTTTTCTGATCTATAATATGGGTGGCTAGTGGCTGTGCCAGAGGTGAAGAAGAGAAATCCCTGGCAGTGCCCAGGCCTGGGTTTGCTGCACCACAGCCCTGGGGAGCAGGATCCAGCATCACAGGCACCTCCTGAGCCAGCCAGCCAGGCTGGGGTGCTGGCTGGCCATCACCTTGTAGGGCAGAGCGGCTTCTGTCCCCCACAGGGCCCCAAGACGCCTGCTTTTTTTCTGCTGCCACAAGGCCAGCTGCCTTGATTTCCCCTCCCAGGGGTCTGATGTCATCACTCAGGGGCAGCCCAGAGGCCCGACTGCCCTCCCCTCCCCTCCCCTCCTTCCGCACTCCCACCCGCTTCCCCCAGGCCCTGCCCTGTGCCAGTGCCCGCCTGTGTGAATGTCTAATCTCCAATTTTATTCGCTGGGCTCCAGCCCATTTGCATAATCCACATAGTCACCCTGGTTTTAATTGCCCACAACTCTGCAGAAAGATCATGTGGTTAAGTGGTAAATCATAATTAGATAAATAATTGGTTTGGCCACAGCAAGCTGCTTTTGTCACACCTGCCATCTGCTGGACCCGGCTTTTCTTCTGGCCAGAACAATGTGGTTCTGATGAGAGAGCACGCAGCTTCTTTTGCATAATCCACATAGTCACCCTGGTTTTAATTGCCCACAACTCTGCAGAAAGATCATGTGGTTAAGTGGTAAATCATAATTAGATAAATAATTGGTTTGGCCACAGCAAGCTGCTTTTGTCACACCTGCCATCTGCTGGACCCGGCTTTTCTTCTGGCCAGAACAATGTGGTTCTGATGAGAGAGCACGCAGCTTCTCTGTGGGGGGGGGGGGGGGATGCAGAGAAGGGAGGAGGGGGGGTGCCCGCCCCGGGGTGGTTGGGGGCCTTGGTGGACCAGGGCCGAGGCGGCAGTGCAGGGCCTGGCTGGCTCCCTGGGGGCCGCAGGGCGCAGAACCGCAGACCTCCCTGCCTGCGCCCTGCCTGCGCGGTCAGCTTCTCCATCTGCTTCTGCTGAAGGCCCCTTTCTTTTCCACGCTGCAGGCCCATCTGTGAGACCAGGAGGCCACAGGGAGCTGCGGGTCCTGGCCGGGCGGTGGCGCACGCAGCCCTTCAGCGTCTCCCTGCGTTACTGTGGCAGCTCTGGAAGCCTTCCCCTGGGTCGGGCCTTCCTGGAGTGACTCGAGCACTCTCAGAGCTGTTTGTCCACCTGCAGGAGGGGACCCGTTACTCTCCCCATGAGTGGCCTCTCAAGACCGAGGATGGGTGGGTGGGACACCAAGGACAGACTCAGGCTCCACGCCTCTCGTGGCTGGGGTGCATGGCTGCCGATGACAACAGCTCCTGGGGGCGCCGGGAAGGTCCTTGGTGTGGAGGAGAGTAAGGGCAGCTTCAGGGCCACACCGGCCCAGGCTCCTAACTCACATCTGAGTTTCTGCTGCAGACAGACACACAGAGACCCTGCACCCCGCCTGCTCCCCTCCCCACACTGCCCTGGCACACTGCCCTGCGGGCCTTGGTGATGTGGGCCTTTGTGCATCTGCACCCTGGATGCCCGGGGGATGACTTTTTTGGGTTCCACACTCGCCTGTGCAGCTCTGCAGAAAGCAGCCTGAGTGCTGCTAGAGCCCTGGGCTGGGTGCCCCGGGGCACGCAGCTGCCTCCCCCGGTCTTCCTGAGCAGAAGCACCGTTGTTCACGGCTCCTAAACACCTGCCCATGCCTCTGACACTCCACGTGGCTGGGGCTTTGCAGTCTCAGGTGTTTCCTGTGTGGATCATCTGTCGTCCACCTATCACTCATCCATCCAGCTCCCTTCTCCCCGCAGCCCTTCCTCCACCTTCTCTCCCGCCTCCCTCCTATCCATCATCCCTCTTCCTTGTACATTTGAAGGCATCCACCCATCCATCACACACCCTTCCCTCCATCCATCCGTCCGTCCATCCAGCCATGTCTGTCCGTGGCTCCTGTGCTCTGGCCAAAGGTGAGACTCTTGCTCTGCAGGACTCGGCTGTGCCCCCTCCCAGCCGGAAGGGGGTGTTTGAGTGGTCGCTGGAAGGGAGGGGACTTGGCCACCTCACCTGCAGAGTCTGGTGCCTGGCTTGGGAAATGAGGCCCAAAGTTTCGGACGAGGAGAGTTCCTGGACCTACGTAATGTTCCTCTTCCCAAGATACTCCCTCGGGGCAGCGGGCCGACCACGCTCATCCTGGCTGTGCTCTGGATTCTTCCCAAGAGTTCTGATTCCAAATACTCCGCCACATACACCCCCAGCCCAGACACATCAAACCTCAACCCAGAGAATGTGGTTGTTTTTAGATTCTAATATTGTGCGGTCTGATCCGGTACCCCCGGCTGTATGTGGTTGTTCAAACGTAACTTTTATCGTTAAACATTAAAGATTCAGTTCCTCATTCATCCTGGCCACACGTCAAGTGCGTGGCTCTTGGTTCAGTGCCCGCGGGGACTCGATTGGTGGCTTGGATGAACAGCTCTTCACTGTGGGAAGCCCTCCCACAAGGACCCTTCGTGTGTGAAGTTGGGCGCCCTCAGCCATCACTGGCCCCTGGGCGGGTCTGTCTGTATTCTCACGATCAGCGACAGGGGGCTGAGCTGGATTCAGAGTTGAATTTTCGTCTTGTCTGTGCTGCTCTGTGACCTGACTTTCTTTATTGACTTCCCTGGCCCATAGAGATGGGTGCTGAGGGTTATGCCTCCTCCCATCTGGATGCCAGGCACCATCAGGGAGGTTGGTTCTGTCTGCAGAACAGTCTGAGGCCGAGCATCGGGGTGCACCCCTGTACTCCCAGCACTTTCAAGGCTGAAGCAGGAGGATCACTATGAGTTCGAGGCCAGCCTAGGCTCCTGGCCAGTCTGGACTACATAGCAAGATCCTGCCTCAAACAAAACAGTCTGTGGGGAGAAGTGTCTCTGTCTTTCTCTCTCTCTGTCTCTGTCCATCTTTCACTTTCCAGCCCGAGCTGCCGTACTTCTCTCTCCACAGAACCAGAGAATGACAGCCTAGAAGGTTCTGGCAGCTGTCTCCTCACCCTGTGGGTCGTCCCAGGCCCTGGCTGGCCTGTCTGTGGGCGTCAGCTTTCCTGGGCACCCCCCCCCGCCCAAGGAGCCACCTCTGTGCTCTGTCCCCAGACAGTACCGGTGAAAGCTCTTGTGGGCCCTCCCCACACTGCTGTTGCTGAGCTGAGCGGGAACAGCCGCCCCGTCCGACCCCAGCCCCTGGGGTCTCTCTCCGAGAGTCCCAGCCAAGCTCCGGAGTGTCCCTGAGTGCACGGAGGGGCGCCTGACCGGGGCTGCTGGCTCAGCGGGGTGGCTTCTCGGCACAGTCCCTTGGTCACTTGTGGTCCCTGAATGAGTCCGCACAGCCCCACAAACTCGGGGTCAGTGACAAAGCCCATTGGCCCTCAGCAGGTGCCTGGTCACCTGGGGGTCCACAGCACCTCCATGCTTGCCACACTCCTGCCCCCCCTTAATTATTTTTCCTGGATGCTGTGAATTAAATCTCCCAGTAATCGTGGGAGATGTCCCTGGGTAAGGCCCTCTCACATCTCCGGGCACTGATAGAAGTTGTTAAATGAATAATGTTGACTTACACTGGGGACCCAATTCTCTCTGAATATAATTCCCTTTCCAGTTACCAGGCGCTTCCTGGAGAAATCGTAAAAATAATAAACACGTTTCCATATCAGAGGCTCACGATGCTGCCTTGGATTCTTTTGGGGAGGGAGGCAGAGAAGAAGAAATAATTTGAAATTAATTCTTAAAAGAGAGGAAGAAAGAGGATCACAGTGTGAGTCAGGCAACAGAGCAAGCTGTTTTGCTCAGATGAGAGAACCCTCATGGCCCTGGGCACGCACGGGCTGGGTGCCTGAGAGAGGTGGACCCATTGCGGGGCGGGGGGCAGGCAGGTGGCACAGGAACCAGCACTGTGGGTCCCCCAGGCGGTTCCCACTGCTGGAACCCAGTAAGCTGGGCTCACAGAGGGCAGAGGGGTGAGCCCAGGGGCCCAGCTTCCTGTCCCAGGCTGTCCTGTTGTCAGGGCCCCAGCCTGTCATCTCACTGTTGGTGGGGGCGAAGGGGGAGACCCCGGAAGCTTGTCACCTGGGACGGGTGAGGCGGTGACCCAGGCATGGGTGGGTCAGCTCTGCCACTCCTGCCCGTGCGGCACTGAGGCTGGCGGCTGTCCTTGGCGCTCTGGCTCCCAAAGGTGGCCTCGGGCGTTCGTAGCAGGAGAACACCAGGCGCACGTGAACGGGACCCTCCTCACCCTCAAAGGTGCCCCGTCGGGGTGCGAGTGGGGCGCCCAGAGCGTGACGGGGACTTCCCAAGGTCACAGAAAGCTTGCTGGCGGAGCCAGGAATAGAACTCCGAGTTGGGCCGTGCTCCATGAGCTCAAATTGCTAGGCAGGCAGGTCTGTGCGCCGCGTTCGCTGAGAGCGGGCGGCTCCTAGATGTGGGCCGCGGGGAGGGGCCGGAGCTGTCATCGCCTGACAGCCGGGGCTGGGCCGCTGTGGCTCCCGGGAGAGCAGAGTCTTGAACCGCAGGCGAGAGGTTGGTGCTGAGAGGCGACAGCCGAGCGGGGAGCTGTGAAGGCCGTTGTCGCGTGCGTGTCTGCGTGTTGCTGTTGGGAGCATCTGGGAGCCGGCGGAAAAACACCGAGACCAGCGTTTGTTTTCCTGGCGGCTCAGCAATGTTGCACGAAGCTCCCGCGCG
>NW_022900944.1:46595366-46599856 GCF_012274545.1 Fukomys damarensis
GCGGGCCGTGCCCTGCTGGGGTCCAGGGGGCAGCTGATGAGTTCAGAGCTTGTAGGGCCCCTTTGTCCTCGCCGAAGTCGCCTCCCTCGCCAGCTGGGAAGGCTTCTTGAAGGAGGCCGGCGTCCCTCAGCCTGACCCGCAGAGGAGGGGTCACAGGTGGAAGGCCGGGGAGGCCTGGACAGAGCCGGGCTCTGAACCTGGAGTGAGGCCCTGACGATGGGACAGAATGAGCCCAAACCTGGAAGGCGAGGGAGGTGACCCTGCCCTGGAAAGTACGGTGGTGCTGTCCCCAGAGCTGATGGAGGGGTATGGGGTCAGGATGACAGGTTTTAGGCCTCTGGGAGCCCAGCACATGGGTGGACCAGGGCCAGCGCCACCATGTGGCCCAGGCTGGCCTTGGACTCACAGTGATCCTCCTGCCTCACCCTCCAGAGTGCTAGGAGTACAGGTATGTAGTCCACTACACCCAGCACCTAGCATGACTTTCAAATCTAGCCTTACCCCTTGAGGATTTTATCTTACAAGAGCAGATTATAAAGGCATAAATACAGCCAGGAGTGGTGATGCACACTTGTGATCCCAGCCCTTTGGGAGACTGAAGCAACAGGATCTCAATTTTGAGCCCAGCCTGAGTTATGTAGGAACTTGTCCCTACCTTTAAATTTTTTTTTTTTTTTTTAGAGACAGGGTCTCAATTATGTAGTTGAGACTGCCCTGGGACTCGCTATGTGGCTCAGGCTGGTCTCGAACTCACAGCAATCCTCCTGCCTCAGCCTCCCGAATGCTGAGATTACAGGTGTGCACCACCACGACCGGCTTTACATTTTAAAATTTTTCAAAAATATTTTTTAAAGGGTGCTGGGAATGTAGCTGTGTGTGGAGGCCATGGGTTCAATTCCCAGGCATAGAAAAAAAGAAAAGACAAACATAAGCCAGCCAGAGGCAAATGTTCCTCCCAGTGTTTCAGAGCCGGCAGTGGCCTTAACCCTGTGGCCTATCTGCCTCCTCTGCAGGGGCAGCCGGCTCCTGGGGACTGCAGGGTCCTGTCTGTGTGTGTTGCTGGTGAATCTGCAACTGAGAAAGGCACTGGGATGACTGTGCAAGTGATAGTTTGGGACATGAGTGACAGGCACTAGGCGACCAACCAAGACATTTGTCGGTGCGGGCGGGGGAGCAGGTCTACTGTGGGCCCGGGACTGGACCCCAGCCCTTCTGGCCGTGACCAGTGGCACTGGCCTGTCTCTGCCCCTCGAAGTGGTGTCCTGACACTTGTGCCAAAGGGGGGCAGCTGGGGGCAGGGAAGGACCTTGGTGGGGTCCCCCTCGGTGCAGGGCCTGGGAGAACACTCAGGGCTTTCCTACATGCAAAGAGAACCGGGTGTGGGGATCCCGAAATAGGTTGAGGCTTCCTGAGCTTATACGGTGCTGGGAGACTTGGGGTGCAGCTCCGGTCTCCTGTCCACAGCAGTTGCCTCTGGAATTGGGCCTGTCTGGGTGGTGATCTGGGCAGGGTCTTGGGCTGAGAGGAGCCCCACTCAGCTGGGGGGATTGCTGGGTCCTCTGCTGCCCAGGGGCCCAGGGGGAACCAGCCAGTTCTGGGTCCAGAGGTGCCTCTGAGGATCACAGCTGTACCAGGCCAGGGCTACCCCTGCCCCCCAAGAGGCCACACTGGGTCCAGCATTAGGGGCTCCTCTGGTATGTGGTGACTGCCACGTGCCCCCAGGCCTGCCCAGGTCACAGGGGGCTGCTGTCCAGAAGGGTGGTGGGGAGACGGGTGTGTTTGGTCCAGTGTTGTGACCCCACCACCAGAGGATGCCGTAGCTCTGGAGCCAGGGCAGGAGGGCAGGGACCTGGTGACCCCCAGCTGGAGGGCTCACCCCTGCTGTCCCTGTGGGGTAGAGGCCAGCAGCGAAGGAACCTGGAGGACACACGGGCTTGTGAGCACCTCCCTGTGACCCGGAGCCCATCTTGCCCAGGGTGACGGAGTTTCTGGGCACGCTGCTCTTGAGGTATCTGCGGGGCCCCTGGAAACCCCTGGCCCTGCCTTAAACCTGAATCTCACACGTCTGCAGGGTTGTGCAGCCCCCCGCCCCCCATCAGTCCAGATCATCCCTGTTGCCCCGGGGAGCCCATCCAGGGGCAATCACTTGGTTCCTCCCTCAGGCCGGGCCTCCCTGATCTCCCTGTCCTGGACATTCCATGTCGATGGCGTCACACCACATGCGGCCCGTGCTCTGGCTTCCGTCACTCGGCGTCATGGTTTCAAGGTTCATCCACGCTACAGCATTTGTCTGCCTCGTTTCCTTTAAGGGTGGAATAATACGCCGCCGACACATCTTCTTTTGGGGTACTGGGGATCGAACTCAGGTCCTTGTGCTTGGGAGGCAGGTGCTGCACCACTGAGCTAAATCTCCGGCCCACAGACAGACACAGGTGAAACACATCGAGGTACTTTTGCTCCCTGGCAGTTACAAATTTTACGTTGTTATTTTGAAATGTGTAATTCAGGCTGGGCTTCAACTCACTGTGTAGCCCAAGCTGGCTCTGACTTAGTGGCAGTTGTCCTGCCTCAGCCTCCTGAGTGCGGGGATGACAGGCGTGTGTGTGCATGCACCTGCCTTCCTTGGTGGTGATGCAGTGAACGCTGGCAGAGGCCACTGTGGATGGTCATGTTCTTTCTCACAGGATGCACGCATCTTGCCCGTGTTGCCTGCTGTCGCTGAAGCATCCTCACGTGCAGGATGTAGACTGTCCCAGTCCCTCCACCACGCTCAGGTGCGCTGGATGGGCTGTGAAGACCCACAGCTGAGGACAGCGTGGGTGGGCCACGCTGGTGTCTTAATAACACAGTCTCCAGCCTGCCCTGCTCCTGACCCGAGGTGGCCAGCCCGTCTCCTGGGCCCGAGCCTGCGCCTGCCCAGGGCTGTGCCCTCCCAAGCCGTGGCAAGACTTGTAGAAGAGGGGAAGAGAAGGAAAGTCCCCCTGCCTGGGGGCTCCTGCGGCCTCCAGTGAGGGCTGCCCTGTCCATCTGGTCTGGCGGGAGAAACTTTTTTATTTCTGCGACCCCTCTATTTCCTCCTTGCACTGAACTGCTGTCCCCTCTGGGGCTGGACCCCAGCAGGGCAGGCACAGGGTGGTGTGGCTTGTGTCAGCGACTGGAGAATCACCTGGGTATGGCGAGGCGAGGCGAGGCCAGGCTGGCCAAGCCGGCGTCCTCTCCCGTGTGCCTGGGGTGCTCAGCTTCAAACTGGAAACTTGGTGTCAGGGCTGGGGATGTAATGCAGTGGTGGCTCCTGGCCGGCACACTCTAGGCCTGGGGTCCGTCCTGGCTCTGCAGAAACATGGTTTGCTCTTGGGGGCACACTGGCCCGGGCTGGTGCCTCCCACAGAAACTGTTTCAGGGTGGCGAGAGAGGGTGGCACTACAGGGACAGTGAGGGACTGGTGAGTGTTTGCAGCTAGGCTGGGGCAGCGCAGAAGCCACACATATGGCTGGTGTGGAGCTGGGACAGTTACGGCAAGGAGCAGAGTGCCGGGGAGGGGACAGGCCCTGACCCGCGTGGTTTCTGTTGTTGGCATTGCTGAAGTCTCGCACATGCCCACGGACGCTGGCCACCAGCCCGGGACCCTCCTCACCCGCTGGTGTTTCTGCCCTGCGCTCTTGAAGCCAGGCTGAGGTCTGCTGGGCACATCCTCTCCCGATGGCTGCCAGGTAGGTGCAGTGCTGAGGATTCTGAGTGCGCTGAGGTTTTATAAAAGCCTGCTAAAATAAGACCGCTCGGGATGCGTTCCCTCTCCACTTTCAGTCACAAATGTTGACAGTAGGGAAATCTGGCCAGGTTTCTGTAAAATATGAAAAATGGGAGTTAGGCATGTGAGGAAGCCAGGCCTGGCACCCCACCCCCGCATCAGCCCTTCACTCAGAGGCACTTGGGGGACAGAGGCCAGTGCTGAGAACAGCAGCGGCGAAGCCAGGTCTGAGGGTCCAGGCCCCCGGCCCAAAGGTGGACACAGGCTCTTCTTTGGACTTGAGGGGCCTAGGAGGGCTTGAACCCCATCAGCAAGGTCATCCAGGTAGTATTGATCGGCCTGCCGTGGGAGCGTGGGGACACTGGGGACAGAGGAGTCCAGCACTACCAGCCCCAGGGCCTCCCGAGGACTCATGGTCCCCCCTCCATCCAGCCTCCCCTGACTCACCCTGGCCCAGCCATATAGTTTAAAGGTTTTAAATGCAAATATTTCTCTTTTATAGATGCCAGCTGTCTCCAGAGAGCAGGATTCCTCGCTGCTCAAGTTTATTGTCCAATTAGCTTCCCATATCTGGGTACTGGAGCCTGGGGGGCTGCAGGGGAGGGGGCACTCCTAGGGGTTCTGGGCTGAGCTGGGACCTGGCTCCAGGCCGCAGCAGCTGAGGGTCGGGGAGTCCAGGTCTCGGGGGCGGAAGGGTCGGATGGGGAGAGGCAGGGCTTTCTCCTCCCACTGAGCGACCAGA
>NW_022900944.1:46599972-46601890 GCF_012274545.1 Fukomys damarensis
CCCCCTCCCGCCCGCCTTCCAGCCGCGCCCCACGGCGTGCCCATTCACCGGGGCTCGGCGGCGCTCACAAAGCGAGGCAATTAGAATTGAAAATCTATGCAAAACAGCTGTTAACTGATTGTAAAGGAGCGCAGCTGTGTGCGGGGCGTGGCGCGGAGCCAGGCGCTGAAAGGGCCGGAAGTGCTGCTGGGCCGGGTTAAGAGGAAAACTCTAAACCTCGCCCAGGGCCCGGCCAGGCCTTAACCCTTCCCGCACCCCCCAGATGACCTTGGCTGCCCTTGCGGATAGCTGTGGGGGCCCTCCTGGCACCCTTGGAGGGGCAGCAGCGATGGCATGGGGCTGCTTGCTTTCCCTGCCCTCTGGTTGGTCCCAGAGCCCGGCTGGGGACTGTCCACACTGCCAGTCCCGTTCCCTCTTGCACTCCCAGGGGAGTTCCTTCCCTGGCCTGTGCCCTGCACCCCATCACTGGGGCAGAGCCAGAGCCAGAGGCAGAGGCTGCGCTGGGAAAGCCTCTAGGAAGAGAGAAGGTTTGAACTGGGCCCTGAGGAATCCGGAGGCTGTCTGGTGTTAGGAAAAGAGGAGGGTGGCATCCAAGGGGCACTGGAGGAGCTGAGGGTGGAGGCTGCTGGGCAGACCCTGGCTGGGCCCTGGATTTAGGCCCCGGGCTGCGGGCTGGTGGCCGTGGGATGGGCAGACCACTCACGGCGAGCCCGGACCCCAGGTGCTCAGCTCTGTGCCCTGCAGCCCTCGGGACCCTTGTTAATAATAGGGTGACAGGCAGGTGGTTACCTAGAAGCCGGCCAGGTACAGCCGCCAGGTCCAGGTCCGGATGTGGCTGTTTGCACTTCACCTCCCTGGCCAGCTCTTACTGAAGGTCACTGCTGGCCACCAGGGCCCTGCCCGACAGGAGTGCAATTGCTTGGCACTGCCACCCGCTCCAGAGCCAGGGTCCCTGGTGTGCTTGCTCACCCGGGTGATGCCTGAGATCGGGTGCCAGGTGACATGGATGGGTGCAGCAGACACCTTTTCCAACAGGGCCGGCACCTGTGCCAGGACTAGCGGCCCTGAGACCATTGTGGGTGGTGCCTACATCCCGGGCACCTCACCTGGCTCAGGTGGATGCCCAGACAGTGGTGGTCTGAGCCTAAGGCCTTGCTGCCTCTAGTGACCCACCCGTCAGCACTGCCCTCTGCCGTCTGTCCCCTGGGCTTTCAGGGGTATGGAATCCTGTAGTTTCTGGGAAGGATCTTGTGAAACAGAGCCCCGGGGACCGTGTGTTTGTTGACTGAATAAACTCCACTTGCCTTGGTTAGGGACATGCCTTCTTGGCCAGCCCTCGCTCAGTCCCTGAGCCCAGAGCAGTCTTGAAGTGATCTTTTTCTCAGAATGGGCGGTGTCACAGGTCCCAGGGCCCCAGGTGGAGCCTTCAGGGACCACCCCCACACTCGGGGCAGAGGGACTGCGGCGGCCGTTTCCTGCTCTGGAAGACCCCGACTCCCACCCTGCCTGGTTTGGGTCTAAGGGTGGGCCGGGGGCACAGCGGTTCAGTGAGCTCGAGGCAGCCGGCTACTGGGGAGGTGCCCACGGGCTGGCCCTGACACCCTGGGCTTTCGCCCCAGCCTCGAGGTTAGCCGGGTTCCCAGGCAAACAGGAGCGCAGGAAAGGAGGTCCAGGAGGGGGCGCTGCGCCCTGGAGGGCTGGAGTAGGAGAGCGCCCTGGAGGGGAGCGAGGCCAGCCTTAGCCCCGGGAGCCCAGCGACCCGTCTCGTTAGCAGGGGGCGGGCTGCAGGAGAGCAGTTCCCAGCCCTGAGCTCGGAGGCCTTGCTCCCGGCTTACTAATTTCCTCGGCCGGGTGCACTGACAGTGCGTGTCATCCATCTCCCGGTGCCAGCCCGCCTGCCGGCCGCCTGCATTTTCTT
>NW_022900944.1:46602011-46602749 GCF_012274545.1 Fukomys damarensis
GCCGCGGGCTCGCGTGGCAGCGCTTGGCTCCCGGAGACTCGCCGGGCCGAGGACAGACTGCATCCAGGTGTGAGCCGCGCGGGGCAGAGCTCCTGTTTCACCTGTGCGCACGTGACCTTGAGCACTCCTGGGCCTCGGCTTCCTCTCTTTTGAAACCCGGACGAGTCCACTCGTCTCGCAACCCAGCGGAGCCAGAAGTGTTTGTGGGAGAGAGCAGCCGGCTCTAACAAGCCAGGCGACGTCTCTCTGGGGTCATCCGCAGATGGTAACGGTTGGCTGGCCAGGCCCTGCTCCCGAAGGCGGAAGAACACGGCTTCGCCCCCGCCCCTCGCCGCAGGGCCTCCCTATGGGGTGGGAAATACGGTAGAGGGAAGGGACGCGGAGGCTGGGCCTGGGTGTCGTTACCTGGGGAACCTGGCGGGGAGGCGGCCAGGTGCGAGATGCTTATTTGCATACACCCCCCCCCCGCAGCCTGGAATCCAGGTGGGAAAGGGGCCGGGCTCGCCCCGGAGGTTTTTTAATTTTGTTTTCACGGCTTCGGGCCAGTTGCTGCTTTCTCTGTCCGCCCCATCCACGCCCTCCCCGCCACCTCGGGACTCTGGCAGGGGTCGGGGCGGCGTCCCCTGGCCCGGTGCTTCGCCGGCCCGGGCGGGACACACACTTCTGGACCCCGCCCGTCCACGGGTGCGTAAATGAAAGCGTGGACCGAGGCCGCTGCAGGCCGGGAGGGATCGGGGC
>NW_022900944.1:46603367-46603640 GCF_012274545.1 Fukomys damarensis
CGGCCTACCCCAAAGTTAACTTTAAATGGCCTGGACGTTTTCCAGGGCCTCGGCTCCGAAGCAGAGGAGTTCAGTCGTCTTCTTAACATTCAGCCCCTCTGAGTCCGGGTATGCCGGGGTGTGTGTGCACGTGCACACCAGGACCCAGAAAGTTAAGTCTTCCAGCGCCCCCAAGGTGCCAGCGTTGTACGCCCGCGCGCTCGGGGGCTGCTGGGGCCAACCCGATCCGGGGCGTCCGGAGTCAACTGCGGGGCGTGGGGGGGGTCTGCGCCC
>NW_022900944.1:46604890-46609203 GCF_012274545.1 Fukomys damarensis
GCGCTGGTGCAGGGGGGATGCCGGCGGGAGTGGAGTCCGTTTGGCTCGGGCAAACTCGCCTTTGTGTCGAAGTGCGTTTGAAACCCTCCGGAGCCTCGCTCACGGGCTGCAGGGCCTGGCCTGGCGCCCGAGGAGTAGGGTAGGGGCTGCACAGTTTGGGGTTTGGAAACAGCAAGGGGGACCCACGAGAGGGAGCCTCTTTGTAGAGGGGCTGGAACAGAAGGCCGGGAGTCCCCTGGAAAGGAGCAGCTCACAAGCCCATGGGGGCGGCTGCCCTGTGTCTCCTGGTGCCAGCCTGGCCTCTTCCCTGGGGTGCCCCTCCTCCCGGGCCCCTGGGAGGGCCCCCCAGGTGAGCAGCCTCCCACCCTCCGCCTCCTCTGGGTTACTTAAGCTTGGAGCTTCGGTGTTGCTCACCGGTGTTTACGGCCGCCCCCGCCCGCAGGGACGGCGCAACCAGAAGCACAGCTGCCTGACTCATACGCTCCACAGGTGAGGGGGCCCAGGGCGGATGACACAGGCTGCCAGGGCCGAGGGAGTCACGCCCGCCCGGGCCCACCCGGGCAGGCCTTGGGCGGCAGCACCTCCCCCATACTGCCCGACTTGGAGATCTCCAGGGGTTGCGGGCGTGCCCAGCCACCCGAGCATGGTTGGCTTTGTCCCTGGCTCTGGCACCAGGAGCAGATACCAAAGCCAGGAGGAGAATGGGGGACTCTGGCCAGCTGTGGTTTTGACACTCGGCCTTCCTTTCCTCAAGCTGGGGGGGTGCTGGAGCCGGGAGGGCCGGCCCCCCTTGGGGAGGGGAGGCCAGACCTATCTTCGCTTGGCTCTGAGCGTGGAAGGTGGCAGTGTGTCCTCGCCATGCAGGCCCTGACCTGTTGGGGACAGCTGGCGGTACCCTGGCTGGTCGAAGTGAAGAGGTTTATGGGTTCCCTAACTGGGATTTGAGAAGGGGTGAAGTCCAGGCCTTCCCAGTCTCCGTCCTGGGGCTTCCGCTGAATTCCCCAGGTGATGTGGATGCGCAGGTGGGGGGCGGGGCTGCTGCCCTCCTGGGAGGGCTCCTTGAGGTTCAGAGGGCTGGGCTGGGGTTCCCAGCAGGAAGCCTCCAGTGGCACTGGCCAAGCAGTCTCCTCCTCTGTCCCTCCGCCAGGCCTCAGGCTGTGAGTAACTTCCCTGTCCCTGGAGGAAGTTCAGGCTGCAGACCTAGAGCCCTGTGGTTTCAGGGCAGAAGTCGGCCCCCCTGGGCTGAGCCGCTGGCCAGAGGAAGGGGGAGGTCTGCCCAGAGCTGCTCTGTGGCCGGGACAGGGCCTGTCCCTCCTGGAGCCCCTGCACTGCCTAGACTTTCGCTTGCCGGCAGTGCAGGTGCCCGGCCTGTGCCCGGTAGGACGGGGTCTCTGGCTGGAGCTCCTCGCTGAGGGTGCTGGTGTCCCCCCTACAGAGGTGCAGGTGGGACCTGGCCGCCACCTTTTCCTTGCCCCCAGGAATTCGGAAAGGCTTTCGGAGAGGGCTGGCAAGGCTGGTTTTTCCTGGCCCCATCCACAGCCCTGGAATTCCCAGCCTGGGTTACTCGAAGCCGTCCGGAGTGGTGGGGTTGGACGGGAGCCCTCGGGGGATAGCGTGTTAATTACCTGTCTTGCGGCCGCATTGGCGTCCTCCAAAACCACAGGGCTACGTGAGGCCTCCCTCCTCCCCCTACCCTAGCGCTCAGGCTAGGGAGAGCTGTTTTAACCCACAGAGACCCGTGCTCCCGGGTGACGTTTCAGCCTGGTGTCTGTGCCGCAGACTGACCTCCGTGGGGTCTCACATCTCAGAGGGCCTCAGCCTGGGAGGTGACCCTGGGTGTGTGTGTCCCTGTCAGTGAGGACTTACGCAGCACAGCACTGGGAGGTGCGCAGACGGCTAAACTGGAGTGGCCAAACGCAACTCTATGCTCCCCTGCCAGAGCGCACATCTGGGGCCTTTCCATTTAGCTGCTGCAGCTCCCTGCAGCCAGGCCACACCTGGCCTGTCCTGTCTGTCCAGGGCCCTCCCTGCCCGGCCTGGAACTCTGGGCGTGGCTGCAAACCCCACCTGTCACCCCAGGCCCACACCTGGGGACAGGGCACGTGAGATCCTCAGTGGCCTGAAGAAACCTCTCGGAGTTAGGGGCAGAGCTTGAGGGCTTTGGGGGTCCCAGTGAGGCTGAGCACAGGGCCCGGGGGCAGGGCTGCAGCCCAGTCTTCTCAGGTGGGAACTTGGGTGTCCCAAGGGCCTATGGAGGGCCTCGGAGCTGGGCTGTGCCTTTGCCCAGCTGCGCCCTGGCCTGCGGGGTTGGCGATGTCCTTTAACCCTTCACCAGGGCTGCAGCGAGGGACACAGTGCCTGGGAGAGGTGACCTGGGACTGCCCATGGCCTGGACAGGCCCCTCTGGAGGCCTGGGGAATGGGGAGCAGGGGCTGGGCTCCCACACAGACGGCTCTGCTCAGCCATCCTCGGTCCAGCAGGGTGGCCTCCGTGTCCCCTCTGGGATGGGAGTAGCCTCACAGCTGTGGCCTCCGGTTTAGCCCTGCATGCTCCTGGTCGCTAAGCAGGAAGCCCAGGTGCTCCAACTGCACCCTGTCCCAGGATCCTGCTCCCAGGATCCTAGGAAGCTGGGGGGGGGGCTACTGTGCACCTTTCTGCCCCCTTGGGGACTGTAGCTTGGACCTGGGGTCCGGGTGGGGGCAGGTTCGTTAGCAGGGGCTGCCCTTCCTGCACTCCCACAGTGGGTCCATGGCCGCAGGCCGCAGTGAAGGGATGGGTTGTGTATGTGGTCAGAGCCCAGTCGATGCTGGACAGGTTAAGCCTCCCTGGGGAGACGCTTATGTCAGGCCAGGGGATGGGCTAACCCCTTGCCCCCTCCTGAGGGTGGCAGAGCCTGGGATGCTGGCAGATGCCCGCATCCACACTGCCTTCCCTGGGGGCCCCTCTGGCCAGCTGTGCAAGACTGGTTCTCAGTTCAGGATCAGGGTTTTGGGTGGGGCTCCCCCGTTCTTGGCACCCACGGGAGCTGCAACCTGTGGTCGGGACCAGCCCAGCAGTTGATTGTCGGGCACCACGCATGCCTTGGGTGAGGGGCATCCCTCACTGCCCTTGTCCCATCACCTCGGGGTGGGGCTGACTGCCAGGGAGGTGGCCTCCGGTGACCCTGGAGAACGAGGGGCCTGAGGTGTTCAGCAGGGCGTGAATAGGGAGGCTGCCAGACCTGCCGAAAGTTGGGCTGCTGGCCACTGTGGAAAGAGGGCCCTCTTTAAACTGGGGTGCTTGAGCCACCTGTAATCCCAGCACTCAGGAGGCTGAGGCAGGAGGATCACTGAGTTGGAGGCCAGCCTGGGCTACAGACTGTCTCAACCTTCCCCCAAAGGAAACCCAAATGGGTTCCTTCACTACATCTGGAAGGGATTAGATTCTTCCGACCAAGTTTCCAGTGTGCTTTTATCATTGAGTGAATTTAAAAAAAAAAAATTTTTTTTTTTTGCCATGTGATACAGCTTTTCCTTTTGGCTCAATACACGAGACCGAGAATCCTGTGGGTGGGCCGGTGCCACACCAGGTGTTGAAGGAAGGCCCCAGGCGAATAGTTGGGTGGGAAAGGCTCCATTGGGAGATTGGGGCCCCACTACGGATGATGAGCGAGTCCGGATCAGCCTGTGGCTGGCCTGGTGTCCTGCTGGGCCCTTTGGTCCCTGAGCTGTTGGAGACCTGTTCTCATTGGTGTCTTGATTTCCGGGGGCTGCTGGAGCCAGGGGAGCTGGTGAGTGAGGAGTGTCCCGAGATTGTGTCCAGTTTGTCCCCTTTCCCACGGTGGGAGGACGCTGTCTCACCTTGCTCTTCCCTGCCGAGTGGTGGTGTGTAGGACTAGAAGACGCAGGACTTCCCGGTCCGAGTGGCTGGTGTCCTTACAGCCTTCGACTCCACGTGTGTGGCCGCCACAGGCGCCTGGCAGAATCACTCGTGTAAAATCGGTCCACTCCCTGGGCAGTGCCCCTGGTGGGATTCGGGGTGCAGCAGGGGTGGCCAGTGGTGCCTCTCGAACTGGTATTTTCCGCCTGCGGTGTGTTTGGGGCGCGGTCCCTGGTAAGTAAGTCAAGGAGCTTTGTAGCTGGCACTCCAGGTCTCTCCAGGGCCTTGAGGGTGCTGTGCTTCTTGGGCCCCGAGGAAGGAAGACTGCTGAGTGCCCCCAAATCAGAAACTCCCAAGTGGGCCGGGGATTTAGCTCAGCGGTTCAGTAGCCTGCCTTGCAAGCGCAAGGACCCAAGTTCAATCCCCGGTACCAAAAAAAAAAAAAAAAAAAAAAA
>NW_022900944.1:46609507-46626153 GCF_012274545.1 Fukomys damarensis
CTCCGCACCCCGATAAGGGTGTAAAGTCACCTTCCGGCTGTCTCCTGTGTGAGCACATGTTCCAGGACCCCAGACTCCCAGGCCACCTGCTCCACTCGCTCCTCCTGGTCCCACACCCCTGGGGTGGGGGGCAGAAGATCGCCAACCCCACCCGGCTCTTGGCTTTGAGTCCTCCCGGGCAGGGGGAGGTTCTCCGGTAGGTTTTCTGGGTGGGATTCCAGGGAGCTTCGTCACCAGGTCCTGGAGGACACAGCTCGTTCTGGGCGTCAGCTTCCTCCTCAGTTTGCTGGACAATTCACAAGTTCCCCTCTAGGGTTGTGAGGGAGGGGTGTGGAGCAGAGGGATGGGGTCACTTGACCCGGGTGGGCAGCCACTCAGCAGGTGATGGAGGGCAGTTGTGGTTAGAAGGAGGTGCCTGGTGTGTCCTGGCTGGGAGCAGGCTTGGGACTGGGGTCTTCATTCTTGTGGGGAGCTGTTTTGATGGCCCCATTCTGAAGTCCATCTGGATCACAGGTCTGTTTTTTCCAGTGAGGCATGTGATAAAATGTCTGGGCCTGGAACGTGGGGTTTTGATGAAGGTAGATGAGTTTGACTGGGAAGACCCCATAGAGCTTGGGGTATTTTGGAGCTTACCTTTACCCCAGTGTGTCCTAGGCCCGTATAGGCCTCATCCTTAGGGGACTGTGACTGCCGAGGTTGCTCTTGGCTGGGGTCTCTGGCCTGGGCTCTTGGTTGCTGCCCTCTCCATACACAGCTCGCTGCAGGGAAGCGGTGTGAACTTGGGGTGAATTCTCTGGGAAGTCTGAGCCATTAAATGCTGACCTTTTTGTGAACGCCAGGCAAATCCTGGCCTGAACCGCCTGGCCCTGGGGCGGCCCTGGCAGAACCTCTTCCTGGAGCCCCGGGGAAGGAACGTGCGGGCAGTAGCAGCCCCAGGGTCCTGGCCGTGTCACCGAGCTGCGTCCTGCGGGCGCTGTCCTGGGGCCAGGCCTGTGTGCAGGTCAGGGCTGGGGGCCGGGACAGGACAGGGCGGGGACGGACTGAGGATGACTATTGCTTGTGGGACAGATGGTTTTGTGGCTTCCAGTTTTTCAAGAGAAACTAATTCTAATTTTGACTCTTGACTCTGTGTAAGTGTTGCTGGTTGGTTCCCACAAGGCATGGCTCCCGGCCTGGCAAAGGTGGGAACCAGGGGAGGAGACCAGGGGACTGGGTGGGACGCTCCAAGCCCTCCACGGGCTGCAGGGGACCTGGTGTGGTCATAGGAGCCCCCCAGGAGCAGTGCCCACAGCCGGCTCCACCCCACTCCATGTTCTGCCCAGCGTGCTGTGCCCAGCTTCCCTTCCTTGCCTGTCGCAGCGCAGCCCCAGCTCCTGTGTAGGCGCTGCAGTGGCCGAGGGCATCTTGGTTTCTGTCCTCCAGGGCCTGGGAGGGTCCAGGCAGTGCCGCCCCTGGCTTCCTGGTCCCTTGGGGGAATCAGAACCGCGGGCTTTGTCAGGTCCCTTGCACCGACGTGCTGACCTCGCTGGCTCCAGGCCTGTGCCATGGAAACTTGGAGCCCTTCGCGGCCAACGCCGGCTTGGGTGTCCGTCCTTGGGACCTCTGGGCTGCTCCAGGCGCCTCCGCCCCAGGCTGGGAGTGTGGCTGAAAGGGTCTTTTGTGATGCCCAAGGCCGAGGGCGGCTGGTCCTGTGCCATGGTCCAAGCAGAGCTCCTGCAGGCTGCCCAGGAGTTGCCGTGGACCTTGCCACATTGCTCCCGGGTGGCTCCCTCTCCCATCCTTGTCTCCCGAAACGGGCGTGGAGCACAGCTGGCACCCTGACAGCCACCTGCAGTGGCAGGTGCAGCAGGAGCGTCATCAGTGGGAGCTCTACCCCTCTCCCAGAGATGAGGGCAGCTGGAGATACCTCCCATTCTGCTCCAGGTCTACAGAGGGGTACAAGAAAGCTTCTGCCTCAGTTTGCCCTCTTAGAGGCCAGGGCAAGGCTCTGCAAGGTAGTGGTGGGAGCCTTGTGGTCGGCAGAATGCCAAGATCCTACTTCCTGGAGGATGCTGAGGAAGAATGCAAGGGCCAGGGGACCAGGAAGACCCTCGTCCCAGAGCCACACCCACTAGCACAGTGATGAGGCTGTGACTGACTGCTGCCAGGGGCTCCGTGACTGCCACCCGCTCTGGCCAGGCCCTGCCTTGTTTCCTGACGGCCCCTTCCTCCCCCTCCTCCTCCTCATAGCCTGTATCTCTCCCCAGCCCCACTTAGAATCATCGTGTCAAATGTCCTTGCCATCTGTCACCTAGCTCCACCCCTGACCTCCACCCAGGAACCTGGGCCCACTCCATGCCCCTCTCCTTCCTGCTCACCCACCACTGAGGACCCCATGGCCAGGCAGAGTGGGGGCACCTGGGTCTGTCTTCTCTGGGTCCTGACACTGCACCCTGAGTTTGTCCATGGAACCTGGGTCACAGCCACCAGGCGACAGGGCAGTCTGGGGACTCCGGGTCCCTCCCCAATCGCTGTGGGCTGGTGCTGGGGCTGCAGGGGGCCCAGGTACATTGGTGTGTGACTCCCACCTGTCTTGAAGGCCCGGCCACCTTGTGTGACTTGTTTGGCTCCTGGGGGGTGTCCTGGGGGTGCTGGGCTGCTCCTCCCATGTTCTGGTCGGGTCCGGGTCACCTGCTCGGCCTGCGCTGGTGCTGACAGTAACTACTGCTCAAGGCTCAGGCACTGACCTTGGGCTGGCCGGGGCTCACCAGCAGCCTGGGGGTCCCTGGGCCTCTTCCCCACCCCAGGAACCAGCTTCACTCGGGGGAGGTCAGAAGAGGCCGCAGGCAAACCTGGCAATGAATTTCTCATGAAGCTGTGGCTCTGGGGATCACACGGCCCACGCTGCTGCAGCTGGCCAGTCCAGCAGCCAGGGTGACTGCAGCCTTATTAGGGCTGCAGGAGCATCGCTTCTTGGGGGGCTAGGGATCCGGGTGAACGTCGGGGGTGAGAAGGGGCACCTTTTATTTTGTTCACAAACATTTCTGCTGTCATGAAAAACCACCAAGAAGGCGGACTAGAGAGAGAATCGGAGTCCAGATTGCGCAGGCGGCCTGCCCGCTGGGCCCCGCCTCGAGGGGCGTAATTATGGGGGTGCCGGGGGTGGGGTGGGCTGGTGCTTGATCCAGGATGGCAGCAGATTCATCTCAGCCATTAGCTCGTAATTACAGAGCGGGCGGCGCAGGCCGAGAGGAGCAGGCATGAAAGGAGGCAGTAATTACGGGATCGGCAGGAGACTGGGGGCTTGGGCTACTGATTAATAAGGCCTGCTGGGGGCCAGGCCTGCTCCACGGACCCCCGGTCCTGCTGTCTCCAGCACTAGGACAGCAGGTGAGCCTTGCCAGGTCCCTCGTGTGGGCCACAGATGGCCTTGTGACAGTCACCCCGCCTGGCCCTGCGGCGACTCCTCCGCCTCTCCCTCAGCCTGCTGGGACTGACCACACGGGTCCGGAGAAGAGGGAGTGTCCCTGAGGCCAGCAGGGTGTCGGGTTCTCTCTGCCCTCCAGCTCTGGTAGCTTCGGGGAGCAGAGTGCTGGGCGGGGGCACCCCCTGGCGCTGATCTGGTGTGCCCGGGCTGAGGCCCTGGTGTCTGGGTAGATGGCACCTCCTTGGGGTGGGGCCCGGGAAGAGAGGTCCCAGACTCTGGGCTGGGCCCAGCCACAGCCTTCACCCCTCACCTTTTCTGCAGAGCACTTGGACCCGGCTGTGGCTGGGGCACAAATTAACAAGTATCTCTCCAGAGGGTATGGGGAGCAGCACCACAGTCTACCCTGGCCCCGGCAGGATGCTAAGTCGGGGGTGGCCCCGTCCTCTTCCCTCAGGCCCCCCAGAGGCTGGCCATGTGTCCTTGTGGGAGCTGTCCCTGGGCTGCCATCCCGACCGCCCTGCACAGCACAGGAGAATGCTAACTTTAGCTTCCCCTTAGTGAGGCCACTGCTCCGTTCTATTTTCAGTGAGCTGACCTCAGCGGACCAGTTTCCCGGCTGGGAGCGCTGACACCGCTGGGACATGGCTTTGGGGGACCCCAGGGATTGGGGGAGGGTCGCGGGCTTTGTCTGGTTGCTCCTGAGTGTGGCATTGACCTTGGGGTGGCCATGGCCCAGGGAGGGTACAGAGCGCAGTGCTGTCTCAGGACCTTGGGCACAGGGTGCAGCCGGCAGCTCTGACAGCACCCTAGCTCCTGAGGCCTCCTCCCGTTGCCCGTTGCGGCCTCCTAGGACCCGCGCTCCTGCCTGTGCCACCCGTGCAGTGCTGTGGCCTGCCCCAGTGGCCAGCCTCGCCTCTTATGAAGGGCACTGGGCAGGGACTTCTTCCAGGTTTGGGGGACGGTCACCCAGAGGTGCAAGGCACCGCAGCACCCAAGTCTTACAGCAGCGCCTGTGTGGCAGAGGGGAAGACACCAGGGCTGGGACACCCCGGGGACCCAGATCGGTGTCACACCACAAGCCCTGCCCTGGGCCTGTCCAAGACCCCAGCGGAGTGGGGTGTGGGTTTGGGGAGGCACTGCTGGCATCCAAGGGACAGGAAGGGAGGACACGGGTCAGGTGTGTGCAAAGGCCAGGGGGTGTGAGGAGGAAAGGCATGGAGACAGTCACAGCTAGCTTAGGGCTGTCTTCCTCCTACTCTGGGGGATCCCTCTGCCTGCTCACATGGGGACCAGGGAGGACACCCAGGTGTGAGGAGAGGGTGGTGACAGGCTGGGTGGCCCTGCTGCCATCCTGCCCTGTGCCTTGACCTCCAAAAACCCAGCTGAGGAGGGAGGATGTGGGGTAGGCTCAGATCGGGGCTCCCTGGGCCTCGAGCTGTGTGCATGTGACTGACATACCACAGCAGAGGCCAGCGCCCTGCTGGGGGCGCCCCTCCAGATTGCTCTCCCTGCATGAGGCCCATGGCCTGTAGGGTCTGGAGTGGGCCCAGGACATCTCTGGGTGTCCTGTACCGTCTGGTCACCTGTGGGACCCCTGCCTGTTGGCCTGCACGGACTCAGTGCCGGCTGCAACAGAGACCAGGACAGCTCTAGTGATCCAGTGGCCACCCCGGGAAGCCCAGCTCTCGCCTGCCTGGGCTTCCAGCTGGGTTGAGGGGCCTGTGTGCCGCTCCCCCGTGGACCACACTGTCACAGCCGCACTTCACCTCTCTGGCTTGTGCCCATGGTTGTGTGGGGGAGCTGGCTGTGCCCACGCCCTCGGCCATGCGAACACCGCCCCCCTCTGGGGGGTCTGTGTGGCTATGGGGTCATACGGTGGTCCTCCCGGCTATGCCACCAGCGTGGCACAGCCTTCCCTGCAGTGTTACACCCTGAAAATGCTGGTTCCGTGCCCCATGTCCCTGCGGGCACCACTCTGGGGTCCTCTGCATTCTGCCTGGCCCTGGGTTGTGCCATCCGGTGCCGACCACGGGGTCCTCTGCGCTGGCTCTGTCGTGCCCGCCCCGCCTGCCTCCTGCATGCTGTCACAGTGCTACGCGCCCTCCACTCTCTGGGTGACCCTGGTTCTTCTCTTCCTGTTTCAGGCATGAGCCATGAGCCCAAGTCCCCTTCGCTAGGGATGCTTTCCACCGCGACCAGGACCACCGCCACCGTCAACCCCCTCACCCCCTCGCCACTCAATGGCGCCTTGGTGCCCAGTGGCAGCCCGGCCACCAGCAGCGCGCTGTCAGCCCAGGCCGCGCCTTCCTCCAGCTTTGCCGCTGCACTGCGCAAGCTCGCCAAACAGGCGGAGGAGCCCAGAGGTAAGAGGCACCACTGCGGCCCCAGGTGCGACGGGAGACAGCTGCCCGTTTATCCGAGTGCTGCCCGCGCCCCTAGCCCAGCCTCGCTTTGCTTTGCCTGTGCCTGCTCTGCACCCACTCCAGAGGCCGTGGCGGGGGCTCTGCTCCCTCTGCTGGGAGTGGGAGCTGCCCGTCTGACACTCGGCTCCAGGTATGTCACTGTCCCCAGAGGGGGCAGAAGGCAACCCCACCGCCGCCTGGTTCCCTGTGGCTTTCTCTTGTGTGGTCAGGGGCCCTGGGGCCCAGTTCTAGGCTCCTGGTGTCACTGGGCAGTGACGTTGTGTGGCTGTGGCCGTCCCTGAGCTTCCTCACTCTTGTTTTGGGGGTGCAGCTTCCCAGGCTCCTCCCTGTCCATCCAGCCCTGGAGCCTTTGTTGGGGTCCTGATGGCTGTTGTGGCTGTATGTGCTTGTGAGGTATTTGGGGTGTCAGGTGACGGGTTCATGGCTGGAGCTTCTGGGCCCTGTGGGCTCTGGCTAGGCCCCTGGCTCTCTGTTTGGAGGCAGACACATTCTGAGGCAGACCTCAGCATCCCAGTGCCAGGGACACGGGTGTGCAGTCCCCTCAGCACAGGGGAGTGGTCGGCGGCCCTGACCAGGGCTATTCCTTTTGGTTTCTCCTTCTGGCTGCCCAGCCTTTGGGGCCACAGCGTCCTGGTCTCTGCTTGCCATCCCCTCCAAGGGCAGCCCAGCACCAGCTGCCTCCCAGGAGGAGGTGCCCTGCCCAAACCTGGCTGCAGGTGGGACACAGGAGCCCACCACAGGGCCAGGGCCTCCATAGGAAGAGGAGCTTGGGACCGTGCAGGCAGGCTCCTGGCCAGGGCGCAGGAAGGACAGGTCTGCACAGGTCTGGTGGCCCCGAATGTGGCCACAGTAATGCTGTGGCTCTGTGTCTGGCTCCAGACGTTGGCAGCAGGTAGCTGTGCTGCCAGGCACTGCTGGACCTCACTGGTAGGAGCAGAACCTGGGGTGGCACGGGGCTCCCTCAATGGGCCTGGGTGCTCTGTGCCCACGGGCTTGGCAGCAAAGAGCCAGGAGTGGCTGGTGGGCTCCGTGACTGGGGACGGGACGCAAGCAACAGGGAGACCCCAGGGTGCCCCATGCTGATACCCAGTGTCCGGCGGCTCTCTGTGGCCACGAGCAGAGGCTCACCAGCCCCAGCTGGCCTGACTCCAGTCCTCTCCCAGCACCCCACACGCCCTTTTCCTAGTCTCCCCGACCTGACTCTTGCCCCCTTCTTGGCAAGCACCAGTGGCGCAGGTGCGCATGAGCCCTTCTACCCCCAGCTGCTGCGGGACCCCTGCTCCTCCCACAGTGTGCAGGGCCTGCCTAGGGGCTGTGACTAGGGCCTCTGAAGCCTGGGGACCCTGGGGACAGGCACACGGGCCCAGTGGTGTGAGCTGGGAGGAGGACCCACATCACGTGGTCCTGGCAGTGGGGGACCTGACTTTGCTTTTTTTTGTGGTTCTGGGGGTTGAATCAGGGAGTGCTGAGCTGCACCCCAGCCCTCCACCCTTTGAAGATGTAAGTTGCCCGGCTGACCTTGAACTTAGAATTTTCCTGTCTCAGCCTTCCAACCTCATGCAGCTGGACTTTTTTTTTTTTTAAGTCTTCGTAAAGTTCTCATATCTCATTCATCCTGGAAGCATACACTTGAGTGTTCTTACCGTACCCAGGGTGGCACAACCATGGCCCTCTATAATCTAAGGGGTAGCCCAGCCCAGGCTCTAGGTCAGCCTGTCCCTACCACCGTCACCCAGGGCTGATGCAGTGCACAGGCCTGGCTCCCGCCCCCAGCTGACATCTGTGCTGACTGTCCTGACCACTCAAAGCATCAGTGACCGTGATGCGGGGTGCAGCGCAGTCAGCCATCCTTGTGGCTCCCTGGGTCGCCTCTGCTGCTGGTCTCCGTCGCTCCTCACTGTGCCCGAGGTACAGACTAAATGTTGAATTCAGACAAAGCGTCCGTGCCATCTCGCTCGCCCGCTCTGCCCAAGAGGAAGGACGCGGGGAGAGGACCGGCTGGGCAGGCCCTGATTCCGCTCCCCAGGGCCTGGCGTGCGAGTGTCTGTCAGACAGCGTGCCGGCCTCTGGTCCTTCCTGACCGCGGGAGGAGGGCCGGCCCGAAGTTCTATCTGTGTCACTGCCGCCGTCATCGCTGTGGCCCTGCCACGTGCTTGCCTGCGTTTCCTGTTGCCGCTGTCTGTCGTCTTCATTTCCTGGGTGGTGCAGGGGGCCCAAGCCCACATCGGGCCTTCTGGTGGAGCCTTGGGCTATGGGTCTGGGCTGACCCGGGTTTGTCCCAGGCTGAGCTATGGCGTCACCAGGCTGCGGCCTTCCCTGGCCGCTGTGTGGTGGCCCCTGCTGTCTCTGTAGCCACTAGGGTTGTCCCCTGGGCTATCCAGCCCTGCTCTGAGGTGTCCCAGGGCCTGGACACACTGTCCCCAGTGTCTGAGCCAGCCCAGGAGTCCCCAGATGGCAAGAGTCCTGCTCTGTCCGCACCAAGCTTCACCCCTGCAGACTCAGCCCTGCTTGTTGAATGACTAAAAGAGGCCTCGGGTACCACACAGGACTCTGGGAACCCTGCAACTCCGGCCACTGGCCCGACCCCCAGGTCTTCCCCCAGGCAGGGACCTGCTGGAGTCTCTCCTTCCCCAGGGCCCCTGCAGAGTCCCAGCCACCCCCGTCTGTGCGAAACGGCGCCAGGGCTGTGCCAGGCAAGGCTCAAGCTGTGTGGCAATCTGCCGTCTCCCTCGGGACGTGGCGCCGTCTGCTGAGGGCGGAGCTGTAGCCTGGAGCCGGCAGCATCTTCGGCCCACGCGACGCCTGAGGCTGTGCGCCCCTCGGTGCTGGGAAACCAGTCAGGGGCCGTGAGACTCATTCATGGTCACCCCCGGGAGGGCATGGTTGTCCACAGGCATCAGGCTCCTACATGCCAGCCACTGGGATGGGGCCCACTGCCACGGAGCAGGGTGGCCCCTGTGGAATGGTGGCTGCCCCATTCGCTGGTACTGTTGACACCTGCGGAGCTGTGGTCACACCATTTGCGGCCTTGACAGTGCTAGAGGGACAGGGCTGGAGAGGGCGGTGCTGGCGGTGGGCACTGGCAGTTTCCGCCCATTCCCTGCAGTGGCATCTGCTGGCTGCCTGCCCCATCTTGTCGCGGGCTTTGCAGGTGAGAGGGCTGCGGGTCCGGTTACCGCCAGGTCCCTGGTGCTTGAAACCGAGATCCTGGTGCGAGCAGAGGCCAGGCGAGGTGTCGCTGGCAGGGCAGGCCTGGCAGGGCCGTTCTGCCACCACCCACCTCGGAAATCCGCCTCTTTCAAATAAAACAGCAAAACAAACACGGGGGTGTCCCCAGCCTGGCACGACAGCCTCGCACGTGTCACTGTGCGGCTGGTGGGGCGCAGGCGTCTCCTGGCAGTGCCTGGGGCCCATCTGTAGTGCGGCACAGGTGTGTGAGCATGGTGGGCATCCTTGGCGTTCTGTCCTCAGGGTCTGGAGGACACTGGGAAGGCAGCGTTGACCCAGTAAGGTGCCCAGACCCAGGCATTAGGCGCAGTTGCTTGGTGGGATGGGTCCTCCTTGCCCCTGAGGGACTGGCAAGCTCCCCCCATAGCCTCTCTTGTGCGCTGTGGCAGGCCTCTTGCTCTTTAGCCCATAATCAGCCCTGGACGAGGACGAGTTGAGGACACTCAGCTGTGCAGGCCCAGAACCCCAGCCCCAGCCGTGTCCCCACACCGGAGCAGCTTCCCGCCCGTCCTCCTCACCCTGGGCTCGCTGGGGCCCTCAGCCCTGGTGCCATCTGCTGGGCTGGCTGGAGTGTCCTCGGGCCACTCTCTTGCTATCGGGCACCTTGCAGGGAAGGCCCTCTCGCTGGCCCCCACCCTGCAGGAGCAGCCACAGCAGCCCCAGGGAGAATCAGCCTGAGACCCTGAGGTGGGAGTGGGGCCAGGATGCCCCTGCTGGAGGACCTGCAGGCTGGGAGCGCAGCTCAGCCGTGAGCTCTTGCTTCCTGTGTGCGTGTGTGTCCCCTGCGCTGGAGAGAAACAAGAAGGTTGACCTGGGGACAGCGACCTAATGGGCCTGCTCCTGGGGAGCAGGTGGGGCGGGGATGCCCGGTGCCAGCACCTGGCTGTGCAGGACCCTCACTTGCTGGGTCACCCACTGACCTGGGCACCCTGCCCGTGGGACCAGAGTCTTGGGACATTGCCAGGGTCCTTCAGGGAAGCTCGGCAGCAGCGTCTGCTTGCACTCTCACTGTCAGAGCCCCAGCGATGGGTCTGGGTCCCCCCTTGCCCCATCTTGCTAGGCCCCACTGTTAGCCCTTCGGCACCCACGGCTGTGGGACTGATGGGGATGACGCCTTGTGTATGCAGTTGGTGCTCGGTAGTTGTCGGCCTGTGATAGCTGGCAGGTGCTGCTGTAACCATGGCACTCTGTCCCCACTGTGCTCCCCGGGCTGACTTCGGGGCCTCAGCTGTTAATTACGGGTGCCGGCAGGCGCGGCGCTGATCTGCGAGGTTAGACAGCAGAGGTGACAGGGACACACTCTGCTTCTTGTCGTCCGCAATCCGCTCCGACGCATTGACTACTCCTGGCAGAATACCGCCAGTTAATTACAAGGATCACGAACCTTCCTGCTCCAGCCGAGCAGTGAGGAGGCGGCCTCGGCCCTGGGCGCCAGCCTCGCTAATTGGCAGCCCGTCGTCCAGTATCGATCACTGCTGCTCGCCTGGCGAGGAGCACCCCCCCGCCAGGGATCAGGCCGCTGATTGTCACGGCCTCCCCTCCCTCGGCCTCAGCCCAGCGCAGGCCCTGCCCCGACAGCTGCCCAGCTTCTCCTTGGGCTTCAGTGAGGCGCACTCAGAGTGGAGAGGATTGGGCCGAAGCAGGCATCCTCCGTCTCCCTCGGGCTCTCGTGTGTGCCAAGCTGGGATAGGGGGCCCTTGGGAGGCCCTGAGCCCGCTCCGCCTTCAGCCACGTTGTCCCCCCAGCTCCAGGGCACGAAGACCCACCCCCTTCCCCAGCTCCCAGCACTGAGCTGGGTCCCAGCCTTCCTTGGCAGCAGGTGCCGCCCTCCGCCCGCATCCCCACAGCCAGGCGTGGGTGGGACAGTGCAGCTGGGTGTGGGCTGTGGGTTCTGTTCCTCTTCCTGGGTGCCCCAGTGAGCCAGATGGGGCAGGGAGACCCCAGGAGACAGGCGCCTTTCTTCTGTTCTGTTCTGTTTTGGGGAGAAACCTCTTTTCCTTGCTGTTGTCTTACAAACTCTGAAAGAGATCTTCCCGTCAGCCCTGGCCGAGGTGGAGGCCGTCCTCCTGGGCTCTGTCCCCAGCGGTACACACGCATCTGTGACCGGCAAGGTCAGCGGCCCACTGCTCTCAATGTCTCCGTGTGACGGAGGCAGGGGGCGCCGTCCTGGCCCCTTCCTGCAGCTTCTCTGCGCCACTGTGACGTGCACCAGTCTGTGTCTAGGTGCGTGCGAACCTGGGGCCGGCGTAGCCGGCCTGGCCGGGGAGGGAGGCACAGAGGGGCGCTGGCCGGGGAGCAGGGCGGTTCAGGGCCCCCAAGTTCCTTCTTTGTTCTCAGGCCTGGCTGGGGAGCCCTGCAGCTGCTTCCTCCTGTCTGGGACCCAGTGCTCCCCTCCTAGGTTCCGGGTCTGCCCAGCCTTGGGGCTGCAGGACCCTTAGGGTATGGACTTCCAGGGGAGTTGGGGTTGCTGCCTTGGGTGCCATGGGGGCCTGTGATGGGGGCTGTGTAATGTGCACTAGCAGAATGTGTCGCCAGGCCACTTGGGACGGAGGCAGATCTCCCTGTGCTAGCCTGGGGAGCACCACTAAAGCGGTTGGAGTGTCAGGACCCGGCCCGGGGAGAGCTGCCGAGAAGGCACAGCCACCTACCCCAGGGACACCTCTTGCCCTGGGCCTCTGCCTCCTGGTTAGCTCTGGTCTGTGGCCTAGAGGCTGCTCCTCAGGAGCCCAGCTGCCTGCTGCTGAGGGAGGCAGGCTTCCTTCTGGAGCGGAGCGAGTATTCTGGAAATAGAGACAGTGAACACATCAGCATCCGCTGGCTGGGGTGCTTGGAGATGAGGGTGTGCTGCTCGGGTCCCTGCTGCTGGAGGTAGATGTTTGGTGGTTTTGAACCCCACCTCCGGGCCTCCTGCCCGCTGTCCCATCAACCCCCAGCCCTGGCCCATCCCACGCACACAGCCCGCCTGCCCTGCTGGGTCTGGCCAGGGGAAAGCCGGTGTCCTTCACATCACCGCGTGCTGCAGGGCCACGTGGGCAGCGGAGTGTCTTATGCTTGGTGCCCTGGTGGCCAGGCCAAGGGAGAAGGGCGACACCAGCTCCAGCTACAGGTGCAGCGGCTGACCTGGAGCCCGCCCGCCTCCCACTCAGGCTGTTGTTCTCTCCTGCAGGGTCCTCGCTGAGCAGCGAGTCATCTCCCGTGTCCTCTCCGGCCACCAACCACAGCTCCCCTGCCAGCACGCCCAAGCGCGTGCCCATGGGCCCCATCATCGTCCCCCCCGGGGGCCACAGCGTCCCCAGCACACCCCCCGTGGTGACCATCGCCCCCACCAAAACGGTCAATGGCGTCTGGAGGAGTGAGAGCCGCCAGGTGAGGGGTCTGAGGGCAGTGGTGGGCAGGCGGCATCCCTGAGGGATAGCGGGACGCTCAGCTTCTGTTAGCCCTGGAGCTCCCAGCTGGGTCCAAGCTGCACAGGGGCTCGGGGCCCCTGCAGGTTGGGTGGCTGAAGGGACAGAAACCTCCAGCAGTGGAGGCCGGAGCCCACGACAGATGTGGGCAGGGCAGGACCCTGACACTCGTCTCCCTGTGTCCTCCTGGGGTCCCTCGGAGTGTCTGTGTTCTGCTCTTGCCTCTGAGGACTCTGGGCCATGTGAGTTGGGCCCCTAGTGCTGTTCCCCTAGTCACCAAGAGCTTGTCAGTAAGTGTGGTCACCATGGGCCACAGCGCGACCTCTGTGTGCACACTGCACATCCTAGTGGCATGTAAGGTCACCTCGCGCTGGGTGAAGGCGGGAAGAGCATGGGCCACCTCGGTGGTGGCTTCCCCAGGCCAGGGCTCCTTGATTGCACCTGTGGGGGGACCTCCCCTCCTCCCCGAAGTGCTCATTAAGAGCCACGGTCAGCCTGGGCTCCTCCGGAGCTGCTGCCAGTCCCACGTGAACTCCTGAAGAGCACACAGGAGCAGCAGGGGTAGGGGTGGGCGTCGTGGCCACCTCTGTCCCATCCTTCCCCGCCCCAGGCGCCCAGCTGAGACTCATGGGTCCTGACATCCTCCGCTGCCCTGTCCACTGTGGCAGAGGGGATGCCTCGCCCCACGAGCCTGTCTTGGCTGTGCACCACCCTGTGTGCGGGGTGGGAAGGGGACTGGCCAGTCCTGGGCATTGTCACCAGACTCTTCTTCCCCCACAGTTGCCCCAACCTGAGGGACCCCAAGTGCCACAGGCTGCTCCTGCCTGAGCGGCCAGCAGGTCACCCTGTCCCCGCCCTGCACCTCTGGTCGGCCCCGCCTCCTCCTGAGACTGTCACTGTCTCTGTGGGTCCTTACCACAGCACACGGAGGGGCCCTGAAGGGGCGGGACGCGTAGATGTGGGCCCCGTCAGTGCCGGCAAGAGGGTCCGGGAGAGGAGCGGAGCGCTCCCTCCATGCCGCTGTGTCACCGGGCCTCGTGGGGCTGCAGACTGGGCCAGAGCCGGGGGCACTGGCTCTGGGCCCTGCCTGGGTCACAGCAGCTCCCGGCAGTGGGAGCAGGGAGAAGAGATGAGATGAAAAATCGTCTATTTGGAAGCTAACAGGGCATGTCCCGCCTGTCTGAGTGCAGACCTCTCTGATCACCGGAGGATGACGGATTTTCCTCTGCCTGCCCCTCCTCCTCCCTTTCATCGCCGCAGCTGCTCCTGCAGCCGCCTCTCAGAAATAACAAGCCGCCCGCAGATGCGCCCTGACGCGCCTGTCTGCCGGGGCGGCTGAGACCCGGCCGCCCCCACTGTGGGGTGCCTTGGGCGCCGTGGCCCTGTGGGGCACTGCCCAGGCCCCCATGCCCTCCACCCTCCCTGCTGACCTAGTTCCCAGGTGCCTGGCATGGCTTGGCTGGGGTCCAGCCCGATGGAGGCTGGGCGTGTTGGTCTGGCCTGCAGAGCCCACTGCCCTGCCCCTCCCTCCTCCTGATTGTCCTCAGCGAGGCCGGAAGGTGCCATCTGGCCCAGCTGCCTTCGAGCAGGCCTTTGTGGTGGGGGGAGGGGGTTTGTGTGCATGCACACAGCTTGGGCTGAGGGTGTGTGCCAAGCAGGACCCTCTGGTGGCAGCGTGGCCGGGAGCCATGTTGCTCTGGTGAGTTTGTGGCACATGGCCCTGGGGTAGGTGACAGGCCTGCGTGCTGGGAGCCTGTCCTCAGCACTGTCCTCGCATGGAGTTCTGTCCCCTGAGGACTTTGGCTACCACTGCCCATGGGACAGTCTTCCTAGGGCGCCATGCTGGTCCCCGTCCCAGAGAGCACTGGGCGCTGTCCTGGCTCTTGTTCAGCTCAGCCCGGGTAGTGGTGTCCTTCGTTGCTCTTACCCAGACCCATGCCAGCCTGGCCCTGTGCTGGGCAGGGTGAGGGGTGTGCAGAAGACTCCAGCTGGCCCAGGGCAGAGGTGATGGGCTGAGCCTGAGGGCCCTGTGTGCGAGACCCCTGCCTCCCGATCCCGAGGCTCACAGCTGTGTGACTGGCTCCAGTGCACTGTGAGTGGGGCTGCCGCTCACACGATGACAGATGGGGAAACTGAGGCACGGGGCAGTTATGGGCCTGTCTCAGGGCTCTGGACAGGACCTTGTGTCTTAAGGCCGAGCCAGGGCCCACGCTGCTGTCACCCTGGGCCAGGCTCGGCGGGCACGTGTGCCTCCCCCCAGGGAAGGGTAGGGCCGAGGTCACGAACCTGAGAGGACCCTGCTGAGGCAGGGAAAGGAGCAGATGCTGCTTCTCATTAAGAGGCCAGTCAGCAGCCTGTCTTCTTCAATTAGCTGCTCTGGCTGTCTTTGAAGAGCCAGGGCGTTAGGGGAGTGCATGACAGCCTGTGCCTCAGTGGCTGTGGGGACAGCAGCACCAGGGGGTGCCCTATGAGGCCCCTCACTGCCCACACAGGCCAGGTGAGCTGACAGGGTCTCACTGCTCCCTGGTGCCCACCCTACAGCCAGCATGTTCCTGCCAGCTCTGCAAGGGCATGGCCAGGGCCCAGGCCCCGTTTCCTGGCATCGGGTGTTTTGTGGCTTGGTGGAGCACACAGATCACCTCAGCTGTGGTGCCAGCTCCCTTCCCAGGTGTTGGAGCTGATGGCTACTGGGCCCCTGCTGTGGGTGTGGCAAGGCCAGGAACCCCTGCTGCGTGTGTCCTGTCACGTCACACACCTTGGTGGCCCAGCGGCGGCAGGGGAGGTCCGAGTGGCCTTGAGTGCAGACCCGCCTGTCGGAGGCTGGTCCGCCCTCCCCACTCTGCTGCAGCACTTCCTGTGGTTCAGGGCGTCTCTGCGGGGAGGCCCGGCTGGCTCAGTGCTGGCTGAGTGTGCGCAGCTTCCCCTGTGCTTCCCTCAGCAGGACGCGGGCTCTCGGGGCGGCAATGGCAGCGGTCGGGAACGCCTCATCGTGGAGCCGCCGCTGGCTCAGGAGAAGGCAGGCGGCCCAGCTGTCCCCTCCCACCTGCTCAGCGCCCCGTACCCCTTCGGGCTCTCCCCCAGCTCGGTCATGCAGGATTCCCGCTTTCCGCCACTCAAGTAAGTGCCCGTCTGGGGATGGAAGGGCACTGTCCCCGGGTCCACGAGGCAGGCTGTGCCGCCAGGTGGCTGACTTCTGTAGCTCCCGTAAACTTGTCCTTGGTCCTGGGGCCTCCAGGCCATGGGTAGCAGCTGTGCCCACCGGTGAGGACTTCGGGATCCGGGCAGGCCGCTGGGACTCTGCTGGAGGAGGCAGAAGGGTGGTCTCCCGGTGGCTGCTGGCTGGTAGCAGGCTTTCCGCTCACCGTCCCTTGCCCGCCTGCTGTCCTGACCTGCAGCCTCCAGCGGCCTGTGCACCACGTGGTGCCTCCCAGCACGGTGACCGAGGATTACCTGAGAAGCTTCCGGCCCTACCACACCGCAGAGGACCTGCGCATGTCCTTGCCCCCGCTCGGCCTGGACCCGGCCACTGCCGCTGCCTACTACCACCCCAGCTACCTGGCCCCGCACCCCTTCCCGCACCCCGCCTTCAGGTGAGCCCCTCTGCTCCCTCTTCAGTCACAGGATGGGACCTGGCCCGGGCTGCCTGCCGCTCCCGCCTGCCCGTTAGAAGGCTCCTCACTCCTCTGCCCCCCTCCCTGGCTCAGGGCTCCCTGCAGTGGGACCGAGGCGCTGGGACATGCTGTCCTCGAGCAGCGTGGACCCCTGAACCCTGCCCGATGGGCCTTGCCACAGGTGGATGGCCCTGCAGCCCGCCTGCTGGTCAGCCCCAGGAGGGCCTCCGGGTGGGGCCCTGAGCTATTCGGCCTGGGCAGATAGGTATCACACTACCCATCCTGTGTGTGGGTGCTGGGGTTGGAGTAGGGCTTCGCACGTGCCAGGTGACCTCACGCTCTCTTTGTGTGACTGTGGCGCCCACCAGTCCCGTCTTCTCGTACAGGATGGAAGACTCCTACTGCCTGTCCGCCCTGAGGTCTCCGTTCTACCCCATCCCCACCCCTGGCTCCCTGCCTCCGCTGCATCCCTCGGCCATGCACCTCCACCTCTCAGGCGTCCGCTACCCGCCGGAGCTCTCGCACTCGTCCCTGGCGGCGCTGCACTCGGAGCGCATGTCGGGGCTCAGCGCAG
>NW_022900944.1:46626955-46627229 GCF_012274545.1 Fukomys damarensis
CAAGCCCGTGCAGCACCCCTTGCACCCGGTGCCCACGCCACACCACACCATCCCCAGCCTCATCTCCAGCCACGGTGTCTTCTCCCTGCCGGCCGGCAGTGCCGCCAGCCTGCTGCTGCAGCGCACCAACGAGGAGGAAAAATGGCTGGCGCGGCAGCGGCGGCTGCGGCAGGAGAAGGAGGACCGGCAGTCCCAGGTGTCGGAGTTCCGGCAGCAGGTGCTGGAGCAGCACCTGGACATGGGCCGGCCCCCGGTGCCCACGGAGGCGGAGCCC
>NW_022900944.1:46627896-46649149 GCF_012274545.1 Fukomys damarensis
GGCGGAGCCCAGGCTGGAGAGCAGCAGGTGGGGCCCGGGCCGGCATCCGCCCTGGGGGCCCAGCGCCCTGCTCAGTTCTGCTTTGTTACCTGGGCTGGCCTGTGAGGGAACTGAGTGCGCCGTCCACAGTACAGGGCCCCTTCCGCACAGCCCGGCAGAGTCCCCAGCAGGTTGCTTGTACCCAGAGGTGGTGGCCGGAAGGCTTAGTGACTGATAATCCCTGTTTGCTCCACTTTCCTTTGCTTTTCAGCCTGGGCTTTTTTTTTAATTCAGAAAGGGATGGCTTTTATTTTATTTATTTTTTTTTAACATGAGCTTTTGTTTTTGGGGGAGGGGGTACCGGGGATCAAACTCAGGACCTTGTGCTTGTGAGGCAGGCGCAGTGCCGCTGAGCTAAATCCCCGGCTGTGTATTGCTTTTTAAATAAACAAGCCAGGTGTGGTGGTGTTACACACGCATTCCCAGCACTTGGGAGGCTGAGGCGGAAAGAGGGCCATGAGTTCGAACCAGCCGAGATTACATAGCGAGACGACCCTATCTCAGAAAAATGGGTTTCTTAGCCCTGGTATAGACGAGTTCCCTGGAGGTCTGTACCTGCCCCTGGAGTCTCCACCTGCCTTGGCATCCTTCCTGGGGGCCAGGCCTTGCCTTCTTCCGGATATGGAGGCTTGAAGGCAGCTTTCTGTGCGTCTTTCAGCCCAGGCCTCCTGCCTTCTCATCGATTAGGGCATCTGGGAGGGAGCCAACCCTGGCCCGCCCACTGTGCAGCACAGCGGAGTGGGGTCCTCTTGCCTCACTGTTCCCCAAGGCCTCACAAGGGTTCAGCTTCCCTGGCTCCTGAGGTGCCCTGTGCCCCAGATCCCTCCTGGCCAGAGGGTTGAGAGGGCAGCTGGTGCCCGGCCAGCAACACTTGGGTAATTGTGTGCTCAACCCTGCAGCCAAGCCTCCTCCGCTGGTGTCGGCCTGCCCCGTGGCCGGCTGTGCACCGATGTGGTTCTGACAGGGTCCTCCTGTTCCCTGGCTGGAAAGCTGTGTGGTGCTTGGCTCTTGGCACATGGAGCATTCGTTCTGCTGATGGTTTTATTCCTCTGCTGTTTACCTAAGTTAAGGACAGTTTCCAGGGCTGTTCTCGTTGTGCTCTGCTGCTCATGGGGCAGGGCTCCTGGCTCTAAGTCTGTAGTGGCTCAAAGCAGCCTGCAAGGCTGTGAGGATGGTACCCAGCCGGGCACGGAGGGCCTTGAGCACTGGCCACAACGTGCCAGGCTCTGCTTCCTTCCTGCCAACCTGCCCTGGATCACTGAGCAGCATGGGTCCTAAGGTCCTACAACTGCCTCAGAAGCTGTGGAGAGACACCTGAAGTAGTCCTCCGGGAGCTGCTTTTGTCGATAGGCATTGAAGAGACCCTGTGTAGTAGTACAGTGCCAGGCAGAGCTTCTGCAGGGAGTCCCTGAGTGAGATCCCCAATGCCTCTTCCCCGGACCCTTGAAGGCCTCTGCGTATCACTGCGGTTCTGATAGGGACTGTCCTGGTGAGGTTGTCCTGTGGGTTAGGCACCAAGCTGGGCAGGTATGAGAGCTTGTGGCTGGCATGATGCCTGCCCCAGAGGACAGTGGGGAGAGGAGTGGTGGCCTCTGTGAAGACAGTGCCTGGCTGTCTACCTGTCCTGTGGGGGGAAGGGCTGCTGGCAGGGCCACAGGCTGAGCACCTGTCCTCCTGGGATCTGGGTGAGCAGGCAAGTGGAGCCTGGGCCCAAAGGGACCCCACTGCCTCACCAGCACCCTAGCTCTGGGCTGCCCTGCCCCTCGGGCAGCTCCATACTCCACTGCCACCAGCTGCCCACAAAGACGTGGCACGAGGGGCAGCCTTCCTATCCCTGCAGCCCTAGCTTTCTGCATAGGGCCAGCTGGCAGCCTGTAGAGCTGACCTGGGTAGCCCGCAGGTCTGCAGCCCTGTGACAGGTGGGTGATCTGCTTTCTCCCCAGGCCAGGACAAACTCGGCTTGAGCAAGGCAGCCGCGAGGCCCCACAGCACTTTGGTGGGCCACCACCTCTCATCTCTCCCAAGCCGCAACACCACACAGTACCCACGGCCCTGTGGAACCCAGTGTCTCTGATGGACACCACCCTCGAGACGAGGCGGGCTGAGAGCCACGCTCTGCACAGCCACCCGGCGGCGTTTGAGCCCAGCCGCCAGGCCGCCGTCCCGCTGGTGAAGGTGGAGCGCGTCTACTGCCCCGAAAAGACAGAGGAGCCCCGGAAGCGCGAGGCCACCCCCCTGGACAAGTACCAGCCCCCAGCACGGGAGGCAGGAAGCCTGGAGCCCCCGGCCTTTCCCCACGGACCTGGGCCCTTTCTGGCTGAGCTTGAGAAGTCTGCACAGACCCTCCTGGGCCAGCAGCGGGTCTCCCTCCCCCCCGCAGCCTCCTTTGGGGAGCTCAGTGGGCCCCTGAAACCTGGCTCACCTTATCGGCACCCAGCGGCCCGCGGCCCTGACCCTGCCTACGTCTATGATGAGGTCCTGCAGCAGCGCCGGAGGCTGGTCAGCAAGCTGGACCTGGAAGAGCGCCGGCGGCGGGAAGCCCAGGAGAAAGGTCCGGTTCCCTGGGTGGGATTTCAGGGGATAAGGGGCCCTTGTACTGCTGCCACCCCTTCCCCTCCTGCCTCAGGAAGAGTGCAGGGCTTGAACAGGCTCCAAGGTAGCGAATTCTGGAAAAACTCTCTGGCCCCTGCTGGTCCTGCCAGGATGAATACAGTCCCAGAAAGGCAAATCAAAGCCTGTCTGTACAAGGCGCTGCTGACACACATGATTAATAAGTGATGAGCGGTGGCTAATAAGGCAGTTTTAAATATTAACGTGCAGCATTAGCAAGGAAGAAAGCTGGCAGTAAGACAGGCCTGAGCCCTAGTGTCAGTTGTAGGCAGGTTCCCAGGGAGTGAGGGGCTCAGTTGGCACACCCTGGGCCGGGTCAGGTGTCAGGCACCTTCCCAAGGGAGTGGAGCAGGACCAGGTGGGAACGAGGCTGCCCTCCACACCTTGCCTCATCAGCAGGTATGTAGCGAGGACCCCAGGCTCCAGGCCAGCCTCGTGTCCTCCATGGAGCTCCAGTCTAGTTTGGTGTTGAGCTTGGCTCCTCCCAGCCTACTCTGGGCTGCAGCAGCCTCCCTTCCTGGGTCACTGGTCTAGGCTGGATTTGGAGCCCAGCTAGGGATTTTCTCCCCTGCTCATGTAATAAAGGAAGGGGGGCCCATGGAGCAGAGGACCCACTATTGTTCTGTCAGCCCCTCTGGGGAGCTTGTGCGCACAGATAGCATCGAGTTGCCATGGACACCGGGTGTGGTGTGGTAATGATGGTCTCCTGCTGGTGCGGCCCTCCATCTGCCTGGGGAAGGCCAAGCCACTGGGTCTGGGGAAGCCAGGCATTGCTGGGCTGGCTGGCTTACACACATCCCCCAGGTACACCCTGGCTAGAGAAGCCAGGCTCCCTGCCTGGCTAAATGCAAGCACTTTCACCATCAGGATACTACTACGACCTCGATGACTCTTACGACGAGAGTGACGAGGAAGAGGTCAGAGCCCATCTGCGCTGCGTGGCTGAGCAGCCACCCCTCAAACTGGACACATCCTCCGAGGTATTAGGCCCTCCTCCCTTTGTGGCATGCTCAGGGCTGGGCCGTGGGGACCTCCAGGACATGAAAGTGTAGCACTGCCACTGGGTTCAAACTCATTTGTTTTCTTTCCCAATCCAGAAGCTAGAGTTTTTGCAACTTTTTGGCTTGACCACCCAACAGCAGAAGGAGGAGCTGGTAGCCCAGAAGCGGAGGAAGCGTCGGCGGATGCTGAAGGAGAGAAGCCCATCCCCACCAGCAGTTCAGAGTAAGCGGCAGATGCCTTCACCAAGACTGGCACTGTCCACCCGCTACAGCCCGGATGAGATGAACAACAGCCCCAACTTCGAGGAGAAGAGGAAGTTCCTGACCATCTTCAACCTGACCCACATCACTGCGGAGAAGAGGAAAGGTACGGACGGCTCCACCCAGCCTGTGTGGTGGCAAGTGAGGCTCTGGGCCGGTGTGTGCTCGTGCGGCCCACCCCATAGTGCACCCCGGTCGTGCTTGGCTGTTGTCCCCCACACGCACTCGAAGTCTCGTTTTCTCTCGTGTCTTGGGTGGTCATGAAGACTCCATGGTCCTGCACGTGCAGCCTGTCCCGAGTTGACAGCTGCTCTGGTCACTTGTCCAGTGTGCACCTGAGGAGGTGGTCCCGGGGCAGTGTGCTGTGGCTGGACCTGGGAGTGGGGAGGCGATTGCGTGCCAACTGAGGGTGCTTGACCCGGTCTGCTGGGCTGTTTTGTGGCATCAGGCCTGTCGCCTTTGGGCATGGCCAACACGTGGAGCAGGTGGCTTGTGGGTGGAAGACGCTCCTGGCCAGTGTGCTCACCCCGAGCATTGCTGACGGGAGCGTCCTTTAGGCTGGGATGTACTGCGCAGCAGGGAGCGGTGTGGCCTGGCACCTTCTTGGGGCCTCCGCAGCCTTGGTCTTCTTGGCACGCTGGCGGGGTGCCGAGATGCTGACGTTCCTGGCCGCGTTTCCTGCGATTCAGAGTTCCCTTGCAGACACACTTGGCGTCCTCTCTGGAAGAAAGTCAAAGGAAAGCAGAGAGGATCTTGAGCCTTGAGCTGCTCCAACGTGTTTAACGGGGAGTGGCGGCCGCTGTTCCACTTAACCAGCACGTCGGAGTCTTTGCTTTCCCTTTAAGGGTTGTGGCAGGTTGACGGCCAGCACAAATCCCTGGAAATGTGCCTAGGTTGTTTGTTTGGGGTCCCCCCGCCCAAACCATCTTTTCATCTGACTGAATTTCTAGAGGAAGCCAACAGCACTGTGGCCTCTTCAGTTTCAGGGTTGGCAAGAAGCATAACTGAAATAGGAATCCACAGCCTGGAATGTGCTAGGGTCTGTGTGCGAGCACCAGGAGTAGGGGCGGGCAGTGCTCCCCAGGCCTGCGCAGGCACAGGGTGTCTCCTTGCGTGGGGGCCACCTCGCTTGTCTTTTAAATAAGAACAACTCCTCAGAAGTCGCCAGAAAGACCACGGGCGTCGGTTGCTCCCAGACCCCTGCACACTGCACACAGCTGTCTGGATCCCATGTGGCACATGCTGTGGAAGCTGAGAGGAGCTGGTCCCGCTTTTCTGTCACCGTGGCCCGGCCCGTGGCACTTGCCTTCCATTCTTCCTGTTTAATGGGCTTGCACCCGCCAGCCCTGGCGGGCCAGACTCCCACCCTCCCTCAGCGATGGTGCCCTGCCTCCTTAACCTCAGGCTGCTTTTCTCACAGACAACGAGAGACTTGTTGAAATGCTCCGTGCCGCCAAGCAGAGGACACTGTCAGCAGCGGTGGCAGATTCAATGACAAGCTCTCCGAGGGACAGTCCTGCCATCTCCCTGAGCGGTAAGGGAAGGACAGCCCCACCCGCCAAAGCCCAGGGTCAGAGGTGGCACTCAAGGTCATCTTCATCACGAACCTGCCCTGCTGGAGGCGACGTTTTTCTCCATCCCTCATAGTTGACACACAGTCACGCTGCTCCTTGGGAGGGACCAGCCTCCAGAGCTGTCTGTGGCCTGTGTGGTCTTAGCCATCGACCCTCAGAGCCTCGTTCCAAAGCCAGTGGAGGGGGACCTGATCCCCGAAGTGCTGCCTTGGGCAGGAGGACAAGCTTCGGCCCAGCCTGCCTGCCTGACCCGCCTCTCGCTCTTCCTGCCTTCCTGGCTTTGCCAGCACCTGTTCTCACCTCTTCTCGCGTCTGATTACACCTCTGCCTGCCAAGCAAGCAGGGAGCCCTTCCAGTCCATCCTCCTTAGCTTGGTTCCTCGTGTGCTTTCCCAGCCACTTGGGCTAAATACCACCTCTTCCCTTTCGGCAACTGGAAGCCACTCGCTTCTTCCCTCTGCTCTTCTCAGATGTCCTGCAGGCACCTCTCCAGGATGGACTTGCTGCTGCTGCAAACCTCCCTCCACCGCCATGTGCAGTGGGTCCTGTCCCCAAGCCTTGGGTATTTGTACTAGGTCTTTGTTAAATGTAAGCTTTGACAGGCTGGGGCCCTAGTGCTGGACACCTAGTTGTTAATTTGCAGCTCCTGCTGGGTGTGTGGGCACACACCTATAACCCCACCACTTGGGAGACTGAGGCAGGAGGATCGCTTTAAGTTCGAGGTCAGCCTGGGCTGCACAGTGATTTCAAGGGCAGCCTGAGCTACAAAGCGAGACCCTGTCTCAGAAGAAATCCAATAATGATAATAATAATAATAATAATAATAAATTTGCAGCTCTTAATGTTTCCTCACTTTCTGTGTCTCAAAGAACCAGCTGCACAGCCCGCTTCTATGGAAACAGACAAGCCTGTTGGTATTGCTGCCTCCTTGTCCGATGTCCCAAAAGCCGTGGAGACTGGGAGACTGGAACCACTCAGGCCCCAGGAACTGTTGAGAGCCCAGGAGCCAGCTCCTACCAGCGGTGAGAAGGCCAGGCTGAGCGAGGCCCCTGGGGGCAAGAAGAGCCTGAGCATGCTGCATTACATCCGGGGCTCTGCGCCCAAGGACATTCCTGTGCCATTGTCCCACAGCATCAACGGGAAGAGCAAAGCGTGGGAGCCCTTCATGGCAGAAGAGTTTGCACATCAGTTCCACGAGTCAGTGCTGCAGTCCACCCAGAAGGCCCTGCAGAAGCATAAAGGTAAAGAGGCTGCCATCCCACTCTGCTCCCGAGTCACATAGCAGCCAGCTGTGTTCCCGCATGCCAGCAGCTGCTGTGTGCAGCCGTGGGCTCAGCTAGCCTGACTGTGTAGCAGTGATGGCGCCTCAGACTTCAGTGCCCACGAGGCAGCTGGGGACCTTGTCAGGCATCAGTCTGGCCCAGCTGGTCTGTGGGTCCCACTCCAGCAAATGGTTTTAGGGAGGCCGCTGAGGTGGGCTGTTGGCCACAAATCCTGCACTTTCCCGGTGTGCCTCCCACCCAGCAGTCTGCTGGAGGCCGCCTGGCCCTTTGACAGAGTCCTGGCAAGTGCGCACCCAGATCAGTGCCCCCAGCCCACGTGCATCTCCAGATGCACTGGCATCTAGGTGGGAGTCCCTGAGGGTCAGAATGGGGATGGCCACACTACTCCCAGTGAATCAAACGGATCAGAAAAGAATTCCTCAATAACTGAGAGTGACTGAGCATAAATTCTAACAGCCAGCACAAACTGATGTAATCATTATGCTAGAACTGTTTCTGCAGTACTGGGGAGTTGAACTCCCAGGGCCTTTGCACTGAGCTGCATCCGTAGATTTGTTTGTTTGTTTGTTTTTGGAGACAGGTTGCTGAGTCTGGGTTTTTTTGCTAAGTTTCTTGGGCTTGGCTTGAACTCACAGTCCTCCTGCCTCAGCCTCCCAGAATGCTGGGATTACAGCTATGAGCCCCTCTGACTGGCTCAGAAGGTTAATAAGACACTGGGCTCTGACACTGTGAGCTGGGTCTTCTACTTGAGTTAACATGTCACCGGAGACGGGTGCAAACTTACTGCACAGAGGCAGCTAACAATAGGATGGAGGCACAAGCCAGTGCAGACCGTTGAGCCAGGTCATGGCCACGCCGTGGAGGACTCTGCTGCCCATGCCCAAAGCCACAGAGGTTCAAGCCCAGAGGGGGACTTGGCCGGCATCACACATGTGCCCTGACTGATTAGAACTCAGGTCTGCCACTGCTCCACAGCTCTTCCACCCTCCCTCCCGGCTCCATCTCGAGCCCCGAGGCGCGGGGAAGACCCCTCCATGGATATGAGGACTCTGCCTGCAAGGCGGGGCACAGCCCCTTCGGAGAGCCTCACCCCGTGGATGCCCTTGTTCTCCGCAGGGAGTGTAGCTGTGCTGTCTGCAGAGCAGAACCACAAGGTCGACACCTCTGTCCACTACAACATTCCTGAGCTGCAGTCATCCAGCCGGGTCCCTCTACCCCAGCATAATGGGCAGCAGGAGCCCCTAGCCGGGAGGAAGGGTCCCCACACACAGGAGCTGGACCAGGACTCAGACGACGATGAGGAGGAGGGGGACAGTGAAGAGGAAGATGAAGAAGCCCCCAGGCGCAAGTGGCAAGGAATTGAGGCAATCTTTGAAGCTTACCAGGAACACATAGAAGGTATGCGGGGCAAGCGTGGGGAGGAACTGTCACGCACCAGTGCCTGTCAGACTTTTACCATAGAGCTGCAGGTTTCCAGGGCACAACTAGATCCAAACACAAGTGAATGTTCCGCCGGCCCAAGCCCTAGGTGCATCTCACCGGGGAGGGGCCGGAGCTCACAGCCCAAGGACATAGAAGTACCTTATGCCAGCCCATCAGTCAGAGTGATGGCCCAGACAGGGGTGGGTCTTGCTCTCTGGGCCACATCTAAAATGCTCTGTCCCCTCGTTTGCATCCCTAGCTGAGCCCTCATGGCCAGCCTGGCGGGGGCCTGTGATGTGCTCCCCCGTGGGACTCCCCCGGGAAGGCAGCTCCTTCTGGACAGCTGCCTCCTCTGGTCAGAGATGGGTGCTGCCAGAGTTCAGGCATTATGGCGCTTTTTGCCTTGTTTCCCAAGATGTCTGCAAAAGTCCCTTGGGGAGTGGAGGGGGCACAGCTCTTAGCCCTGCATGCACCACCCTAACTGGGCAGCAGTGGGTACCCACTGTGATAAGAGCTGTCATGTGCCTGCCAGTCCCAGGCTGCTGTCGCCTCGTTTTCATTTTTGCGGTGCTGTAAGTAGTGTTTGTAATCTCGTCTTAGGATCAGTCATTTCAAACACTTTGTACAAACAGAACAAACACCCAAGTAGCCACAGGCAGATTATCAAATGGTGTCCTTACTTAGGACTGACTCCCCATTCCCATCCACGTTGTTCTTGGGGTGCATACATCATATTCTGAAGTAGTACATGGCGGTAAGTCAAATTAAAGACATGAGACAGATGTATCTTTTCTAGGCTTGTAGGGCTGTAAGGGTATTTTTGAATATTTTCTTCTGAGCCTATAAATTCTTACTATGCCTGGGACTTGTGACAGAACCCAACTCCGTCACTCGCAGCGTCCTGTCCTGGGAGCAGACTGCCCCTGCAGTCTCCACTGTCTGGAGCAACTTGCCCTGATTTGTCCTCCTGTAATCTAACTCGGCTGTTATTGGCCCTTGGCTTTCTACATGAACTTTAGTATCATCTTACTATATTGCACTGTTAAAAGAAAAGCCTCACTAGAGCCACGCATGGCTGTGCTCACCTGTCAGCTCAGCTACCTGGAGTCTGAGGCAGGAAATCACAAGTTCGAGGCTAGGCTGAGCATGCAGGCTCAGTGACAGAGCACATACCTACCAGGCATGATGCCTAGAAATCTCTCGATTTTCAATTGCATTAGATTTACAGGCCTGGGGAAGAATAGTATCTGCCTTTGAATATGGCATAGCACTGGTTTAAGAGGTTCCCTTTTACTAGATTTGGGAACCTTTTACTTGGGACTCTCTTACGTAGTCTGCCCTAGGTAGAAGTCATAGGGGATCAGACCTGCAAATTTTAAAGGTGGATTGCTTTTGAAATGTCATAGTTTTAATTTCTTGTCATACAGCATTGCCTCAGGGCCTCTTCTGGTATGAAACAGAGGCAGCAGTGGGCTCATTTCTGTGAAATTTTAAGAGGCATTTTACTTTTAAAACAAAATGGGGTTATTTGCCTGGTTTATCTGAGTTTATGGTGTCTTGTTTTTTCCGTACCTGCTGATATGGCCAAGTTTTTTTTTTTTCTTCCCCTGCTGTTGCTCCATCCTTATTGAATTAAGTGGTTTTTTGACTTTAGTTTAAGTTACAGTAGACTAATGCTGTGGTGCTTCACATTGCTATCAAGATCATTCTACAGCCAAGCGTGAGCAGTACTGGGCACTGAGGCAGAGGATCTCAGCAAGTTTGGGTCCGTCTAGGCTACACGAATGAGCTCAAGGCCAGCTGGAACTACAGAGGGAGACCCTGTCTCAAAAAACAAAACAAAAAACATTCTCTAAAGTCAGCCAGGTCACCTTGTTTTTCATTGTGAAGCCCTTCATACAGGGATTTACCCTTGGAGGTTTAAAGTCCCTCCTACCGGAAGTAGGCCACCCATCTTCCGGTGATACAGATTTGAATTGATGACACAGTTGCTAAGTTTATCTCAGACTTTTAGCAGCTTAAACTAAATGGCTTTTTATCTTTCATTGGAAATATGCCTTTTAAAGCTGTGAATTTTCAACCTGATTCAATATCCATCATTCCGAAGCTGGGTTAGGTTTGATTGGTTGCAGCGCTCCTCACGTATTGATTGGTATGAATGAAAGGACTGCAGACTGGAGGCGGCGGCAGCGCATGCCTGTCAGACCCAGTCTCAGTAAACAAAACAAGGGTGGAGGCACAGTGGTCTCCAGGAGACCGCAGGGGCCAGCAAGAGACAGCCACCGAACAGAGATGTGAGCTTGCCCCTTCTTTCCTTTCAGAGCAAAACCTGGAGCGGCAGGTGTTACAGACACAGTGCCGGCGGCTGGAGGCCCAGCACTACAGCCTCAGTCTGACAGCAGAGCAGCTCTCTCACAGCATGGCGGTGAGTGCCCTGTGTTAGAGGGAAAGCCACTCTGGAGAGGCGGAAGGGTATGTAGTCTTTGGGCCCGGGTGTCAGTTGATTATCCGAGATTCCTGTGGAATGTCAATCCTCTTTCATCCCCCTTGGGGAATTACTTTCTGCCAGCACCCATCTCCCCTTCTGTGATTTACGAGGGAGGCAGGAGGGGATTTTATCGGAGATGGGCAGCTTTGCAGGCGACACTGCCTACCTGCAGCCCACCTCGAGGTGGCAGGGATGTGGGCAGGGCGCAGCCTCAGAGAACCTGGGCTTTGAGCTCACCCCACAGTGTACTCATTCCTGAAAAGCAGGAATTGCCAGAATCCAAGACTCTGGAAAAATCAGTTCAAATCACTCAAGGCCACTGCCTATACTGAGCTAGGAAGGGGATGTTCCAAAGCACCAGGCTGAACTTTTCATGCAGCAGCCATCAACACCTTCAGGCACCACACTGGACAGAGCACATTTTCCTGACATTGACTTTCCCTTCCCCAGGAATTGAGGAGTCAGAAGCAGAAGATTGTCTCTGAACGGGAGCGACTCCAGGCAGAACTGGACCACTTACGGAAGTGCCTTGCCTTGCCTGCAATGCATTGGCCTAGGGGTTACTTTAAGGGATATCCAAGGTGACGGTTTCCCTTGCTCTAGGCCGAACCTATAGTATAGAAATATTATCTATTTTATTACCTTGAATATTTAATATTTTTCACTGGGAGGTTTGAAGCTTAAAAACGAGAATGTGCCATGCATGAAGCAAAGGATTTCAGGCTCCAGAAAAAGCAAACGAACGAACTCACCTTGACTTCAATGCAGTCAAATCACCTTTGTCACTCAGCGAGCAGCCAGTGTAGGACGCCCATCATTTTCCTAAAGGTGGTTAATTATCCCCCTTCCCCCACATCATTCTTTGGTCTGAAAGCGAAGGCTCCATTGCCAACACTAAAACAGTATCACCTAGCACCTTGGTGCGTGGGCCTGGATCTGACCGGCTGGTCCTGTTTGTCATGTTGCCGTGCTACTGTGCCCAAGAACCAGGTCTGCTCCTGCTGCAGCGCGGGGTTGGCCTCTTCCTGCCCAGGAGAGACTGGCTCCAGCTGAAAAGAAGGCTGGGTGCATTGTAAGTAAAGGGCTTGTTTTTTCTGTTTTGTTGTGGGTTTTTTTTGTTTGTTTGTTTGGTTTTTTCAGTTACTTTTCCACAGAATCGTCTAAAACAACTAGTCCTAGGAGCACACAGAGCATTCCTAGGCTTTCCCCTGGAAAAGCTCTCAAAGTGAATCCGCAAACCGAAGGTCCCTTTTTACTACTCCTTGGGGAGAATGTACAGAGCCCTGTGTGCACGAACTCACACCCACCTCATTGTTACTGCAGTGGGGAGTGTTTTCATACAGCGTAAATTTTGAGAGAAAAGTCAAAGGTGCTTCAGCCTTGTACTGTGTGTATATATATATTAAAAAGCAAAGTTTTGTATGTTTTTATTACTTTTAATTGTTATAAAAAGCCTGCCATTTTTAATATGTGGTTTGGGGGATTTTTGTTTGTTTGTTTTTCCTGTTTGGGGTTTTGTTTGTTTTTGCTGGGAAAAGAAAAAAAAAAACCCTTGCTTTTAGTGTTTGTACTGCTGCTGGTCAGGAAATTAAAATATTGAAGTTTTTAAAAATTAAAGAAGAAGAAAAAAAAGTAAAAGAGCTTACCACTGGCGCCTATGCGATCACTTCATTTTTGATTTGAATTGCACCAGAAGCGATGCAGAAAGCCATGCGTTACTTACCTCCTCCCTCACCCCCGCCCCACATATGGACAAGGTAATAGCAAGTAGACCCCACTGCTGTGAAGTGAGGGGACAGTTTATGGCGGGAACAAGACAGATCCTGTGTAAAGCAGCCACATGCACACAGGGCCCTGGGGCTTTCTAAAAGAACCTTTCAGGAAGTGAACAATTTCTGCGATAGAATTCTGAGATGCCTGAGAACAGGTGCAGAGTAGAAACTTTAGAAGCTTTATTTAGATACAGAGCTTTGTAAAAGCCTCAAGTAGGATCAACAATGTCTGAGCTGAATGCCTCCTCTGAACCTAGCTGACGGGCACAGGGACGGCCACATTGCTGGAAAGTGTTTCCTCTAGGTCAGGAAGGTCTCTCTAGCAGGGCCGGGACCCTCCCCATGGGCCCAGGAGTGGGTTGGGGCAAGGGAGGCAGTTTGAGCCCAATGTCCGCTGGACACACGCTGCCGTGCTCCACGGCCTGAGCTCCTGCCCCTCCTGTGCAGAGCAGCTTGCTGGCAGCTGGCACCGTGTCACTCATCTGCCCCCACAGTTTGCTTTGTACGCCTGCCAAGGATCTTCCAGTTATTAGCAAACGCGAAGTGCCGCCAGTCAATAAGCTCCTTCTCACCCAAGGCAGCAAGTGGAAAAGAACTAAAAGGCTGTGCTAGGGCCTCATCCCCTGCAAAGACATTAAGAGATGCACATGTTCCACAGGCGTGGAGAGGGAGCCACACTGCGAGCGACCAGGGCACAGGCACGCTGCCTTTCCTGCAAGTCTCCGTCCCTGGGGTGAAAGCGCACAGCCTGCTGCAGCCCTTCACCCCCAGGCTGCCTCCCACATCACCATGGCTGATGCATGTGCTAGTCAGGTTTGGTAATGGCCTTGGCTAAAGGGAAAGGGGAAGTGGCTCTAATATGTTACTGGAAAGGTGGGCACGGCCCTCTCCCCACATCAGCCTGTCATGGGGCAGGGTGGCACACAGAACAAAGGGTGCATCCTCAGAAAGGGCTGCCCGGGGTGGAAGCCTGCGCCAGCAATAACTGCTTTCTCCCAGCCAAATGGAAACTGCACACCCTTTCTTGCCCTTGGGCCCCTCTGCCCTGCCTCCCCCACTCCCGCCTGCAGAAGTATCTGAATATTCTTCTGCCCAAGAAGTAATACGACAATCAGAACCTAAGTACAAAGCAGTGAGGCAGCACACACCAACCACGAAAGAGGCAGAGGGTCTCTTCACGAAGTACCACAAAGACAGTCTACAATGATTTTCCCATCCAACAATTAGTTTTCAGAGAACACACGGTTTTCCATTGGGCTTGATAACACCGCCTCTGAAGCTTTTTGTTCAGTTTTTGCTCAATGAGTTGAGTACATCAGATTTGCTGATGGAGAGTGGATTATGCAACCTGTGTGTCCATATTTACGTGAGCAAATACCTCATTCCTTCTCAACTGTCTTCCCATATCACCTGGAAGCGACAGCTGCCACCTGTCCTGGCAGGGAATTCACTGAGCTCAGAGGAACACAGCCAGATGCTAGATGGTGTGGTTCCCCATTTAATCAATCTTTGAGACAAGTTGCTCTGTTTCATAGAATCAGAGCCCAAATCACAAGTCTGTTCTCAAATAACCACGATAGGGTTTTCTATAGCCCAGTCTTAAGTGGGCAAAACACTTAATTGACACTAACATCACAACAGGTTGTACACCAAAGGATATTCGGAATAGTAAAAGGAGCCTACATCTTCAGCAGCAAAGAATTACAACACAGAAAACCTTAAGCTCGTAGCAGAATGAAATCTTCCAAGTAGCTCACAGAACCCCCCAATCTCAAAAGCTGAATTTTAAACCAGAGTCCTCCTCTTCCCTCTCACAAACAATTCCAGGGACCCACCACAAGATGGAGATGGTTAGCGCAAACCTGGCCCTCCTTAAAGTGTATATTAGCCACTTAGAAGCAATCTGTACTCTTTGCAGTAATCAAGCTTTGACTTCACGACTTCTGTACCCTGCTCCCAACTTTCTGATCCGGTGCTTACACTCCTAGGCTCTGCCCTGACCTGAGGAAGACATGTTCACTGGTTGTGTCACTTGTGTGTGTGCCCTGTGCTTCACTGCTAGGACAGCAAACCCAGACTCGGGTGGCAGGGAGGACAACAGTGCCTCGGTCACTCTGGGGGCAGTTTAGATGCTGTGAAATGAAACCTGTTCTAAGTGTACTTGTTTGGATTAACTGTATTGTAATATTATTTGTTGAATGTAGTAATTAGGTATTTATGAATATATTGCTGTAATTTCTGACGACATCCAAAAAATAAAATCTTCCTAAATCACGTTACGAGGACAATCTTTTTATGTTGTGACACTCCCTGCCCCTGCAAGCTAAACTAGACAGCATCACAGGTGCAACAGGAAGGCATTCAGCTGTACCTTACTGGCTCAAGTTCAAGAGGGATGTATTAGCGGCACGCAGTCCCCTGTCCCTAAGACACCCCGATGCAATCTGAAGGATTCCGAGTAAGAGAGAGGTGAAAAGGCAAGTCCCGTCACCTGCAGCCCTCCAAACGGCACCTTAAATTACAGACGCGCCCATCTTTTGGTCCTGTTCCTCTGGGTTTGGCGCTTGGTATTCAAACAGTAACCAGCATCTGCTTGATGGAGACAGGGTAGCAGCCAGCCCAGAGAGATGCCAGAAGCACTCACTCTACACCAAGTGGACCACACGTGTGCACAGGGCTCCCGTGAAGCTCAATGCAGCTTCTGACGCACTGGGTGCTAAGTCAAAAATCTCACTGGTGACAGAATCTACTCCAGCATGGCACGATAATCACCACACTCAAGGTGATTTCTGTAAGGGACCTAAGAATTCCACAATGTTACAGCTGCACAACTGGAGAGTGAAGCCGCTGCTGTCTACCACAAAGAGCACTTGCCCCGTACCTATCGAGAGCAGCAGAAGAGGTTCCACCTCTTCCCAGCACTGTGCCTGCAGCTGCACTCCACACTACATTAGCTTCTCCCTGATCTTCCTCTTCATAAAGTGCACCAGACTGAGCAATAACCCTGAATGTCGCCTGCAGTTTCCAGTCGACTGCTGCACACTATCGTTTCCGTTTAGGGGACCATCTTGGCCACAGAGTGTGCTCCTTTTACTCAGCAGTTATACAGGACAGAAACCGAACAGATTCAAGCTGATCACATTTTTATTATGGATTGGGACCTGGATGATAAACAATGGTCAGCATCACCAGCCCCTCGTCAGCCACCCTTCTGTGTGAGCCACATCTACAAGATGCTAACTCTAGCCACAAAACCGGAACGGAGAAAGGGAGAAGCCCCCAGCCACAGCATCACTCCTATGTATCCACCAAAACTCACCATGCATGGCATTTCCACACAGGAGACCCACAGCTTGGCTAGGGAGAACTTTCTCGCCTAAAGCTTCTTCCTTTACCCCACAGCAGAAAAGCTGGCTCCTAGAATCGAGTGGGGAACTGACCATCCAAGGGAGCTGAGTGTTGTACGTTATTCACAAGTTTGTTGCTTTCTCACCTGTTTTTAAAATTCACTCCCAGAGCATTACACTTTTTTCACACGTTCAAAAATGTGTCCAGAACTCTTGAACTGTGAGTACCTGTCACACCCTGAGCAGGCGCATCACCCAGCAGTCCTCCAGGAGGCAGGTGCCAGCCCTCCCTCCACCGCCACCACAGGCCTTGCTCTAGAAGTCCTGCGACGTGGTGCTCTCCGAAGGCTGGAGGTTCGTGCGCAGCTTGTACATGTGACGGAGCGCCTCTGTGAGGAAGGCCCCGCTGGTGTTGATCTCCATCAGGGTCAAGTTATCCAGCTGAAACAAAAGAAAACAGACCAGTTGGCCTAAAACTTCACTGAATAAAAAGAAGAAACCAATGATTTTTTTTTGTCGTGGTGGTGGCAGTGCTGGGGACTGACTCCAAGGCCATGTGCTCTGTGGCTGAGCTCTACCCCTGCCTCCGTAATTGTCTTAAAAGCACAGCTCTTTCTTTACCTGAACAGGCAGGGTACCGTGTAAAATTCCCCAGCAACATCACAACTCTTGCAGGCAGAGCCCTACCAGCCCTAGGAGCCACACCTACCTTGGCGTGTGCCTCCTGCTGCCGCACAAAGCTGTCAGCAGACACCCGGAGCTTGGCCATGCGTGTGTCCCACAGATCTTTGATCAGGGTCCGGATTGCATCTGCTCTGGGAATATTGTCTGAAGCACTAAAAGGAACAGTGAATCAGTAAGGACAGAGTAAACTAAGGCAGCACCAGACAGACTTTTTATAATGCTGCTTGGAATCACTGAGATGTCAGAAAGTGTTTGGCTTTGTCTTCAATGCTAAGACATGAGGATTTCTGCAGGTAAGCCTGCTGCCGATGACATGCAACAGGAACGAACCGAGCTATTCTTGTTCATGCGAACTGTCCCACACCGGCTGCTGCACAGGATCGTATACTTGAGAGTGAGGTATTGGAAAGCTGGCTCCAAGTCTGACAGCCTCGTCCTCAGGATAACAGCATTCTGTCCATCAAAACTTCCATCCAGAATTGGCTTCGAGGGCTGGCTAAGGTCATAACCTCTGCTGCTCTTATTTATAGTGATAAGCAGATCTCTGCTCCTTACTGGGAATCCAGGCACAAAACCCACCAGGAAAGCAAACCTGCAGGTCTGTGCTCAGCACTTGGCACAGCACTTCCACCCCCGAGAGCCTTGAGGGACAGGGATTGTCCCCATCTACAGAGAAAACAAGTTACAAGCCAAGCATGATGGTGTACAACTGTAACCTTAGCTCTCTGGGAGGCTAGGGCAAGAACACCAATTCAAGCCCATCCGGGGCTACTTAGCAGGCATGTAACTCACTCAGTGTGAAGGCCCTGGGTTCAATCCTTCGTCATGCAAAAAATTACAGATCATACAAATCAGTACAAAATGCATATACAATGAAATTCTGAGTAAAAGTTTAAAGTCAGAGGGCAATAGCAGCTTTCCTCTGAGATATTTTAGGCCAACCTTTGAAGACAGACAAACCAAGAATAAAAGCAGAAGCAAACACTGTCCATCACTAGGCACTCTAAGCTAGAGATTCTCTCGGCACATGCAATTAACTCAGGACTGTAAGTGCCAGATCTGTAGTACAGAATGTATGCAGTGAACAGGTTAAAGAACAAAGTACGCCAGGTCCTTGTCAAATGAACAGCAGAATAAGGATAAATTAGGTCCCTTAGTCAAATGAATTATAGAACAGGGTTTTTGACATGAAGTACATATACACTGAATTTCAAACACTAACTCTGGACAGGCCCTCACGGGATAATGCTCTCGTGACCGGTCTGTGCTTTCCAATTCTCCCCTTCAAGCCACTGTCCCAACTGCACAGCCATCTCAGACCTCTCTGAAGACACCCTGCTTCTACTCGTGTTCTTCACACCCTCCAGACACAGTGCCCCAGGCTGTGCCACACAGCCTTCCCTCCACCAACCCAGGGAGGCTCCCTCCTTGAGCCTGTACCCCCCAAGAACTCCTAAACTGTCCCTGTTGAGCCAGACAATTGCACACTGACCGCCGCAGCTAATGACAGGCTCACATCTCATCTGCCCCAGACTGGGGGCTCCAGCCCATGGTACAGCACTTGGTGTACTGCTGCTTCTAAGGCTCTATCCGAGGAGGTGAAGCGCAGCCTCCCACCAACCCAAAGACGCTGTGTGAAGTCCCCGAGTTCCCCTCCATGTCGGCTGTGCCATCCGGGGCCCTCACCCCCCAACCACACTGAGCAAGCAGTACGGTCCAATCCGTTTTCAGTCCTAGTTCTCTACTGCAGCTCCGCAACCAGGTGCTCAGGGAGCTCCAAGAGATGACCCAGGACTAATCCGACAGAGTTGGGGGAAGGAGCAGGGAGGGCATATGGTGGGAAAGAATCCCGAGTGTCCCTGAGGTGTGGAGTCTCAGGAGCGAGCTGTACTCACTGCTTTAGCAGGAGTTTGCTGAGTTCCATGTAGTAAGGGCTGGGCACTGGGGTAAAAGTTTCCTCCTTTCGTTCATGATCCCTTATCTTCTCCAACTTTTCTGAAATTTAGAAGTTCATACATTTAATATTACCACAAATAACTTTTAAACTTCCAAATTTACCAAATGCCAGTATTACATAGTTGATGAACTAGCAACTTCATTAAAAAAATTTTTTTTGGCTAGGCATGGTGGTGCACGCCTGTAATCCCAGCACTCCAGGCTGAGGCAGGAGGATCACTGTGAGTTTGAGACCAGCCTGGGCTACATAGCGAGTTCCAGGTCAGTCTCAGTCTCAACTAAATAGTGAGACTCTGTCTCAAAAAGCAAAAAAAAAAAATTTCTTTTTTTGAGTAATGGCTATGCTACTTAAGAGATAAGGCCACACCTCCTTGAAAATTTCTCTCAAGGACAGTTTTTGTTCTTTCACTTTAGACAGCAAAATATATGCCTGCCACAGAAATTCTTTCTTCAGGGAAAGAAAGTATCTTACCTTTGATTCGGTAAGTGATCCAAACTACCTGTGACTTGAGGAAAGTGTTATATATCAAGTCTGGTTCAGAAGAAAGCGGGCAACGTACAAACTGCCGACACAGCAGGGCCAGTATAATATCCTAAGGCAGCGAGGGCAAACCTTTTAGAGCTTTCGATGCCATGGGTTCACCACCACCGTCCTAGGGGCTTTAAAAGCACCCTCTCACCCCACAGCCAGCCAACCCTTCAGCACAGCACTGCTCCCTCTTCCCTCCCAGCACAACAGGCTACAGCTACAGCCCATCAGCAAGCAGTCCTGGTAATTCTCAACTCCCACGCGCCTTCTCTACATAGCAGATGAGTTTTATTTTCCCAGGTGCTGCGGACGGAGACCAGAGCCTCGTGCACGTGCCAGGCAACCACGTTACCACGGAGCCACACCCTGAGCCCTGGGATGGCTTTTCACCACCGGAATCAGATTATGCAACACTTCTGCCCAAACTCCCCAAATCAAAAAGAAAACCAAACTTCTGGCCAGGACATGAACAACAGGAACTCTTGGCCTACATTTCTGGAGGACTTCTGGAGGACTGGGCCTGGGTGGCACTAAGAATTTAACTCAGAGACTTTCCATTGAGTTACATCCCAGCTGCCCTTTTTTAAAAATTTTTTGAGACAGGTTCTGGCCTGGCCATGTCACTAAGCTGCTCAGGCTGGGCTCAAACTTGTGATCCTCCTGCCTCAGACTTCCAGAGTGCTGGGATCACAGGGTACGCTTTCCACAGGGCTATAATTTCTTACCAAGTTAAGCATCAACCATACTAACACCCAGCACATGCACTACTCTAGGTATTTATTTACCTAGAGGAAAATAAAAGTATCTACAAAAAGATGGACAAGAATTTCATAATTCAGAATAGCTAAAAATGGGAAATCCAAATATCCAACACCACAAGAAAAGGTGAATAAATACAAGGTGCAGAAGGGGACAGCGCTAGGGAATTGAGAATAACAATGACTCATGCAATGGGGCAAATCACAACACGCTCCTAAAGGAGAGAAGCAGATTAGACAAACCCATTTGCGCAGCGTCACACTCTGTCAGGCCTAGGGGGATCCTGGAGAGGGCTGGCTAATGGGGTCAGGCCTGGGGGGTTCCCTGCCAGAAAAGCCCCAAAGCAGAGGAATTCAGGACCATCAGTCACTTACTCCACTAGACCAGGCCTGAGGAAAACCCAGCAGACTTTCTGAAACTGGTCTAAGAGGCGCTGGCTGGTACCCCGTGATCACCACTAGGGAAGAGCAGGTGAAGTCACTCAGGGTTCCTTCTGCTACACGTGTGCCCACAGCCCTCGGACAAAAAGAGAATCTCACAGCTGAGAAAGAGAAAAGATGGCAAAGCTAGTTTTGGTGGCTGATGATCCCGGCACTTAGGAGGCTGGAGGGATCACAAGTTTAAGGCCAGCCTGGGCTACTTTGTGAGTTTAAGGCCAAGCTGGACTACACAGCAAGACCCTGTCTCAACAAACAAACAAAAATAAAACCAGAAAAAAGACTGCAAAAGTTCAGGATAAAGTCTGCCCGTGACTGATGTGTTACTTTTCTTCCTGCTTTTACTAACAGCCTTGAGGGATAATACACTACCTAATTCACATTATACAGATCAAAGCTTTAAGCATACTCAAGGTGATCAATTCAATTTTAGAATATTTTCATTATGCCAAAAAGAGACCCCATAATCCCTCCATCGCCTCCAAAACCCCCAAATCCAGCAATCCCTACTATCTCTACGGATCTGCCAATCCCAGAGTCACACAGTGTGTGGCGTTCTGTGGACTCAACACGACGGCAAGGTTAACCCACATTCCTTTTTGTGGCTAACCAGAATTGCGTGTAGAGTGACACATTTTTATGCCCCCTCCTTAACATAAGAGAACCGCCTAGAAGCTGCTCTGGGCCCACGATCCTACCACTTCGGGAGGCTGAGGCTGGATGACTGAAGGTCCCAGTGCAGTCCGGGCAACTTAAGTAACTTAGTGAGCCCTTTTCTCAAAATAAAAAATGTAAAAATAGGGGAAAAAAGTGGAAAACTTAAAAAGAGGCTGGAAACGTAGTTCATTTCAGAGCAAAGGCCCTAGGTTCAATCCCCAATACCACACACACGAAAAAAACTGCTTCTCAACACGCTGGTCGGTGCTTGTTTGAAAAATCTAAAACATGTATTTGGCTTTAAGGCAAAATGGGTCAGCTAAGCACAGTAACTGCGACCGCAGGCCTCGAGGGCCCCGGGACGGCCCCGCCGCCACCCCCGTCCTTACCGGCGTCCATCCAGGGCGGCGGCAGCAGGCGACACTTCTGCCTCTG
>NW_022900944.1:46649336-46649726 GCF_012274545.1 Fukomys damarensis
CTCACCCCAATCAGGTAGATCTTGTCCAGGCTGAAGTTAGGGATGATGGTAACCAGCTCCTTCTCCGCCAAGAACTCCACCTCGGTCGCGTCCATGGCGACGCCACACGCCAGCAGGGAACCCCGAAAACTCCCTTAGCGTCTCGGAATTGGCGCCGCGGCCGCCGCTTTTCCCGCCACGGTAGGGGATCCGCCCCCGGCCGGAAAACAGCCTCGGATGGCCAATCGGAACGCCTCACTCTCCGCAAGGCGGCGGAAGGCGCAGACCGCTCTTGTTACGACCACTCGGATTGGCGATTCCGAGCGAGGCTGAGCGTCAGCCTAGCCTCGCCCGTTGGACTTGCCCCTGCCATCCTCCTCCCGGGCCCGCCCCGTCACGTGACCTAGTCCC
>NW_022900944.1:46649756-46672798 GCF_012274545.1 Fukomys damarensis
GACCCTCGGGCCCACACCTGGCCAATGTGCGCCATCAGCCAGGTGACGACAGGTTTGGTGTCCCTTCACCTGCCCCGGGCGCCCGCCCGCCCGCCGGTGGAGCTGAGGGTGCTCGTGGCGCTGCGTCTTCACTGCGTTCCGCACTGGGCCAGGAGGAAGTGCGTTCTTTCATCAAACTGCTTGGAGCGCCAGGACACAGCCTGGCCTGTCCAGACAGACCCCGGGATGGGGAAACGGTTTTCCTTTGCGTTCACAATTTTCTGCCCTCCTCTTCGCTTTAGTTCAAAGTTTGTAAAAACTCAGCTCCCGCCACCCCAGCCGAGCCCTGGCCACGCAGGGCACACTCTCAGGAAAGAGACTCGCCGCCAGCTTAGCAAGCTCAGGTGAGGCTGCTGCAGGCGGGTTTGCAGATGCCTGGTGACCCCACACCTGCTCCCTGAGCTGCAGCCTCCTGTGTGCGGGGAGATCAAGGCACCTGTTAGGGCTTCACTGGGCTCTTCTGGGGAGCTGAGACTTAGAGACCAGTGAGACTTGAACCCGGACCCAAGGAATTCTTACAGAAAAGCCTACAGGGAGGGCTGGGTTGGAATTTGAAGTCTTAATCACTAGGCCCTGAGAACAGCCCGGAGGATATGGGCTCCGGGGTTTCCTATTGGGCAGGAAAGCTGCCTGTCTCCAGCTAACCCAGGCCCAACTCCCTGGCCCCTGAAAACCATGTGGGGCTGTGGGGACTGTGGCTTAAATTCTGCCCACACCTGGCCTGTAAACTGCATCTGTTGTGTGGACGACCTCATTTGCAGATTTTACTGCAACTTTCATTGGGTCATGAATTCGCACGAATCATACCTCAATAAAAATCAGTAAAAGGTCTCACTGGGTGCCGTGTGATGGAGGCAGGGGACCACTGTACCCACCCTCTGCCCTCAGAGCAAGGTAGGGAGACCAGGAGCCTGGGGGGGAGGCTTTGCAGGAGGGGAAGCTGCCTGCCACCTGGTCCCTGCCAAAATAGGCTCTGCCTGCGGCTTCTGCGAGGTACGCGAGCCAGCTTGTCTGGGTTTTGATTGATGGGGGAATGTTTTCTTGACTGGCAAATATTTGCGTTCCCAAGTTGGCGAGGCTTCACTTCCTGGTTTGTGCAGGCTACAAAAGAGCAAAGGAAAAACGGGGGAAAGCCGCCATTCAGAGATGCCACCGAGGGAGGCCCACGGCACAGAGCCTTGGCATCCTCATGTGTGCCATAGGACAGTGCTACTGCTTATGCCACCGGGCTTCCAAGAGCAGAGGAGGCAGCTCACACCGACTGACAGTACAGCGGGATCCCTACATCCAAGGTGCAGAGCAGCCCTGTCCACAGCCGGACACAGGAGCTTCTCCACACACCAGGGCATCCCCCAGCCGCAGGCACAAGGCACACGCCACAACGTGGACGAACCTGCCAGGCACCATGCCATGCGAGGCAAGACACACCCAGAAGTGCACATCTAATCCGGTGCAGCAAAATGTCCAGATAGGCAAATCCGCAGAAATAGAAAGACTCGTGGTTGCCAGGGAACAGGAGGGGGAGGATATGGAGAGACCGGTGATGGTGACTGGTTTTCTTTTAGGGGCATAGAAATGTTCTGTTGTTAGAAAGTGGTGATGGTGGGCCGGGGATTTAGCTCAGCGGTTCGGTGGCCTGCCTTGCAAGTGCAAGGACCCGAGTTCAATCCCCGGTACTGAAAAATAAAGTGGTGGTGGTTGCATAACTAAATTTACTAAAAGCACCAAAATGTACACTTTTAAAGGATAGAATTTATACTATGTGAATTGTACCTCAGCAAAGCCATTTTGTTTGTTGTAATCCTGGTGATTGAATCCAGGGCCTCCACACTGTGCTACACACTCAGCCCCTTTGTGTTTTGAGACAGGGTCTCCCTAAGTCATTAAGTGGCCCAGGCTGGGTTTGAACTTGCAGCCTGCCTGCCCTCCGGCTCCCAGAGTGCTAGGGTTACAAGTGTGTACCACCACACCTGGCTACAAGCTGCAAAAAGGAAAGGAAGGGGAGGGGAGGGAATAAAAAAGAATGAAGATACGTTATACACGTGCAGTGGCTCTCTGTGATTAATACAATCATCACAGTGTATTAGTACTTGTATCAATAAAAATATTTTTTAAAAGTTCATTTCTTATGAAGTCCCCAGGTCCCCCAAACACTGTAATAACCATCCCAAAACTGTGGACCAGTCTTCCCCTTAGGATCTCAGCTCCACTGTATCTTCTGGTCCCCTTGGAATTTGGACCACCCAAATAGTCCACCCAAATGAACCACCCACTCTGACATCCAGCACATGCAATTTTATGGCAGCTGACCCCCCCCCACCACAGAAATGCTCCACAGTGCCCAGCGTGGAGGCCCCGCCATGCAAAAAACAGCTCTCGCAAAATAGCGCCCTAAGCACAAGGAGAGGATGGGACTGAGGTGCCGTGGATGTCTGGACTGCCAGCTCGTGGAACAAGAACTGCCCAGAGGCAGTGCCCAAGTCACTCTGGGACTGAGCTGTATGGGAGGCCCCTGGGGTCCACAGCATACAATGTGTTAATTCAGCCTCTGACTTCCTGGACTTTCTTACTCTAAGTAAGGGGACCGTGGGCCAGGAAAGTGGAGGATTCCAGCCATCAAAGGACAAGGCTGGGGAGACCCTCAGGGCCTGGTGGCCCCCCGGGCAGTACAGTCACCCATCCTGTGTCCCTGGCCTCACTGGGCTGGGGAAATCAGAGCCTCTGACGGCAGCCTGGGAGCCCTGCTCCAGCAGTGAAGAGGAGGGGACGGACATCATTGAGCTAAGGAAGGGGCTAGAAATGCAGTCACAGCAGCAGAAAAGAAATGCAGAATGGCAGCCTCTGGAGTTACTATGGCAGCCCAAACACGTGGGCAGTGCCCCCCGAGAGGCCCGAGGAGGGCCAGGTCAGGAGACTTGGAGCTGGCTAGCACGGCTGGCCCGCCACAGTCTGGGCCCTGTCGGGCGTGCCCACCGTGTCACTTGTTGCCGCTTACCAACGGTGAGGACGGTGATCCAGGCAAGGGCTGCATGCTGCCTGACACAGCTGCGCGGCACCTGGCCGTCCCTGCCCTTGCAGTGGCAGCAGGGCTTTCTCACTGCTGCTCGGGGTGCCGTCCGCCCCAACGGGCGTGGGGAGCAGTTAAACCGGCTCTCTGGGGGCCTGCCCTTGTTCCCTCCTGGTTTGGGGGGTGGAGGAGGGGTGTGATGCCATGTAGCAGGCGAGACACCTGGCAGCAGGGCAGCGGCGGGACAGGCTGAGGGCCGGGCCTGTCTGCGTCCAGCGCCCGTCGGGGCAGGAGCTGTGCCAGGAAGGGCCAGGCAGGGGAGCCGACTGGATGCACGCAGGTGGCCACAGGTATCTCCCGCCTACCTGTGGCTCACACTGCCTGGCAGCGCCCGCCCTCCCTGCAGCTGGCTGCCCCCCTAGGCCTGGCAGGGCCCATAAAACAGCCCCACCGCGTGCGCTACTGTGGGGCCAGGCGCTGTCGTGTGCCTCCAACATGGTGTGAATACACTCTTGTGTCTTTTTGCCATCTGCTGCTGTCATTAAAAAATTACATTTCCATCTGTTTTCACGCTTTTCTCCCCTCTCCGCTTCACTCCTGGAGGAAGACAGCCTTCATTTCAAGTTGCGAGACCAGAATGTTCCCTGTGTCTTGGAACCTGGGAACTGTCCCGGACACCTGGGCAGGGCTCATGGGCTCTGTCAGCCAGCGGGGCCACCGACAGGACACACTCGGGGAGGCGTTCACGGAGCTTTTCCAAGGTTGGCTTTAATCGGTACTCTTGGCCTGGACATTGAACCTGCGTGAGATGAACCACAGACCTCAGTATCAAGCCCCAGGAGGTACCGAAGAGCAGGCTGAGAGCCAGACTCGGGAGCGAGGCTCTGGTTTCTAAGCTGTCCTTGGCTGGACCAGCCCCGAGAGGCACACATCCCACCTGCAGAGCGTTCCCCTTAACGAGCACGAACTTTGTGTCGCAACCAGCAAGCACCAGTGTCATCACGCCTGTTACAGGGCTGGGGCCCACAGGCCGCAGAGCTGTCACCTGGCTGTGTGGCCCCCACTTAGCCTACCGCTGTCGTTCCCACAGCCAGACTGGGGACCCGGCGCTGCGGCAGCTCCAGGGACCCCCGGGTGGAGGGTATGCAAGATGAGGGTGTCTCGGTTGGGAAGCAGCCCCAAGAAAGGGTCCAAGAGGAAGAGGGTTGTCCTGAAGGCGAAGCCGGGAGACAGGGAGCAGGGAGCACGTGCGAGAAGGGTACCGGCTGTGGCAGGGGAGAATCTCTGGATGGCCCCTCAATGTGTGGGCCTGGACCCATGGGGGAGCCCCTGCCGGCCGGCTGGAGCTGTACAGTGGGGCTGGGGTGCCGCTCCGTGCAACAGTGATCCCTGGCCTGCTCTGGGCCCTGCATTCCATCTCAGCACCACAAACACATGAAAGAAAGAAAGGTCAGAAAGAAAGAAACTCAGGAGGCTGAGGCAGGAGGACACAAGTTGGAGTCCAGCCTGGGCAATTTAGTAAGACCCTGTCTCACAATAACAACAATTATGGCTGGGATGCAGCCCCTGGTTCAATCCCCAGTATCTCTCTCACACACACAAAGAGAAAAGTACTGCAGACTCATGACTCAGGACTTAAGTTGGGACCCCATCCCCACTGAGACGTGCGTCATGGTGTGGACAGGAAGTGTTGCCCAAGGCTTTTGGGTGTCGTGGGCTTGATCCCCGGTGGCGCTGACATGGGGCTTCGAGGAGTGAGGATGCTGCAGGCTCCGACTATCGTGCATCCATCCGTGGGGCTCCAGAGCTCGGTGAGCTCATTAAATGGGAACCGAGGCCCAGAGAGGCGGGGGCTGCCTACCTCGGCGTCTGTGTGCCCTGTGCGGCCCACGTTACAGGCGGAGGGAAGGCTCAGGGAGGCCGCCGTCACACGCACAAAGGCGTTCCAGATGGCCCTCGCTCTGCCCTCATCTCCTGGCTCCTGAGAGGGGCGCCAGGGCTCTCATCCCACCCACGCAGGAGCACGCAGGGCCTTCGGGAGCCGCGCTGGGTGTGGGGACTGGGCAGGGTCCTCCTGAGGGGCGCCACCTCTGGCTGCAGGAGTCTGGACGTGCAGCTGTGGGGTAGAAGCCCGGCCAGGACTCTCGCTCAGCTCGCCCCCAGGAAGCCAGGCAGGGAAATCTGGCTGTGCAGCCCCGCAGGCCGCCGCCGCCGCCGCCAGCGAGCCGGGGCCTGTTGCCATGGGCACTAAAAGCCTGGGCTCGGAGTGCGATGAGAAGGGCAGGCAGCTGAGCAGAGCTGGGAGACGGGGACCCCTCGGCCTGTGCGCCCAGCCCCAGCAGCCCCAGACCGAAGCGGGAACGCGTGTCTCCGTTTACACCAAGTGCGAGGGGAGGAAAGGCGAACCCGCGGGTGGACCCAGGAGCAGCAGCCAGCGTGGCCCAGCAGCGCCCGGGGTTGGTGGCTGCTGTCCCCGGGTGGTCCCACGGGGCTCAGCTGGCAGTGACATCACCTGCAGGTGCTGCCTCCATGGCAACCTGGAGACCAAGGTGGCCAGGGTGCAGGAGCCAGGAGCCAAAGGGTCCCAGCGGAGGTCCTTGGAGGGCGGAGAGGGTACAGCTGGGAGAGGACAGCTAGGTGCAGGGTGGGCAGCACCACCCTGGGGCTACGCCGCCATTGCAGGCAGAGGCGACAGCTGAGACTGCAGAGCACACTTCCCTCTGGCTGCAGGTGCGGACAGCGTTGCATCCTCAGGGCCCGGCGCGGATCGGGGTGCAAGGACAGGACAGGAAACCGAGCGCAGCCTGTGAGGCCGGCCCTGGACGTCTGGTGAGTGTCCTGTGTCCTCTGCGGCCGGAAGGGCGGTTCCCTCTGAAGCAGCTTGGCCGGGGAGGAAAGGGTGCAGACTTCATGGCTCTGCCTCCAGTGGGGGCATCTGGGCTCACAGGCCTCCCAGACCCCAGGGGTCGCTGGCTCCAGCCCTTCTGTGGGTCCCACCCCTTCCCTTCCTGTCTGGAGCAAGATCGAGAAAGGGGCGTGGAGGGAGCCCTGGCCCTTGGCCCTGCATGTCACTCCTGGGATGTCCTGTCTGCCTGTCTCTGTCCCCCAGGGCTTGGGGCACGCCAGAGCCCACCATACAGTGATTTACAGAGGGGCCTCAGCCACCTGACGTCATTTGACCTCTGAGGGTGGTGGCTGAGGTCAGCTGTGTCCACGTGACTTAACTCCAGTGGACACTGTGGACAGCCAGACGCGGGAGCCGACACACATCGCAGGCAGGAGGGGCTGGCACCGTCCACGGCTCCACGGGGAGGGACAGAGAGGCCTGGCCCGGTCTGTCCTGGTCCCGCCCTTTGCCAGCTGTGGTCTGTGCCGTCTTCAGTTCCCAGGGGCCATCCGGGGGTGGCCGCAGGGCCCTGCAGTGTGGGGCTGACCCCTCCTGGTGCCCCAGCTGCTCCCAAACCACCCCTTGCACCCAGACCTTGGCTCAGGCTCTGCCTCTGGGGACAGTGGGAAAACCAAGCTGTAGCAGCGAGCAGTGGCACGAGCCAAGGTCAGCCGGGACTTGAGAGAGGCCCACATGGCCTGAGCCCCAAAAGCTGGACTCTTGGTGGTGGGTGGTTCTCCAGCGAAGCACAGCCATAGTCCCCATTTTTATGGACTATTTATTTATAATGCAAAAAAAGAACTTACAAATCACCCCAGGGGACTGGGACTGCCTCAGGGTCTGTAAAACAACTCCTAAAAAAATGGAGCAGCTCCTCTCCTGAGAAGTTCTTGTTGTAGGACCAGGGGGGCCAGGTCTGGGAGCTCTGTTCATCTGGAATCTCCTGCAGGGTCCTCCCATTGCCTCGCGGGGACCAGCAACAGCTAGAGTGAGTGGCGGGCATCTGTCCTCCCAGCGGTGTGCCGGGGCCTAGGGTCCGGCGCTGATGATGACTCTGCTACCCCGGGTCCAGGGCCAGGTCTGTGGCCCCATCCAGCTGTTCAGCACAATTGCACTGTCAGCCGAGGCTGGGATGCAAGCGCAGTGCGGGTCCATTTGGGGAGAGCCTCACGCCTCGGGGTCCAGCTCCACATCGTCCAGGCAAGACCCCGCCTCCTCCAGCCAGTCTGAGAGCAAGAGGGGTCGCATCTGGAGGGGCCTCTCCTCCCATGTACTGTGGCCAGGCCCAGTGTCCCCCAACACCAGGCAGCGAGTCCCAGAGGCTGCAAGGCTCCAGGGGTGCTGGGCTAGGTTTTCCCCTAGTCTACTCCTGCCTTTCCCTCCAGCATCCTGGATGAATCCTGGCCCTGGGGAGAGCAGGGGGACACCAGTGCCCCAGGTTTATGGAGGGGCTGAAGCCCAGGCAGGAGAAGAGCCAATCAGTGCCAAGGGCTCACTGCCTGGGACCCCCGAATGCAATGAAGTGGCCTGGCTTGGGCCAGGTGGAGTTCAGGTTCAGGCTGCTCTGGGTACAAGGCCCATTCTCCTGCGGTGGCTCCCCAGGAGGATGCCTGTGTGTGGCACTTTGGCCTCGGCAACTGCTGAGCTCAAAGGACCAGTAAGTTGTGCCCATACCACTTGTCTCCAAATATAAAGATGCAAAGGGCTGGGGATCAGCTCAGGATGAAGGTTCAAGCCCCAGTAGCAAGAAAAAAGTTCTCTATAAGGATCCTGCTTGGTTATTCCAAGATGGTGATGGAAATCAGAGGGACCCACTGCAGTCACCGCCGAGTATGGGCCAGGCCTAGGAGCCATGTGAGCAGACCACCCAGGTGCCCACCCGGCCACACTGGCAGAGTGGGCACAGCCCTGTCTCCCTGGTGCAGGTGCGCCCGCCCTCCTGTCACCGTCCTGGTGCCAGTTAGCCGCTCCCCACCTCAATCTGGCCAGGCAGGCAGCCAGGCATCTGACGGGCGCAGCACGGGGCTCACCTGCGCACCTGCAGTCCCTGGGCAGCACGGTGCCCGTGGGCGTCGGGGGTGTGATGACAATGTTGGGCACATCCAGGTGCTTGCCGCTCAGCACAGGGGCCTCATCGTGGCTGCCGCTGGTGCTGACGCACGTCTTGAAGCCTGGGCGGGAGGCACACCGGACACATGGGGCAGAGACAGGTGTCAGAGTCACTGTGCCCTGCTGCCCACTCAGCCCAGGGGCGTCCCTGCCTGTCGCACAGATGGGGAAACCGAGGCCCAGCAAGGCCCTGTGATCCCCTCGCAGCCTGCATGCCCTGTGGGTGGTTGGTGGGACGGATGTGAGGTGGGGAAGGTGGAAGATGGCACACCACACAGCAGAATTCGAACCTGTGCCAGCCCCACCCACCCTGCTGTGCCTGAGTCCCATTTCCAATGGAGTCTGCGTTCTCCCCTTAACTCCTGCAGATGTACCAAGGTAACTAGACTCACAGGAGGGTCTCTTGGAACAGGGTTTATGTTCTTTGGTATTGAATGCAGAACCCAGGGCTTTCAGGCTGAGTCGCACCCCCACCCATTTAACATCTCTTGTTTTGAGACAGGGTCTTGTTAAGTCGCTGAGTCACCCAAACTGGGCTTACAATTTGGATCCTCCTGCCTCGGCTTCTCCAAGTGCAGGATGAAAGGTGTGAACCCTCCTGGTTCTTGAAAAGACAGGGGCTCAGGTTTCTGGCCATCCCATGTCAAGCTGTGCTTTTCTAGGAACACATCTGCTTTCCCTGCGTGGCCGAGGTCTGGAGCCGGGCTCGCCCACAAACAACCCTGGCCATCTGGAGAGCCTGGCCGGCGAGCGCCTCCCGCTCCTCCCGCTCCTCCCACGGCCCAGATTCCTCCTCCTCAGCTCCCACCCTTCCCTGCAATTCCAACCCCTACCCCCAGCCCATCTACCCTCAAGGCGTCAGCCGCACCCTGCCTAGAGCACTGGCCAGCTCCAGACGCCTACTGGCAGTGCTTCTGTAGGTCTGCAACTTTGGGTCCCTGGAATGCTCGGCTCCGCGGAGAAGGGTTCTGCAGTCCAGCCAGCTTGTGGACTGAATCCCAGCCCTGTCCCCTTCTGGGGGACTCACGGCATGTTTGAGAAGTGAAGGCTCTGACAGGTCCCATGGGAAGGAAGGATTTGTAACTGGGCTTCACCTGTCTGTCCTAAACTCCGCCAGCCCTGGAGTCCGTTTCTGGAGGACACCTGCTCGCTTCCCTCAGAGGCCCGAGTCATGGAGGTGTTCTGGGAGACGCTGGTCCTCGGCTGGCCACCCCCCCAGCCCAAGGCCTGCTTTCAGCCCTTCTGGTCTTGCTTTCACTCCTGCCACCTGCTCCCAGTTCCCCAAACCCAGACTCCCTCACACCTTGGCATTTGCTGTGCCCCAGTCTGGAATGTGCTTTCTTCCCTTATTAGGGTAACAAGCTCCTACATATGCTTTAAAACCCAGCATGACAGGCCCCACTTTGGGGAAGATGCCTCCCTCCCTGGCCTGTCTGCAGAGTCCTGTCTTTATGCCTTCCAGGCCCGACTGTGGCCCGCAGCACTCAGCTCTTGTTTCAGTCTCCCTTGGCTGGGAGCATCTGGGGCCGCCCACCCCGGTCCACTATCTCCCTTGTGCCCAGGACAGGTTGAGCAACAGGGCTTTATCTTTTGCAAGAGACAAATAAAATGCTCCAGGCACTGAAGAATCGGTGTCACAGTCGGCCCCGTGTCCTCCCCGTGTCCCAGGGAGCATCAGGCTGAGGCCACAACCTGGCCTGGTAAGAATGAGGGACGTGGGGTCCATGACACTGCCGCTCTCGGCCTGCCCCGGCCACCCCAGAACTGGGCTCCCAGTAAGCCCTGCAGGGTCAGGGCGGTGGTCCCACTGACAGCCACACCGCCTGGCGCCACACGTGTTATCCCAGCACCCTGGGAGGCTGAGGCAGTGCCCAAGTTTAAGCCTAGCCTGGAAAATTCATGATTTAGTGAGACCCTGTCTCAAAACGAAAACAAAAAGGGCTGGGATGGAGCTCAGTGTGAAGGGCCTGGGTTAATTCCCCAGCTATGAAAGAGTAATAATAAAGATGAAGCCCCGGGGGGGAGGACTGTAGCTCAGAAGCGACTCTTGCTCCCTGAAGGCCGGGGTGGTAGGGCAGCCCCCACGCAGCGGGGCTCACACAGCCGGGTCGGCACGGGGAGGTGGCCGGCTGAGAGAGCCTCCCAGCAGTGGCCCTGCGGCCCTGCAGCCCCCTCCTGAGTGCCGGCCTGAGAGACCCTGAGCCGGAGCCCGGCCAGCCCCCTTCCTTCTGGGTTCCGAGACCCAAGTAGGGGCGGCCTGCACACCCCGGAGCGGCACGGTCTCCTGGCGCACGGGCAATCATCCGGGTCTGTCGTGTTTGAACCCAGAAAGGCTCCCGGAAGGCCAGTCCTGGGTCTGGCTGCATGTTGGGCTGTGCTGGGATCAGGGGCTTCGGGCCAGGTGTCCCTGGAAGGCCACAGCAGGTCCCTGCTAAGCACAGTAGAACCTCAGCCCTGCCCAAAGAGGTTCTGGGCTCTGCCCGGTCTCCACAGTGCCTCTCTCACACGGGGCATCTGAGAGCCAAGGCGGTGTCCCCGCAAGATGCATGGACACACGACTGCACTGTGGCCAGCACCGTGAAATGCATCATTCAGTGAGCTGAATCCGTGTTCCCAGGCCATGGGTGCTCTGATTGGCTCAGAATAAAGCCATTTCCTTTAATGGACAGCAGTTAAGCGGCAAAATGGGGACTGGAAGGGGCAGTGAGCCCCCACAGGCAAGCAGCTGGCCAGGGCAGAGCTAGGCCTGTGCCCAACTGGAGTGGGTGACCCCCAGCCACGCTTCCCACGCCACAGCCCCATCTCAGAGCCTCAGCTGTCTGAGGGGCACAGAGACCCGCTGACTCTGGGGCTGCAACACCTCACCGCTGACTGTCTGGAGCTGGGCCCAGCCACAGAGCAGTGGGAGTGACCGGCCCAGCTTCCTCCCAACACAACTGTCTCAGAGCCGGTGGCGGGCGGCACCCAGAACAATGGGGGAAGTGGGCCCTGGGTGTCCTGGTCCTGCCCGGCTCAGAACCTCAGGGGTCACACCGAGTTCCGGCCCCGGCCCCAGCCCCGTGCCTGGCTGCTGTGCGTGGGTGTGTGCAGCTGCTCTGACCCTGTGCAGTGACAGCGCGCACACTGCCCCTCCCTCCTAGCAGAGGAGGGGCCTGAGCTCAGGCCCAGGGGTACCCTCCCCTCGGTTGTCCTCCTCAAGCGTCAAAAATCCTAACAGAGCCTTTCCCCCGGCCACAAGTGCCTTCCCACAGGCGCTGGGGCTGGAGGACAAAGCTACAGGCTCCATCTGAAGAATGGTTCCTCCTGAGCCCCTGAGCAGGGATGCGGGAGTTGGGGAGGGGGTGGAGGAGTCACAGGGAGCACGGAAGGATCAGGGATGGGTGAGGGGCATGGAGGAGTCGGCTGGGCAGGAGGGAGCCGCTGGAGGGATCAAGCCCACTCTGGGGATGAAAAACCCAACGTCAGACCTGCCCCAGACAAGGAGCTCGTTTGTGTTATTTGTTAATTATGTGCCTGCCTTGGGCTATTAAAAGCCTGTTTCCTGAAGGGCAGGGCTTGGCTGAGACTCCAGCGCCAGGAAGCAGGGGCTCAGATAGGGACCCAGGCCCACGGGAGACCCTGGCTGGGGACCCCACAGGAGGCCTTTGGGAAGGAAGGGAGAGTGGAGGGCAGGGCTCCAGCCTGGCCCCCACGCTGTGGTCCTTGTCTCAGGGGCAGAGCCAGGCACAAGTGGGCCCTAAAGCAGCCTGTGGTCCAGCAGTCAGCCTGGTCCGGAGCCTGGCTGTGCCCCTGCTGCTGCCACTGCCCGGCCCCTGCCCGCTGCTACTTGAGTTGCCAGGGAATTGTGACCCCAGGCGGCTGGGTTTCGGATCTGAGTGCCCTAGGGTTGGGGTGACTCTGACAGCCAGGGCGGGGACCCCTCAGCCAGGGGGACTGCAGGAACAGGTGGCATTACTCTCTGAGCCTCAGTTTCCCTGACTATACGATGAAGCTGTGACCCCCAACCTTGTGGGAAGGGCATGAGTGGTGTGGGGTTTGTGGGCTCAGGGTGGTCCAGCTGGCCAGGGCAGGGTGGACTGGGGGTACGGAGGTGAGGCGCAGCATTGACTTCCAGCAAGCCGCCACCCCTTCCAAAGCCTCCTGCAGCCGCCTGAGCCATGCCTGTGTGTCTACCACGGCCCATCCTGCTGTGCCCAGGGTAGAAGCAAGCAACAGGGCAGAGGCCTAGGGGCCACTCACCCCTCAGTGACCCCCACTTCTCATCTTGGACCGGGCGAGCTCCCGCCCCAGACCCTGGGCTCTGCAGCTCTCAGCAAGGCCTAGACCACCCAGCGGCCACCGCACGGACAGCAGAGAACAAGGCGGGCCTGCCCGGGCATCACGGCTCACGGGCGCCCTCTACTGTTCATTTGAGAAACAGCAGCCAGCTCTAGCCAGGCTCATGGGGCGTCAGCCCTGAGCCTCTGCCTCCGGTCCTCACTGGGGTGAAGGCACAGCCATCGGGGGCTGCAGCCTGCACTGCTGGCTCCTCCCCCTCTGGGAGTGGACTCCGCGTACGGGATCTGTCGGTAACCCCACCAGGACCACCCAGCCCTGACTCAGCCGACCCTGAGTGCCCAGCCTCTGGGCGGGAGCCACAGCCTCGCTGGCCCGAGCAGCCCCGGAGAGCCCACTGTGCTGCCACGGGGGAGCAAACTGTCTCCACGGAGACCCCACACGCTGCTTTCCCCACCGCTTGCTCCAGGCTCCCACAGCAGAAATGAAGTGCAAAGCCGGCAGGCAGGCTGGAAATCAACAGGGAGGGTCCAGGAGGCCAGCACAGGAGCTCAGGATGGCACTCACCGGGCAACCCCCCACAAGGTCAGGGACTTCGCGTGAAGCCACCAGGATGTGACGCAGAGCCTCAAGGACAAAGACAAAGAAGGGATCATTCACAGTGGGAGCAGAAGTCCTTGGCAGACAGGCCCTTCACAGAGTGGCACAGGACAGCCACAGCAGGTGCAAGAGCCCTGGGGCAGGAGTACGGCACTGAGTGAGATCCAGGCCAGCACTAATCTCTCAGAGATGAGCAGGTGTCTGGATGGAGGGCGGTCTTTCAAAACACAAAGCGACAAATGCCTCCAAGGGTTCCAGATGCAGTTAATCTTTTTTTTTTTTTTTTAATTCCAATTACAGGGAAAGCCTGTGTCATTATGGATGAGCTGGGGCAGCTCTGGTGGTTTTACCTTTTCAAGGCAGCTGGGGCCCAACAGAGCCAGCAGTGGAGGTACCAGTGGATGTTTTTTTTTTTTTTTTTTTTAATTCCAAGTACAGGGAAAGCCTGTGTCATTATGGATGAGCTGGGGCAGCTCTGGTGGTTTTACCTTTTCAAGGCAGCTGGGGCCCAACAGAGCCAGCAGTGGATGTTTTAAATCTCTTTTTAATTAAGGAAAAAGCCCCAGCTTGCGTCAGGGATGAGCCACTGGGGGGGAACCTGGAGAGGCTGCAGCTCACAGAGGCTGGAACGCTCTGCCCAGCCCCTGCTTCCTGCAGCGCCCTCTCCAGGTGCGGAGGCCCTGATCCCACCGCCTCTTGGGGGAACCCTCCTCTGGCCCTAAACTGCACATTCCTACAACACAGGCAGGCATGAGCTACTGGAAGAAGACAAGCAGAGCACCCGGCAGCCCACCTGGCCCAGCGGATGTCTGCCGCGTGATCCTGGTGCTCTCTGGCCTTGGCCAGCTGGACCTGGGCTGGTCACTGTGCTGGGGGGGCCAGCCCAGCACTGTGGGGGTTTAGGGGCAGCCCTGACCTCTGGGTGCGGTCACATACCAGCTGAGGCAACCAAAGCTGTCCGTAGACACTGCCAGGTGCTCCAGGGGTGGTTTCCAAACACAATCCGGGATGTCCAGCTGTCTTAGTCTAAGATGGTCCGTCATTACGCTCCACGCAGTATTTGGGACATAGAAAAACAGCAACTAGGCAATTAATCACTGTTTACCTGAAATTCACATGGACCTGGCATCTTGTTTTGTAGTTTTTTTCCCTCTCTCTTAATTCTGGCAACCCTTCCCAGGGCGGCAGGGCGGGGACAGGGTGCATTACCAGCCATCGAGAACCCCGCCTGTGGCTGTCGCTCATGCTAGCAATGGCTCCGCACTGGCTGCTTGGAGTGGGCACTGGGAGCTGCTGTCCCTGCCACCAAGGCTGGAGCCTGGGCAGCGGCTGGGGGCGGCTGGCACAGAGGACCCCAAAGCCCCCGACACTTCAGCCCACTGTGTGCAGAGCTGAAGGGGGATCAGGGCTGCTCCAAGCTGTTGGCCCAGGGGAGCACAGATTGTGCCTGTGGCCTTGCACAGTCACCTCACCCTGCAGGGCTGTCACTGGGCAGGAGGGGTAGATGGCAACCCACACAGAGCTCAGCCCAGAGGCCGGGATCCTTGACAGGCTGTGGGTGGGCCGATGTGCCGGTTCTGAGCTCAGGACCCCGGCGCAGGAAGGCGCCTGTGGCTCCGTAGACCCCAGGGGCTGAGAGCTGCCAACTTCGGCATGGAGAAGACGAGGGACGGAGCCAGGTCGCGGGCGCACAGGACCCACAACACCTGTGGGCCAGGCAGCCCTGCCCTGCCAAGCCGGTGTCCACGGGCTGTGTGGTAACAAATGGCACGTGGGGAAGACAGCCACGGGTGGGGACGTCACGGCAGTGCTAGCAGGGACAGATCTCCCTCACTTCCTGGAAACTGAGGCTCACAGAGGTTTGGGCATCTCTGTGGGGTCCTGAAACCCAGCAAGGGGCTGAGACAGAGCCACCCCGTCCACAGCCCCAGCACACTCAGTGCCCAGGGCCTCCTCCTCCCCTCCCTGGGCCCCAGAGGAACAGCCGAGGGCCTCAGGGAGGCTGGGGCTGGAAGCTCACCGCTCCCTAGCTGGGTGCAGCCACACATCCTCCTGGGGAGCGTCCTGTCTCTAGACCTGGCGATCTGCTAAACTGGGTGTGATCCCAGCACTCTGAGAGGCTGAGGCAGGAGGACCACAAGTTAGAGCCCAGCCTGGGCAATTTAGCAATTTGTCAAGGCAAATCTCAAAATAAAAACAATAAAAAGGGCTGGAGACTGTAGGCCACTTGAAGGCCCTGAGTTCAATCCCCAGAACTATACCACGAGTGAATGAACGAATGAACGAAAGACCAACAAAAACATCCCCAGACGCTACTTCTCACGGTCAGAGGGCACCGCGAAGGCTGTGAGCACAGCCGGCTTGTGCAGCGGGTGGGGAGGGACACAGCGGTCTCCAGGGCTGCCCGGCAAAGCTCTGAGGGCCCTGAACTCTGACGCAGCCTCCAGGCACCGGGCCAACCACACCCAAGCACCAGGACGGCACCGAGTCCTGACCCAAGGCCGGGCCGGGCCGGGCCCGTGCGGCCACTGTCAGCACACGTGTCGCTTCCCCGAGACAGTGGCCGGACACCCTGGCCTGGGTGCCGGCTGCCTTCCCCCAGGCACCAGACCTGGGCGGTCCACCAGCCAGTGACCAGGCCTGAGTGGCCCCGCAGTCCCCTCCCCGCCCTCGCCCCCCACTGTGGGTCGCTTCTGAGCCCGGAAGGGAGCCATGCTAGTGCCCTTGGCCGCCGCCACCAGCTACCCCAGAGTGAGGACAGTGGGGCCTCCCTGGGCCGCGGGGGACAGTCGCCTGGGAACACGGGTGTGGGGTGCACAGTGGAGGTTTGGCCCGGCTGGAAGAATTCTAGTGTCGGCCCCACACCCCCATTCCTGAGGCCACACCTTGGCTCCGCAGTCCCCCGCCCAGGGGCCTCAGCCGGCCCATGTGGCCCCTTCCCGACCCTGCCACAGGTGCCTCCTCACCACCCCCTGCTCATCGGGCTCCTCCTGACCCGAGGTCTTTGCATTCTCTGTGCCTCCCGCCCGGCACACTGTTCCCTACAGTCGGGCTGCAGGGACCAGTGTTGGGGTCCTCCTCCCCTGCACCCCTCATCTAGTCTGGCCTGCGTTTGTCCACATGTCTCTCCATCTCCCCCACCAGGGCTGGAGCCCTCGCACTCACTGCTGCCTGGGGACCGGATGCCGCACACCCCATGGGACGGACAGGTGCTCCGTCACCTCGGGACCACAGCTGTCCCTGGCCGGAGCCAGGAGTCCCCTCTGCCACGGGCAGTGGAGCGGCAGAGCTGCTGCGGACCGATGGGCAACACGGTCCCTCCTGGTCAGCCACAGCCTGGGAACCAGGCAGGCGAGGACAGGCCCTGAGCCCCAGAGCCGGAGTCCAGCGAGCAATGCACACGGCACCCCGGGCTCCCCTCACCAGCACACTCGAGACCCGCACCCTCCCACCTCAGCAAGGCCCGTGGGGGACCGCAGCTCCCTGACGGTGCTCCCACAATGGCCACCGTGGCGAGAGCGGGGGGCCTGAGTGACTGGCAGCAGGGAGAGCCCGAGGGGACCCAGGACTAAAGTCACACAGGTCCCAATGGAGCCTTGGGACAGGAAGGCAGAGGAGGAAGTTAGAATGAGTGCAGCCTTTAGTTAAGGACAGTGGACCTGCACTGACTCAGTGGTAAAGGTTCTGTTCAAATGTAGGGCATTAGTAACGGGAAACTGAGCCAGGAGTGGGATGCACACTGCCATCCTACATTCAGGAGGCTGAGGCAGGAGGACTGCAAGCTGAGGCCAGACTGGCAACTTAGTGACTTAATAGGACCCTGTCTCAAAGTAAAACATAAAAAGGGCCCTGGGTTCATTCTCCAGTATGGCAAGGATACTAGGCATGGGGCATTGGGAACTCTCTCTGGAACTCTTCTTATATTTTCTATGAATTAAAACTGTTCCAAGAATGAAGTCTACCAAAAGAGAACCATGTACAAGCCACCAAGCCAAGACCACGTGTCCATCCCTCGCCATCCCAGGCTGCTCCACAGGGCTGTCCCCGTGTCCCAGGAAGGACAGCAAGGGGCCCAGCCCTGACCCTGGAGGTCTCCATGTGAAGCCGGAGTTAACTGGGCCTAGGGGTGGAGACACAGAAGGAAGGGAGGGAAGGGGCGGGGGAAAAGAGAACCATGTACAAGCCACCAAGCCAAGACCACGTGTCCATCCCTCGCCATCCCAGGCTGCTCCACAGGGCTGTCCCCGTGTCCCAGGAAGGACAGCAAGGGGCCCAGCCCTGACCCTGGAGGTCTCCATGTGAAGCCGGAGTTAACTGGGCCTAGGGGTGGAGACACAGAAGGAAGGGAGGGAAGGGGCGGGGGAGGGAGACCTGGGCTCTCAGAGAGCTCTGGAGACCCACTTGCTCTTTGAGTATGGAAGCGAGGTGTGGGTGCGAGGGGTGAGTTGCATAGGCTGTGGCAGGCAAGGGCAGGACTGGCATTGGGTCCCCATTCCTGACGCCAGAGCCATTTACCCTGGTTCTCAAACTCACAGGGAGGCCAGGCTGGGTTCTAAAAACTCTCCTGGTTGTGGACTGTGACTCGGTTGGGCTGGCGGGTTCTGGAATTTGCAGGTCTGCAACGCTGAGCTTCTGGGGACCCCGCAGAGAACCCCGAGCTCAGTAGTGTGGCTCCCTTGGCGGGGCCCCTGCTCGGAGGCGGGCTGGACCCTCATCCTCCCCGCAGCTAAACCAGGCTCCTCCTGCTGCCCGTGGCCCTGACAGCCCCTCGGCCTCAGTCTCCCCATCTGTGAGGCCACTCGTGGCGCCCGGCTGCCGGCTCCAGCTGTGCCAGCCTGACGGGTGCAGAGCCGCCCCAGCTCGTAGGATGCCACAGGTCACGGTGGCCACCTTGGGCCGGGACAGAGGGCCCAGGTGAGGCACAACGCTGTGCTGGTCTTGGGGCTCAGAAGCAGGGGGACAGGCACAGCCAGAAGCTCCCACTGCCTCCTCTCTGAGGCCCCTCCTTGTCCTGTCCCCACCCTGGAGGGCTCCGAGGCTGTGTCCTGCACAATTCCAATGACCCTAGACCTCAGAATATGGCCTTATTTGGTAGTAAGGCCGGGGATTAGCTAAGGACGGCAGGAGGAACTCAGCCGGATTTAGGGGGACTCTGAGTCCAAAGCTGGTGTCCTTACACGAGGAAGAGGAAAAGGGGGATACAAAGGCCAGAGAAGCAACCATGTGGAGATGGACACAGAGGCTGGAGCAAGAAACAGCGGGAGCCACCAGGCACTGGAAAGAAAGGAAAGACGCCCCTAGAGCCTTCAGAGAAGCTGTTTGGCCATACCTTGGTCTCAGACCCTGGCCCTGCAGAGCTGTGGGAAGACAGATTCCTGCTGTTTTTAAGCACCTGGTTTGTGGTCATTTAGTACAGCAGCCCCAGGATACTTGCATATGCTGGAGACAGAGCCTGATCAGTCACTGAGGAAGCTCAGCAGCACCCCAGAGCCAGCTGGGAGGGGTGGGGTCTCTGTGTTCTCTAGGGCAGGGCTACCTCAGAGCCCATGGGAAGCCTGGGGATGGAGGGACAGGAGGGCTGTAGGGGAAGGACACCACCACCACTGTAGCCCTCACACCCCAGGACTCAGCCCATGGCCCAGCATCACGCCTCCTAAGAGAACAAGGACAGTGTCGCCATGAGGAAGCTCTGGCTGGGAACCCAGGTCTGGTTCTAGGTGGGTGTCAGGGCAGGTCACTTCCCCACTGTGGCCTCAGTTTCCCCATCTGTGAAACTGACGGCTGTGCAGGGTGAGCGCAAGGCAGCTTCTAGCTCAGAAAGCCGACTGGCTGGTTCTAGAAGAGGAGGGTGACAGCCCATGTGACTCTCCAGACTGGCCAGCTGGCCCTCCCCTGCACAGCCCTAAGTCCCCAAAGACTCCTGTGCCCAGGGCCGGATCCTCAAGGCAGCAGCACGGGAGGTGAGGGGATCACCAGGGCTGACCCCAGGGAGAGTTTGTCAGCTGAATGCGCTGGGGGAAGGGGGCTCCTGGGGATGCCCTGGTCCACCCCTTCCTCCCTGGACGCCATGAGGGGAACAGCGCCCCTCTGCCATGTTGCTTCTACCTTGGATCCGGCTGACCACAGAGGGGACCCTCTAGAACCCTGAGCCCAAATAAATACGTCCTCCTGCAGCAGGACCCCCAAACTAGCCACTGACTGGCTCGTCACCACCCCATGCCAGTCGACTGGACCCCGAGACCCACGGATGGGACCTCACACTGGCCACATGCTGATGTCTGGGATGTGATGGGTTAAAAAATAAAGCATTGTGGGCTGGGGGGTTTGGCTCCATGGCTCCGCCACCTGCCTCATAAGTGCAAGGTCCTGAGTTCGATCCCCGGGACCAAATAAGTAAATAAATACAGCATTGACTTCAGCATTTCATGCTCGGGGGAGTCAGAGTCCGAGGCCCCAGAAGCTGGCTCACTTGGGTGCTCGGGGAAATAACGAGCCGGAGAGGGAGCCTTGCTCACCCCGAGAACACCCAGGCCAGAGACAAGGGGACCACGAGGCCCCTGTGAAAACGCAGTCGGGTGCTGGGCCGAGAATGGAGCATCTGAGGGCACCAGGTTCAAGGACCTGGAAGTGACACCACGCTGGAATAGGGCCAGACGACCTCAGCGGAGAGGGCTGGAGGAGTGACCGCGGCGGCGGTGGCGGGTGAGCCAGGCCTCTGCACTGGCCCTGGCTTGGCTCTGAGCTGCGCCGCAGCGAGCCAACCACTCTGCCCCTGGGCCTGGCTGAGGTGCTGGGACCGCTCGGTTGTCCTGCAGCCGCATGAATTAATGGCACAGAAGGCACAGGGCAGGCCCTCCCCAGACTGTGCCCCGGGAGAGTCAGCCGCCACATCTGGAACTGTCCCAGAGAAATAAAAGCGATAAACAGAAAGCTGAGACCTTCGGCGTGGTTCTATCTACAGAGGCAACGAGCTGGAAACGACCTGGGACTAACTGGCAAAACCCTGCAGGGAGAAGGGCTCCAGTGCCACTACCGCAAGAGACAGCACTGCCCGACAGTCAGCAGGGCACGAGCAGAACGCAGGGCCCAGAGGATGAGAAGCCACACAGTGGCCTGGGCGTGGCCCAGGAGCCCTCACCACCGTGAGCCATTAAGGCAGACGAGCAGGCTCCAGGGCAGGGGCGGGCCTGCCAGGGAACAGGGCGCAGGGCGCAGGACTCTAGGCCAGAGGGCATGAGCGGATTTCCCAGGGACCCCTGGGTCTGCAGCGTCCCATCTGCCTCCCTGGCTGAGCCCAGCCTTGGCCTGGGAGCAGAGGGGTCCCAGGGACACCTGAGGGGCTGGTCCCTCTGTCAGAGACGCCTGACCCTACGACCAAGAGCGGGCATAACCTGAGTGCCATGGATAGGAGGAAGACAAAAAAACACGGTCTGTCCATGCTATAGTCTTGTGGTTTTTAAAATACTGGGCATCGAATCCAGAACCTTTACGCTGAGCTACATCCCTAGCCCCCTTTTTACAATTTTGAGACAGGGTCTTGCTAAATTGCTAAGGGGCCCTGGCTGGGCTACAACTTGTGATCCTCCTGCTCAGCCTCCCAGAGTGCTGGACGGCAGGCGTGTGCTACCAGGCCCAGCTTAGTTTCATCTTAAACGTTCCAAGGCCCACATGCAGAAGGCTTGGTCCTAGCCTGCAGCGCTGCTGGGAGGTGGTGGGACCCTTAGGAGTGGGAGGAGGGTGGCCACAGGGGACGCACCCTCTCTCTCCATTTCCCAGCCACGTGTTTGTGTCACCCCGGGACCAAAGGGACAGCGCCAAGCCACCCTGATGAAACCTCAGAATGTGAGGCAACATAAACCTGCCCTTCTCCTGCCTTGCTTACCCAGGTGTCCCATCTGGGCTCGGCGAAGCAGGCCGAAGCTGCCATGCGCCGGCACACTGATCACAGTGAAAAGGGGGTGGCACAGACAGAGGCCGCCGAGGCTGGACCTGGAATGTCCCCGAGCTCCATGCTGACGCTCAGTCCCTGTGCCCAGCCGTGTGCAGGGATGGGAGCCCCGGGACCATGTGGACTGGAACTTCGTCAATGGTCCAGAGGGGTTCAAAGCAGGGTATGGGCGGCTGCAGGGTCTCTGAAGGGCCTGTTCTGCCCCCAGGTTCCCTGTCCCCTTTCTGGCCACCATGAGGTGAGCGGCTCTGCCACTCCACCGAGACGCTCTGCCTCAGCCGGGCTGGGACACGAGGCATGGACGGAGGCCAGAGCCAAGACCTTCCTCCTGGGAGCTGCTGCTCTGAGCTGTCTGCACAGTGAGAGAGCTGACTCACGCTGAAGCCCAGGAAACCTGACACCAAGCAAAGACCCCAGACACAAAAGGAGAAGCCGCAACCCAGAGAGGAAGGGTGGAGGGTGGTGGTCAGGTGGGACAGAGGACAGCACAGTCCAGGTGGAAGCGGTGTTCCTTCGGGAATACAAGGGCATTAGCAAGCCTCATGCCCCGAAGGGAGCGCTCGGCGGGTGAGGGGGCAAATTCCACCGTGTGGCTTCTGTTTTATGTGACATCTATGCCTCTGCATAATTAGACGTCCTGAAGGCCACCTGTGTCCCCTATACCGGAGACCCTCAGCCTCGGCACTCAGGATTAGGCCTCCCACCCTCGGGTGCTGTAAGACCCAGCCTACGGCTCACACATCTCATTCCATGAGCATCTTCAGGGCCTCAGGGGACTCAGCCAGGCGTCTCAGTGGGAGCAGGGTCTCCTCAGCACCTCATCCCACTCTGCAAATAAGGCTCCCCTACCCTCCAGGGACCACTGCTCCCTCTGCAGCAGCGGGGTGGGGGTGGGGTGGGGGTGGAGCTGTCCACCAAGAGGCCCCGCCCCCCTGCACTGAGGGGCGGGCCTGTGAGCACCACCGGAACAATCAGACGCTGTCCGAAGCCCACCCTCCTGCAGTGGGAACCTAGGGTGGGCTCTTCTTCCTGGCAGGGACCTTCCTGCCTTTTACTTCCTTTCTCCTGCAACATCCCCCACCTCTGGGACATTCCGTCCTACCCGCGCGGACCAGGATCCGTTCGCACAGCTTACAACCCAAACCCCTAAGCCTGCCCATAGCTCAAAGACAGGGCCAGTGGTCTGATGACAGCAACAATAAACTATAGCAGCAGGGGGCACCGTGGTGGGTGGGTGGAGGGCCATGCGCCACACCTCCCGGGCCTGGCATGACCCCATTTTGCTGACAGGGAAACTGAGGCATGTGCTCCTGGGGTGGCAGTGAGGTGGTCCTGGTAGGTGGATGGCGGGTGCTACGGGCCGGGTCACCTGCTATGGCAGAGGGTGGGGCTGGTGAGGCGAGGGGTCTGGCGCTGCCAAGGCACCTGTGAGGGACCGAGCGTGGCTCAGGGTGGAGTGGGGACCCCTCCGCCAACCCCACTGACACCCCTCAGCCATTTCATGTCTCCTGGAGCCCTCACCCTCCTGTCCAGGTGAGGATGGGCCCCAGGTGCCTTGGGGGCCAACACCCTAGATATGCCCGACGCCTTCGTCCAGGACCCTCTCCTTCACTCTCCACCTGGCGTTGTCTCTCTGAAGGGGAAACTGAGGCTCCAGGGCACTGACTTTCCAGTGGCCAGATGGTCTGGAGGAGGGCTGAGTCCCAGCAGCACTTACAGAGCACTGCTTCGGACAGCACTCCAAGCGGGGCCCCCTCTGCGGGGCAGCAACCTGGGCTCGCCCTCCCTGACCTCTTGCCCCCTTCCCCGAGAGGGGCAGGGACTCCATCTTACCTTTCAGGCAGGACAGCTTAAGCCCCATGTTGGCGCCGCTGCGGGCCTGTGGAGAGAGGACAGCACTCAGCGAGGCGTTGAGTGGCCAGGACCCCACACCATCCTGCTGGGCACAACAGGAGCCGCGGCAGAGATGTGGTGAGGCTACAACGCCTGCTGACTGCACCTGGGCTGTCTGCTCCAAAACAGAGCCTGCGCTGGCAGAAAACCTCCCAGGTGGGCACCTCGAAGCTAAATACACCGGGGTCAGGGATTTAGCTCAGTAGTGCCACCACCGCCTCACACGCTCAAGGTCCCGAGTTTGAGCCCTGGTACCAAAAAAAAAAAAAAAAAAAAAAAAAAAA
>NW_022900944.1:46672981-46678638 GCF_012274545.1 Fukomys damarensis
AAAAAAAAAAAAAAAAAAAAAAAAAAAAAAAAGCTAAATACACCAGAGCCTGGAACATGGGGGCTGCGCTCGGTGAGCTTCAGGGCCAGGCTGTGGCCAGGGCTGTCGGGCAGAACCGAAACCACTGAGCCTTTCCTGGCAAGACCCTGCAAATAGGGGCTCGGGGTCAGAGGAGCCCTGGCCAGGCCGCCAGGAGGGAATTTCCTGCTGCAGCCTTCTCTGTGCAGACTCCTGGAGACCTAAGGATCAGAGCTATGAAGGGTGCGTGGTCCCCAGCCCCTGAGGAATTAGAACCATCCCAAGCCATGCTCCACGATGTCCCAGTGACCGTGTGTCCTTAGAACCCCCGGTCGGCTGATAAAAACCCGAGTGCTCTGACGCCTCGAGGCAGGCTGAGGCCTGTCCTACCTCTGTGGAGAACAGGGCTCAGCGAGGTGGCGTTGGCTGGCCGGGACGCTCAGCTAACTGGGGCTCATCGATCAGACTAGGAGCCGCCCCAGCACCGTGGCTGGAGCCATACCACACAGCACAGCCTGCGGGGCTCAGCAGGCCCCACCAGGAGAGGAGGACTTGTTTCCCTTTGGGAATCCACTCAGAAGCCCCGGGGACCTACGCGCTGTGACAGCCAGAAATGTGGAAGGCGACGGTCGGTCAGGGTGTGGGGGAGTGGAGTGCGGAGAGCCAGATGGACGGGAGGGAGAGAGGGGTACAAACTGGAGCCTAGGGATCAGATGCAGGCTAGTGGCGTGGAAGGGTGGGCCAGGCGGGCCCTGGAGCAGTCCCAAGGCGGACACAGGACTGAGTGCTGCACTGCACACACAAGGGAGTCAGGGATGGCAGCTGCCTGGGCCTCCTGGGCCTGTGCAAAGCAGTCTTAGGCCTCCGTGGCTCTGCTGACCAAAAATCTGCACTCTCACCACAGCCAGCCCCAGAGCAGGACCTGGGAGCCCTCCAAACCTGCACCTGTTGGGTCCTGCCCTGCAGATCTGTGGTGACTGCTCTGGTGTGTGGCTTGGCCCCGGGATTTTCAAAGCTGGGTGGGGGTTGCTGCTGTGTAAGATGAGGGCAGGGTCCTTCTCAGCCAGGGAGGACTGGAAGGAGCTGAGGCCAAGGCCGGGCCGCGGGGACATGCGGCACCTTCCCAGAGCCCTCACCCTGTGTGGAACCCTCATGCTCACGGCAGCCCTGTGGGGCTGGGATTGCTCCTAACCTCGTTCCCCAGGGCCAGAAACCAAGGCACAGACAGTCAGTCTGCACAAGGCCACATGGGCTACAAGTGGTAGAACAGAGACTCGAACTCAGTACTCTGGAGCCCGTTTTCAACCACCAGGCAGACCTGGATGTTTAGGAGTCCCAGAGGCTCAGAGCTTCAGGGCTGCCAGCCTCTTCTCCCCACGCTGGACTTGCATCTGGCAGCCCTGGGGTTGGGTTTCTCCTCACACAGACCAGCCTTCAGAAGATGCCACCACAGTGGCACGGCCGCCCCCTCCTGCTGTCTGGGTGAGAGCTGATTTCAGGACAGGTGTGCAGCTCAGTGGTACAGCGCCCACCTGCCATGCATGAGCTCTGGAAGAGGAAAGCTGGCTTCAGCCCAGCAACAGAGCTGAGGCCCAGCGCTGCAGGCCTCACAGGCCACCGGTTCTGGACCCCATGGTTCAACAGCTCAGGAGCAACAGCCAGCGAGCCAGGCGGAGGGTTTCCCCGAGCCAGAAGGTGGAGTTTGCTGCACATTTACGTCTGTCCAGAAGGTAACCAACTGGCCAAAGCAGTGCTGACTCCTGGGGACACATGGGGTCAAAATCACTGTTGTGTTTCATCTGGGACGGTCCTGAAGTCCTGAGGTCTTCAGACATCCTGATATGTCTGTGGTCAGCGCCCAGTAACCCTGCCATGTAACTCTCCAGTGGTTCAGCAGGTAAATGGTGGTCCGTGTGTGTGTGTGTGTGTGTGGTGGGGGCAGCAGGCTGCCTGTTCATCTTGGATGAAGGGTGAGCAGGGGGCTTCAGATTCCTGCAACTTTTCTGAGTTGGAAACCACTTCAAAAATTAAGGGCTAGACATGGTGGGGTGTGGTGGTGCACACCCATAATCCCAGCACTCAGGAGGCTGAGGCGGGAGGATCTCAAACTTGAGGCTGGCCTGGATTACCTGCTAGAGAGAGAGACCTGCTGCCTAAAAAAAAAAGAAAGGAAGGAAGACAGAGAGGGGAAAGGAAGAGGAAGACAAGTGAAAGGGTGAGAAGAGGCAGAGCTGAGTGGCAGAACACAGTGCAGACGTGGACCCCCTGAGCCCCTCTCCCACACCACCTCTGCTCCCACTGTCTGAGTAGGGCTCTGTGCTGGGCAGCACGGCCTCCTGGAGAGCTGTCCCAAGGGGAACGGCTGGTCCCCAAGGTGTCCCGGGATGCGAAGAACACCTCTCACACCAGGGCGAGGAGACGTGAGAGTGTAGGGACCAGGACCAGAAGCATCCCTGGGTCCAGGTGACCCCAGGCAAGGCAGACGTGGCATCGGGGTCCAGGTGTCCCCCACACGGACGCCAGCATCTCCAGATGCTGCCAGAAGCCCCATCCCCCACCCCGTGAGGCGTAACTCCATGGCTGTGAGGACAGGGACAGCAGGCCCAGAGGAGCTGAGGGCTGAAGCGGGCCAGCCCATCCTGAGTCCCGACTTGACGGTGTGGGGCTCCGTGTCGTCACCTCTACAACAGGCACAGGCCAACATCACCACCGTCGCCAGCCCTGGAAGGGCACTGTGCTAGACTGGGGCACCCTTGGCAGACTGGGTTCCCGCGCCGCCTGTGGATCACAGGCAGGGTTGGGAGCCCATTCACTCCTGTGGGAACGTGGGTTGTGTCCACCCTGGAGAGGCGCCTGGGTGACAGGAGGCCATGGGAACGGAAGCCAAAGCCAAGCCTTCATCTGAACTGGAAGACACAGGCATCGGCCCTGCATCTCCACCTCAGACTCCCTGGCCCGAGCTGCTGTCTTCAGTGATCCGTCCTGGTCTGGTTCCACACAGAAAACAACCCTTTGAGCCCTGACAACATTGAAAAGGTGGTCAGCAGCACCCCACTCTGCAAGCAGGGTGGGGCCGTGGGGTATGGGTCCCCCGGGACTGGAGAGGAGGCTGTGGCTTGACCCACGCATGGTGCCCTGGATTTGCCACCTTTGTAACCAGAAAACAGAGTGGGAGGGCCCCCGGGGCCATCAGCGCTGCTGGCAGAGTCTGCAGAATGTGAAAACCTTCCTCCCACACAGACTTGGCTTGGTTTAAGCCCCCAGAACGTGAACTGCTAATTACTGTATAGCAGTTTGAAGCTGAACAAGTTCTTTCTTGCACCTGGGCATGAGTCTCCCTATTGCCAAATGGTCAACAGGATCCCCTCTGGTGACATGGACAGGGAATTATAAGAATTGACTGCCTGACCAGGGAGGTAGCACAGGCCTGTGATCTCAGCACTTTGGAGGCTGAGGCAGGAGGAGCTCAAATTTGAGTCTGGGTAACTCAGCAAGACTTTGTTTCAAAAATATAAAAAAATAAACCAATGGCTAGGGTTCAGTCCCCAGTGCTGCGAGCACTCACACACAAACTGACTTCCTCCTGCAGACATCTATGTCCTTCTGCTCTGCACACCGTGCGGCGTCTCAACACCATGAGTGCATCCCAGGGGCAATGAGTGTTTGTGTGGGCCTTGAAGACAGGGCCTGCGAATCACCAGCCCTCAGCCCACAGCAATCAGAAGAGTAAAACACACAGTGGAAAGTCACTAAGCCACGGCACAGGGGTCGGGTGTGGCCCCACACTGGTGGAGGCTGTGCGACAGCATTTGCCACCTCCCAGGTTTACTCCTTGGGGAGGTGGCAGAGGCGGGGCTCTTCCTGGGGTATCACACAAACCCAGAGCCAGAGATGGAGGGAGTGGTGCTGCCAAGGGGTACAGGAGGCCCAGTTACCTCAGGGGACCCGCGTGCTGCACCACTCACTGCCAACGCGCAGGTGGACTAGGCCAGCATCCTTGCTTCGATTTGCTGGGTCTGGACACCCTGGTGAGGTCACACGAGCTCACAGGGGCTGCCCCATGGGCTGGACGCCCAGGAGGGAAGGCGGTGAGTGGCCGGCACCCTGTAAGCCTGGCTTCACCTCCCAGGTGAAATCAGTTCAACCCCGAGGTCCTGGATCACCATGGCACCGTGCCTGCCTCCTCACAAAGACCTCCTTTAAGGGCTGGGCCGGGCAGCAGTGGGCAGTGCTGAGGAATGTGTCGGTTTGCCCAGGTGGGAGGAGGCGGAGGGAGAAGGTGGATCCTGGCTGGCAGGGTGTCCTGCTGCAGAGCAGAGTTTATTGCTGCCCGGTGGGGCTCCCCAGCTGGCTCCTTTCTGGGACAGTCACTTCAGCTTGCCACAGAGCTCTGCAGTCCAGGCACAGGGACAGAGGTGATGCCAGGGCCAGGCCCATGGCTGAGCAGGTTCACAGCGTCAGCCCCAGCCCTGCAGGAGCCTCACTCCAGGACAAGAGGGCAATGCATCCCCCAAACCCACCCCGGTGGGCTTGGCCTCCCCAAGCTGCCTGGGGCCACTGTGGGGCAGACTCCGTTGCACCCTCAGCACAGCACACCTCACCACTGAGGCCCATGGTGCAGGAGAAAAGCAGCCTGGACAGCAGCAGTCAAGACAGGACACCCGTAGAGGACTTGCCATTTGAGTCGGGTTTGTGGTGCCCACAGGGAGACCACAGCTGGGAGGGACAGGGGGCTGGGTGTCAGGGGTGGGAGGTGTTTCTTGGTCCAGGGCACGCAGATACCGTGTGCACAATACCCTTGCAGGATGATGACACCCTGTGTGTGTCCCCGTGCTAGTGTGCCCGTGCATGGTGCTGGGATGGAACCCCAGGCCTTCCCGTGTCCTCAGGTCTGTCTGACCGTGGGCTCAGCCTGGGGGAGAGGCCACGCGGGTTCGGGAATCAGGACTGGCCTGACACTTCTGAGCCACAGCGTCGTGCTCAGTTGCTTTACCTGTACAAGCCTGTTTCCACCTTGCAAATGGGCACAAGAACAGTGGGAGGGCTGGCACAGGACTGGCGCTTCCCTGGCCCAAGTCCCACTCACCACCTCAGCGTAACCCACACCTTAGCCCTGGGGTGTCTGCCCTGCTGGGTGCCCCCACCCCCCGCAGGAGATTAGCACTTTCTGCGGCCTCCTTGGGGGCCGGTGGAGGGACTCAGTCCCCGGAATACCAGCCTCTTCCATCAAGTGGACCGGCACCCAGGGGTGGGGATGCGCAAGAGGGAGGTGTGGTCAGGTCAGGTCAGCGTGCTCTCTGTGGTCAGCGCAGCCCAGGACAGGGCGCCCCCGCAGTCCCTGGGGTGCCACGCAAGAGACACAGCCTAACACCAGGGCGAACCTCCCTGAGCCTCGGTCCCCGTCTGTAAAGAGGGGCCCCGTCCTGGAAGGGCCACCGGCACCCAGGGGTGGGGATGCGCAAGAGGGAGGTGTGGTCAGGTCAGGTCAGCGTGCTCTCTGTGGTCAGCGCAGCCCAGGACAGGGCGCCCCCGCAGTCCCTGGGGTGCCACGCAAGAGACACAGCCTAACACCAGGGCGAACCTCCCTGAGCCTCGGTCCCCGTCTGTAAAGAGGGGCCCCGTCCTGGAAGGGCCCCGTG
>NW_022900944.1:46679298-46684254 GCF_012274545.1 Fukomys damarensis
CTCTGCCCTGTCTCCTCCGGCCCCGCCCAGTCCTTGCCCTGAGCGGAGCTCCCGGCCCTGCGCCCCCTCCAGAGGCTCCCCAGCCCTGGGGTTGGAAAGGGGCTCTCGAGGGCTTCCCAGGGCGTCCCTCTCCGCCTGGGCTCGCCCGGCCTAGCCCCTGCAACGGGGAAGCCCCGCCTGGCGACTAGCGCTGTTGGGAGCAGAGAGTGGCTTCAGGTGCCGGGATCTGGCCCTCGGGCTGTCTGCACACGCCGCAGAACCCCACTTCCGGGAGCGGCCGAGAGTGCAGGGATGTGCCCGGGTCTTGGGAGGGCTCCTTAGGGGACCTGTACCCTGGCTCACCGGGACCAGCTCAACAGAAGGAAAGAGAGCCCCATCTCCTCGGCACAAGGCTTTGTGCCACCCCCAGCCAGCGAGCCCGAGGCCTCCACGGGAGCCTTGAAGGGGAAACTGAGTCCCAGAACAGGAATGTGACATCCCTCGGTGAGTGGGGGGAAAAGGTCGCAGGAAAGAGAGCCAGAGTCCCCGCTACGTGTTCGTGCTCGGCGCCATCTCTAAAAGCATGGTGATCTTTTGGGTCCAGGACCTCATTAAGTCCAAAGGGACAGGCAGGAAATGCTTCGTCCCCTCCCGCAACGACACGGACGAGGCAGGGCGCTCCTCCCGCTGTCCCTACCCCCAAAGCAAGACAGGGCCTGGGGAGAGGGGTGCGGAGGACGCAACAGGCCGGATGTGGACGTGGGTGGGCAAGCATTGTACCCTTACTGTGTGCCAGGGCCTTGGGCAGCCCTAGAGGCAGAAGACCACGGAGGCTGCTCAGCACCCTGGAGCAGGTGCCTGTTCGGGGTGGGTCCGGAGCCAGCTGAGCCTGCCCCTCCTGCTGTCACCTCCCAGGCCTGCTGTCCCTGCCTCCCAGGGCCAGGTGCCCTTTCAGGCCTGCATACATGTGATGAATATTTATGGTCTCTGCACTGCCGGTCCCTGCCCTTCGCCGGGACTCCCTGGTGCCCGGGTCCCTCACCTCCCACAGGTCCCGAGAGACTACTTCCTCCCAGGTGGCTTGGGGTCCCCCTCCGCCTCCAGGCTCTTCTCAGGCAGGGGAGGCAGGATGCACCTTTCCCACGTGTGGGGCCCTGGCTCGGGAGGGTGACTAACTGGGGGGAGGGGCGGGTGCCTGCGGTCACTGCATGGCTGAGGCAGGAATGGGAAGAGCCCCATTCATCTGCCTGCTGCCCAGGGCCTGTGCCCCGGAGACCTTGGGCTCTGCCCAACACCAGGACTCCCTGCTCACCTTCGGGCCACATGGTTCTCCACACCGGGGCTGTCTTGCACACCTAGGATGCTAAGCATTGCCCCCTCAAAGCTGGGACAGTCAGACAACGCTCCAGACACTGCTGGTGCCAACAGCCCTTGGCTGAGAACTGACCTTCCCAGTACCCTCCAGAATTCCCAGGCCCAGCAGCAAGCATGGCCACCTGGGGGCTCAGAAGGACATCAGCAGAGGGGTTGCTGAAAGGAAAGAAGGGAATGGAATTACTGTGAGAAGAGGAAAAATGGAAGCCAAGTCTGTACATGGGGAGGGGTGGAGGGGTTGAAGGGAGAACAGGGGAATGGGGAAAAAAGAAGAGCCGAGATAATGTAAAGGTACAAGATCCCAATGAATGTCATTATACTGTATTCCTAAAATGTACCAATAAAATTAATTTTTAGAAATTACATAAGGGGAAATCCTGTTACAGCTCAAGGTGGGTGTGGTCATCCCAGCACGAAGGAGGCTGAGGCAGGAGGGTAACCTTAGGTTCAGGGCCAGCCTAGGTTACATAGCAAGGGTGAGACTCTGTCCTCATAGGGCTGGTCCAGGTGGGCCATGGCATGGAGGGGTGGTGGTGTAAATGCTCCCACACATGTGGCCCACCTTGATGAAGGACTAGGTAGGAGCTGGTGTGGAGCGTCCGCCTGACATCGTGTTCCTGTAGCCAGCTGAGGTGCCAGTCCCAGGGCAGTAGTGGACGTTGCTGGTGGGGACACAGGAGCTCCAGGAGGAGGTAGGTCCTGTGACCTCCTCTCTCCCACCCAATGGGCCATGACGGGCTGGGCACCCACTCCCTGCACCACAATCACCTGGGCCTAGGGGCCAGGAGGCTGCTGGAGGCAGGGATCCTAGCATGTGACTGTGAGGTTGGCCCTGACACCTGTCCCCAGCATCATCAAGCCCTCTAAGCCCTACCTCAGCTTGGACACCCCAGATCTGCAGAGGCAGCAGGAGAGAAATGTGGGGTGAACGCTGCGAGAGCAGGTCCCACGAGTTCCCTACGGTTCCCGAGCACCGCCTGGACCCTGGAGGCTGAGTGCCCAGGATGGCGAAGTCAAACAGCAGGGGGCAGCATCGTGGGGCGGGAGTTAGAACCTGGAGGAAGGACCAGGGCAGGATGGCCAGAGCGCACTGAGCTGTCACACTGTGCTCTCCAGAAGGTCCCTCCTTCCCTTCCCTCTCCCCGGCCAGTCACAGTGCCACTCTGAGCAGGTGTCACTTGGCTCGTGCAGGCCTGTCTCCTCTGGCAGCCAGCCCTGAGCAGGACCCAGCTGCCCTGCTGCCACCCCTTGGCTGGTGCACAGCCTGGCCCCGCATGCCTGGCACACTTGCCGAGCGGATGGAGGAAGGACAGCATGGCCCTGTCTCTGGGGACCAGGACAGCAGATGCCTGCCACAGGAGGAGGCAGATGCCAGTGCCTGCTCCTAGAGGAAACCATCTGCCAGATGCCATGCCAGTGGGGAGCCTGGGAGCTGTGGCAGCCCCGTGCCTGGTTGCTGTGCTCAGGTTGCAGGTCGTACTCTGTGGCCTCCCCAGCGGCCAGTGCTGTAAAGTGGACACCCACTGGACATGTGGGCGTTGAGTCTTAGCTGTGCCAGGGAAGCAGGGGCTGCGCAGGAGAGAGGGCCGTGGGGAGGGGCAGGCATGGTTGCCATGGACACCATCAGGATAGACCCAGCCTGGTGGGGGCCAGAGATCATCCCAGCTCAGGGGGCCTTGCCCTGGTGCCCAGCAGCACAGTTTGTGGTCGAATGGGGCCCGAGCCGGTGTGGGAAGCCTGGAGCCCAGCTGGGCGGGGTGCAGCGGGCTGTAGCCCCAGTTTGTGCCCAGCCTGGTCAACGTAGCAACGTTGCGAGATCTTGTCTGAAATAAAAAATAAAACAATGGCTGGGGATGTAACTCAGTGCTAGGGTTCTGGGTTCAATGCTCAGTAATGGAAAAAAAAGTTGAGGACTTCTTGGCCCCTATGGCTCAACCTCCCAGCCGAGTGGCGTCTGCACCGGCCCTCGAAGTGTGTAGCAGCGTCTGCCTGGGCCTGTGGGGTCGGTGGGGGAGGTGTGGGAAGAGGCAGTGGTGGCCTGGCGTCCCCTTCAGGAGTACGTGTGGCTTGGGAAGTCACTCTGCCTGCCTGCCTGACTTCCTTCTTCAGAGCTAGGGATTGAAGCCAGGGCCTTTGCAGTGCACTACATCTCCAGCCGTTTTATTTTTTATTTTGAGCTAGGGTCTTGCTAAGTCACCTTGCCAGTCTCAAGCAGGTGGGCAACGGGGCCCGGCTCCCCTGGGGCAGCCGGGTCAGGAGCCCTCACCGTGCTGCCCCTCCGCGCACACTGCCGGGGTCACATGCAGGCGACAGGGACAGCAGAGAGCAGCCCCAAGAGGGCCCAGCCAGCGCACCCGGGGGTGGGGGGAACCGCGAGGGCTGGGGAGCACTTCCCCAACGCGACTGGACTGGGAGCGTCCTCAAGAAGCCTGGCGCAGGCCTGAGGAAGGGCTCGGGCCCAGAGCAGACAGCCTGGGACCGAAGACGAGAAGGCAAAAACGGGGGGAGCTGAGGCAAACACTGGACTGTTCGCGTGCAGGGCCTGGGCTCCACCCCAGCTCCACGGCCCAAGCCAAACAGACCCTGAGTCATTAGAGAAACCAAATCAAAGTCACTTCGTCTCTGCCCAAAGAGGAAAAAGGGAAGAAAGGAACGGATATTGATGAGGAGACAGAGAAAGTCCTACTGTCAGGAGAGCTACGTGGCCACTTTGGAAGATAATTCTTTTGACGGTCTTCAAAGGTTAGACATTATTTTCCCCTTGGCCATTTGGCTCCTCTCTGGGATCTGCCCGCGGGCCCCTGAATCCATACAGCAGCGCCACACACACAGCTCAGGCGAGCAGAGCGGAGCGGAGGCCCATGTGCACCACGGACTAGCGCTCAGCCAGGAAGAGGAGTGTGGCGCTGGCACTCGTGGCACTGTGGCAGACCTCAGGGTCAGAAGCGGGACAGCGCGGCCACACACTGACCGGACGGTCCCGGACAGGCGAGAGGGCTGGAGGGCGTCCGATGCTGGGTGCAACGAGGGTGACTGCGCAGAGCCAGAGCCCTGCAAATTTACTAAAATTACTGGACTGTGCAGTTAAAGCCGGTGAAATCGAAGCCGTGAAAAGTACTCCTCTGGGGCTCAGCGGTGGAGCAGGAGCTCAGACTGTGTGAAGCCCCGGGTTCCTGCCCCAGCACCACACACAGACTCACACGCACACACGCACGCGCAGGTCACTCCTGGGCAGGGCCGTGCACGATGACAGCGATGTCCCCACTCCCTAGAGTCCCCGTGGCACAGCCCTCTGTGCTCAGCCCCTGCACCTGCCTGGATGACAGTCCCCCGCAGGGCCCACTTCTGTCTCTGGGTATCTGGGGCCTGGGCCTCGAGGACTCCGCCTGCAGGGAGGAGGAGAAGGAGCAGGAGGGCAGGGTGAGCGGGTGAGAAAGAAAGGAGCCGGGCAGAAGCTGCAGGAAGCAGGGAGGGTGGCGACTGGGGAGCAGGGCGGGAGGCAGGCGCCACCCCAGGCCCTGCGGGGCCGGCATACCCCTGAGGCCAGGGGCCAGTGTGGACCCTGCCATGCAACCCCGACAGTGGAGCGGGCGATGCGTGGGT
>NW_022900944.1:46684678-46710475 GCF_012274545.1 Fukomys damarensis
CGTCTGGCAGAGCTGGGGTCCGGAAGAAGGGAGGCCACGCTGGCTCGGTGGCTGGAGGAGTCGGGACAGGTGGGTGGGTAGGCACCTCACCCTATGGGTGCCGTGCAGTTAGACACGTCCCCTCTGTCGGTGCCAGTGCCGTGGCCGCCTGTTCCTGCCTGGCACAAGCCACCTCCCCTCATCCCGCTGGGCCCCACATGTCATGCCCAGCAGTGGACTCCGGGCGTTTCTGGAGAATTGCTGCTCTGGGCGGGGAAGATCTTAGGTCAGTGGATGAAGTGGGAAACGTGGAAGGCTTTCACGTGCAGATGCCGGAGTCTCCAGCGAGGGAGGAAGCGAGAGCGAAGCTGGACCGGGCTCCCACAGGTGTCCGCCAAGAGGAAAGCTGGAGTCCGGGAGACCGGCTGCTCAGCGGCACAGCAGACCCTCCAAGGAAACGTCGCCTTGCCGCTGGAATGAAGTCCTTCAGAGCACTCTTCAAGGAGAAACTCAGACCGAGCTCCGAAATCCCCAGGCTGTCGACATGGGCATGGAGAAGGCTAATGATTCTTGGGTCACCCCAGGGACAAGGCTCACAGGAGGAGATTCTGACCTGCCTGTGGGGTGGGACGCGAAAGGGTTCTGGTTCCACAGAGGCCCGGGGTCCTGCAGGTACCTGGGGGAAGTCTGGTAGAGCTCGAAGAGGACCATGGGGGCAAGAGGCCTGGAGCGAGCTCAGAGCCCATGCAGATGGCATTCCCGGGCTTGCGTTTCCCGTGAGAACTTCAGCGAGCCCTGGAGCCCCTCTCCTCCAATCAAAGAAAAACACATCTTTCCCAGTTAATGCTCGAGAAATGCCCCCTTCCTGCTGGCTCCGACTTGGCCCCACAGTAGCATTTGATGAAACAGCACACAGCTCCTGTTCAGCCTTTTCATTTGCATTTGATCCACCCTTGGTTCCACAAAGGACTGGGCCAGTTCTGGAGCCCTACAAGCCACTTGCGACTCGGGAGAGGACACCGCCAGCCTGCGTCTTCGGTCAGGGAGGCAGATGTTTGAAATATTTTTTTCTAAGAATTTGTCTATCACCTTCCAAAAGTTAATGATGTTTGTAGCTGCTATAAATCAAGCTTTGGAAGTCCAAATAAATAAATAAATAAATGGCTCTCTTTTTTTTTTTTCTTTTGGTACCAAGGAGTAAACTCAGGACCGTGAGTTTGCAAAGCAGGCGCAGTGCCACTGAGCTACATCCCCAGCCCATGACTTTCTTTTAGGAAAAAAAAATTATGAAACATTCTGGCCGCAAGGGCCAAGTGCAGTTCACTTAAGTGCTGATGTAGTTTATAGTTGGTCTCCTTTTCTCCTCTTGAAATGCACTGTTAAGTAAACCATGTTTCCTAAATAGTCATTCTTAAAATTTCAGACTTAAAAATTAGTAGAATTTTATTTAAAGGTCCTAGGTATTTTGTTTTAATGAGTGCTTTAACTTAAGCATTTGGAATTGCTGCTGCAGCTGTGTGATTATTTTTTAAGTTGGCATGTGCTGTCTAAACATCATTTCATTGCAGTGGGATCATTTCCTGTGCCCAAGATGTGTGTGTGAACCGCGAAGAAAATGAGATCCGAAACTGTCCCAGGTCAGAGAGGAGAAACTACAGAGGCTGCTGACATGAGATTACTGTTGAACTAGAATGAACAATTTGGGTGGCAGTATTTATCTCTTTATTGTAAACACTGACAGCTGAGTTGTTTAAGTACAATTTACAAATCTTCGGTGCAGTTAATTCTGCGTGGAAGGAAAAATCTGAAGTCTAACTCGTAGATTTGGTAGGTACTGTGCGGCCACTGTGTCTGAATAACTTCGCTTAGCACATTCTTGTCACCTAGAACCTTGTGTAATGCAACCTGAGCGAGCGCTTTGGGACGGACGACGGAGTTCCGTGTCAGTTCTGCCCTGAACATTTTCCCTGTGTCCTGTCGGTACTGTGCTCTGTACCTCTGGGCTGGTGAAGGTCTTCAGTTTCCTTACCAGCTGCTGCAGAAGGCCTTTATATCCCTACGCCTATTTTCAAGGCTACAAAAGAGAAAAACTATTTGTACACAACACCAATTTGACTGCTAATGTATGCTTCTGCTTGCTGGGCCTTGTTATGGCTGCTTTTTTGTGTGCTAATAAAGTGTGTTGGTGCCAAAAGTAATGGCTGGGGATGTAGCTCAGTGCAAAGGCCCTGGGTTGAATCCCCCAGGACCACACGCACACACACACACACACACACCCCTTGCACGCACATTCCAGAGCTAGGGTAAAAGAACCCTGAGCCCCGAGATTGCCCTGCAGCTGCTCTTTATGTCCTGGTGTGGAAAGATCTCTGCGATGCTGAGGGCTGGAAAGATTTTCAAGAGTGCTCACTGTTTACTGAAACTCTGGGGGCAGGACCAGCTGCTCATGCTCACGGGCAGAGCATCTCTGCACGGCCCCTCTGGGACTATGGCCAGCGAGGTCCTGGGAGACTTCACTCCATGCCCGCCTGCCTTTTGAAACTTTCATCACAAGGATGGATTACCCAGTCCAAAACATAAACCAAAAAAAAAAAAAAAAGAAAAAAGAAAAACCTGTGAGTTCTACAAGATAGAAAACACTGCAACATAGAAGCTACCAAATGTTTACGTAAGGCACAGAAGCATTACATGCCACCAACTTTAGTCTTCACAATGCTGGTACTTTTCAACAAGGACAGATGCTCGGCCCGGCCAGCACTCCCTGTGTTCCGTTTGACAAGTGATTCATAGCCAAACACTGTCACTTCAAATGCAAAACGGAGGGTGGGAATCTTTCATAAACTTGCTGGGCTGTGTGTGGGGGGCTTCGCAAAGTGAGAGATTTGGAGGTGGAAGGTCCCAGCTTGGCTGGGGTGAGGGCGTGGGTCAGGGGGGTATGGGACAGCCATGAGTTCCATACCCAGTACCACTCTCGCAGGCAAAAGGAGACCAAAGAGCCCCAAAGTGTGGCCACTGGGGCCAGGAGAGGGACAGCATCTTTCAGGCCCAGCGCCTGCGGGCGTCTCCGTGTACCAACCCCGCCTCAGACCCAGTAGTCGCCAGCTGTGAGGGAAGGAAGGACAGCCACGACAGTGGCCGTCCCCTCCTGAAACTGCTGTGCGTACCTGAGCTCCAGCTCCGGTGGGGCCCAGCACGCCAGAGCCCCGCGGAGGAGCTCCTCGAGAAAGCTGCCTGGCTCTCCACTGGCCTGGCAACTTCAAAGCCGACCTTTATCCAGGCATCAAAGTGGGCACCGTGGTGTGCGGGCCCTGCCTGAGGTGGCCCAGGCACCGTGCCCAGGGCCAGCACAGCGTGGCATTCCTTTGCCTCAGAACTGCGGGTGGGGCCAGTCGCTGGCTCCACGCTCTGTGGGGCGGTCCTGCCCCGGGCTCGGATGCAGGCGCAGAGGTGGTGTGGGGCTGGGGGCGTCATATGTGCCAGGGCGTGGGTGGTTGGGAGGGACTGGGTGGCCTGGTGGCGCAGCCCTGCTCCACGGTGCCCCCCCCTCAAGCCCTTCCTGGGGGCTGAAGGAGGAGAGCGGGTAGGAAGAGCAGACTCTGGAGTCTGAGATGCCAGGGTGGCACCAGCTGGGGCTGAGATGCTCTCAGCATCTGGTCATGTGTTTATTCACTTGTCTGTCTGTCTGTCCATCCATCCATCCATCACCCATCTGTCTGGGAGATTTTCCTTGGCACCCACCATGGGGCGTCAGGCCAGTGGGGTCTAGGGCCGACAGAGGGCTGAGTCAAACCACATTCCGTTTACGATTTCCCAGGAGCCACATTTAAAAAGTAAAAAGAAGTCGAGAGTTGCGGCATACACCTGTGATCTCAGCTACTTGGGAGGCTGAGGCAGGCAGATCAGAAGTTCGAGCCCTGCCTGGGCAACCTAACAATTTAGTGAGATCCTGTCTCACAATAAAGGGCAGGGATGGAGCTCAGTGTGGAGGAGTAGTCTAGCATGCACGAGGCCCTGTGTCTTCTCCCCAGTATTTTGTTTTATTTTTTGAGACAGGGTGAATGTAGTCTAGACTGGCTTTGTACTCACTATGTAGTTCAGGGTAGCCTTGAACTCACGGAGATCCTACTGCCTCAGCCTCCTGAGTTCTGGGATTACAGGCGTTCACCACAGTACTGGGCCCCTCCCAAGTACAGCAATAGCTAAATAGATAAACCCCAAAGAAGAAGATGAAGTTCATTGTGATAATATTTTCCATTTAACCTGATTTATCCTAAAATTTTTATGGTGATTATTATTACTTTGAGTAATACTAGAGATTGAACCCAGGGCCTTCAAACTGAGTCATCTCCCCAGGGTTCTTTTTAAAATTTTTTATTCTGACACAGCCTCTGACTATGTTGCGAATTGCTCAGGCTGAGCTCAAATCTGCAATCCTCCTGCCTCAGCCTCCCAGAGCCCTGGGCTCACATGCATGCACCACCACACTCAGCTTCCCTAAAATCACTATCATTATTATTTTGTTTTTTTGGTACTGGGGATCGAACTTAGGACCTTGCACTTTTTTTTTTTTTTTTTTTTTTTTTTATTGACACTGACCTAGAACTCACTATGTAGCCCAGGCTGGTCTCGAACTCACAGCGATCCTCCTGCCTCAGCCTCCTGAGTGCTGGGATTACAGGAGTGCGCCACCACTCCCAGCTGGAACCTTTCACTTTTGAGGCAGGTGCAGCATCTCTTGAGTTAAACCCTTGGTCCCTGAAATCATTATTGCCACATGTCATCCAATAACAAGTATCGATCAGATGGTTTACGTGCTTTTTCTCCTGAGTCTTCAATAGCCTCCGTGTTTAACTTCAGAACAGCTCTCCACTCAGATCCACGCGGGTGGCTGCCACCCCGGGCACAGAACATAGGAGCAGCCAGACCCTGACCTTGGGGGCCAGGCGTGGAAATTGAACGAAGCAATTGGGGTGCTAAGTGCTGCAGGGTGCAGGGCAGGGCCTCCTAGCTGGCCTGGCCGCCTGTCCCCACTCTGTCACGGGGTGACCTCACACTGCACCTGGCCAGCTGCAGAACCGGGAAGCACATGACGAACTAACCACAGGGGTCGTGGAAAGAGCACTGAAGTCAGGTGTGCACGACGCAGGTGGGCTGCACACAGCATGGCTACACAGTGGAAAGCCCAGAACTCATGTTCACCGGAAGGATGGGCACTCTGGCCTGCTAGCTGATGGCAGGCACATGGCAGCCGCGATGAAACCCAGAGGTGCGGAATCCACATGAGAAACGCAAAAGCCAGAGCAGGTGAGTCAGTGTGACACAGGACCCAGACATCAGGAAGGCACCGGGCTGTGGGCACAGGGCCGATGGCCCAAGTCCACATGAACCGGGGAAGGGGTCCACTCGGGAAGCGGGCAGGCAGAGAGGGTCTTATCGTGGCTTTTTATCTCTTTAAAAATTCAGCAAGTGTGGCCAGGGCAAATATTTAGAAAGTACAGGGGTGCATAATAAAATATTTTTCTGTACTTGAAATAGGTTGCGATAAACAATGAAAAGTCCTCCGAATGAACCAACAGTTGAGAAAGTTTTCTGTGCTTTCATCTCTGCATCCAGGAAAGGGATACAGGACCAACGTCACCAGGTCGATGTGGGTGAGAGTGGTCACTTGTTCTTGTGACCGTGTCTGGAAATAGAAACCCTAACCCACAGCATTCTGGACGGTCTGCTGAACGCTTACTATGTGCCAGACGCCCAGAACCCACCTGGTCACAACAAGGCAGGCACGAGTTACTAACCAGCTGGCGGGGGCTGGGACGGGACTCGCACTCCCCAGCCAGCCCAGGTTAGAATTTGCATTTTGCCCCTCTGCAGAGGCTCTCCTGGCAGCCACTTCCTTCCTCTCCCGGCGTAGGGCTGAGAATCGCTCCTGGTGCCAACCTCCCCTGCCCTGTGCCTGGATGACAGTAGTGGGCAGGTTCGGCTCGCTCTGGCTGCCCACGGTCAGGGCCGTCCTCTCCCGGTACACCGGCCTGTCTGGGAGGCAGAAGTGCCACCCAGCCTCCGGCAGTGCACCCTGAAAACCCCGGCCCCAGCCCTGAGCCCAGCCACCAAGTCTCTGAGGTGATTGCTTGGGAGCCCTGGCCGAGGAGAAAGAAAAACCCGGAGGCTGGAACTCTCTCCGGGTTCTACTGCATGGACGAGAGACTCGTGCAGCGCTACCTTCCTGTCAGCTCGGGAAGAAATGAGCTGCTTCTGCACGCCAGCATCTCATTTAATTCAGCCCGGAGGACTCGCCTCTGGCCAGGACGAGCGGGTGCATCTGGGAGGCTGGGCCCTGCTTCTCCAGTCCACAGGTCTGGGCTTCCCTCACAATAACCCACAGGAGTCCACACCACTTCTGCTGGGAGGAGTGAGGGTCAGTCCTCAGACTCACTGAGGAGCACCACAGGAAGTGCCTGCCACACTGCTGGTCCAGAGGCCGGAGGAAACCCTGGAGAGTCTGCGCTGAGGTTAGAGGGGCCCCTTCCGAGCACCCTCAGGGATCTTCCCAGAGACACCCCCCCAGCTGCCACCTCCTACCTCTGGGGAGATCAGTGGCCGGCTGGCATCTCAGGGACTGCGCTCCAGCTGGGGGCCGTGGCTCTGGCCTCCACGGTGGCCATCTGGGTTTTGGCTGCTCCCCGGCCTCTCCTGGCTGGCTGTCTCCTGACTCTGCCCATCGGGACTAAACGCCTGGCTTTGCAGAGAAGGAAATTATCCTTAAGCCCAGGCCTTGCCCCAGAGCTTTCCGAGCAAGTGAGCGAGCGCTAATCCTCCCCGCCTGGCCCGGGGTGGGAGGGGTGGGCGGCCGGCAGGAGCAAGGGCCACGGCAGATGGGGCGCTCCTGGGTTCGCAGGATGTGCTGAGTGGTTGAGTCCGATGACTGTGGAGTCTTTGGCATCTCCCGGAGCCCCCAAGCGCTGGTTTCCAGCTTCCCCAGTGAGCCAGTTGCCTCCCCAAGGCTGTTTCAAATGCCCCCAAGCCAGGACAGGGCCACAACACAGTGGTGGAAAGTGGAAGCCCCATCTTCCTGTGGCCCTCCCAGATTTCCTCCCACCACCTTTCGTACTGGGGATGGGGCACAGGGCCTCCTGCATGCTGCCCAAGAATCCTCCCCACTAGCCGTACCCCCAGCCCTCTGGGACCGGCTCATTAAATTGCCCAGGGTGCTCTCGAGCATGCAATCCTCCTGCCTCAGCCTTCTGAGTAGCTGGGATTAGAGGTGTGCACCACCATGCTGGGCTTATGGCCTTTTTTTTTTTTTTTTCCTCCTTTTCTGCTGTTGCTTTTTTTGTTTTTGTTTTTTGAAACAGGGTCTCACTATGTAGCTCAGGCTTACCCTGCACTCAGGAGATCCTCCTGCCTCCGCCTTCTGAGTGTTGGGATTACAGGCATGCATCAACACGCCAGACTTTCAACTATTGCTTTTTAAATTGAGATAAAACCCATACCATACAAGCCACTGTTTTAAAGTGTACCAGACAGTGATTTTTTAGTATATTCACGACACTGGGCGATCATCATCACTAACTACTTCCAGAACAACTCTATCAGCCCCCAGAATATCACATGTCCCTCCAGCCAGTGCCTGTCCCCTCACTCCCCAGTGGCCCTGGGAGCTTCAGATGTGTCTGGTCCAGCTGCTCCGTGCAGGTGAGGTCATGCCCTACATGTGTGGTCCTTTGTTCCTGTGTCTAACTGTCCAGGCCCCAGCTCACCCAGCTGCAGCGGGCATCAGTGTGTCGCTCCATTTCCAGGCTGAGTAATACTGCGCTGTGTGGGCACAGCAGAACCCATGCTGTTCACCCATTCCTGACAGATGTCCACCCGGGGTCCTCTCCGTGAGATGCAACTCCTCCCCAAAGTGGACACACACGCTCAGGAGGCCACTTTCACACACAGCCCCAGAGGCAACACGTACGTGTGCAAGGCTGAGTGCAGCTGGGCACCGCGGCACTCGCCTGTGATCCCAGCTACTCGGGAGGGTGAGGTGGGGGATGGAAATCTGAGGCCAGCCTGGGAAACCTGGTGAAGAAGTACAGCAAACAAAATAAAAGGGTCGGGGATGTAGGCCAGTGTTAGCTTGCCCGACCTGTGCAAGGCCCGGAGTTTGAGCCCTGTGTCATGATTGGGCCTAGACGGTCCCGAGGCCTCGTGTGGTCACAGGCTGGATCTGGAGCGTGTGACGCTGGTTCACGATGCAGTGCCAGGCTCAGGGGCGCCAGGGTTAAGGGTGTGAGTGCTGCCCGCCCGAAGGAGCCTGAGTCAGACGAAAGGGGCGGGGAGACGCTGTTAACGCTCGTTACCTTTGCTGCCTTGTGTGCGCCATCCTGTTCCTGCTCTGCCAGGCCTGTTTGCCATCTCTGCCTTGGAGTCGGCTGACTATGGACTGAAACTTCCATCCCCTCCAACTTTGGGTGTTGGGTATTTTGTATCAGCAACAAAAGTAACTAACACACCCTGTACGGGAGAAAAAAAAAAAAGAAAGAATAACTGTAGCAGTGTCTGTCCTGGCCAAAAAAGGGTCCTTCGTCACAGAGGGGGATGGCACAGTGGGAAAGCAGGCTGCGTCAGGGACAGGCTGAGCTGCACACAGCCAGGTGCCTGGCTTCTAGGGCTGCCCCAGGCTGGGAAAACTCGCCCATCCTTTCCCACATGGGTGCTTCCCTTCCACACACATCTTACTTGAAAAAAATAAAAAGCAAAAAAACCTCTGCCTTACATGTCTGCCAAAGTGAAGCTGAGGCTCTAGAATGATAACGGGAACATCATGATCCTGGACACAGAGGGCCCAAATAATGCAGTAATTAGTAATTACATTAAATGAAGCTGTTCCCAGATACCTTTTTTTTTTTACATCAAAGACTCTTACCATGTGGAGATGATTATGAGAATATTCCAACAAGCTGGAGGCCTTCTGATGATTTTGTTTTTCATTTTGCATTTCTTTTTGGGTTAAACTTAAAAACCACTAAGCCACTACCTTTGTGATAGAGGTAAGCTATTTTCCAGGAGCAAGAGATGGATACGAGTCTCTGGGGCCACGTCCTGTGTACAAAGGGACAGGACGAGATGCTCGAGACGTGTGACAGCCCTGCAGGAAAGGACGCCATCTGCAAAGCTGCCTCCTCGTGTGAACAGTACACGACAGATCCTAGACTTTTAAAGATAAAAGTGAGGCTGAGGCAGGAGGATCCCAAGTTTGAGGCCAGGTTGGGTAACTGCAAGAACTTATGTTAAAAAAAAAAAAAAGTAACAACTAGATCTTCTCACAGGCAGGCTGCCAGGGAAGACGGGAAGACTCGTGAAACCCTCTTTCCTGTCGCTCCACGGAGTGACATCTGTGTCTCCATGCTCACAGGCGGACCCCTCCCACTCCCTCACTCACACGGGTCTCCTGGGGGGCAAAGGAAGAGTGGAGGTGAGTGCTGTCAGTTTCTCTGGATTTTCTGCACTGTGCTTGTGACGAGGAGGCGAATGCGGTGGTGGGCACGGGGCGGTTTTCTCCTCCTCTCGGCTGGGCTGGGTGGACGTAAGCTGCTGCCATTTTATCCTTCCCCTACCCCGGATAAACCTTCACGCTGTGTTTGCTCTGATCCTGTCCTTCCAGCTCGGTGTGGCCGATGGAATGTTCTGGAACTGACAGCGGTTTAGAACTTGCTGGGAATGGAGTCCTACCCAGGCCAGTGCCAGTGCCGTACTCTTCCCACTGCACTGAATGTGTCCCTGCGAGGGGTATCACCCTGTCACTCTCCAGAGGAGGCAGGAGAGGCAACTTGCCCGGGGCAGATCTGGGTCTCAAACCGGGGAGGATCTGCCTGCTGCCACTGCCACATGGCTAGAGCCAGCGCCTGGCCAGCTGGGGCCCCTCCAGGAGGGGCACCAAAGACAGAGGAGTGAGATGTTCCCCACCGAGGTCCAGCTTCTTCACCCCGCAGCGAGCAGGGGCTGGGAGGTGACCCTGGAGCCCGGAGCCCACAGCAAGCCGGGCAGCAGCTCGACCTGCCCAGTGCCAATGTTCATACTGTGGGCTCCAAGAGGGCATGGCCTTGCCCCGAGCTTCACAAATACACAACAGGCGTGCTGAGGAGTCCGGAGCTTTTCAGCCAGCACTGAGGAGAGCGTGCTGTTCTGCTTACAGGTGGCACAAGCCCCAGCACAGGACCCATGCTCCAGGCCAAATGGCGCTCAGTTGGTGCCTGTCACCCTGCATTGACAGCAAAAGGCCAAGGGGAACACAGTCCCTAGCCATCCTGAAGGCGGACTAGGTCTCTCGTTTCTGGGACAACGTCTTCAGATCACTTGTCTAGTTGTAGCTTTCAAAAACTTGCAAGGAGGGGGTTCCCCTGAGAAGTGAAGGGGAGCCTTGCTTCCTCCAAGGGAATGAACGGCCACTAAGTAGAACAGCAGCCTTCACCACATTCTGCATTCCATTCCAGGACACTGTGAGTGTTTTGAGAAGTCAAAAGTTAATTTTATGGGGACAAAAGTATTCATGGGGCTGGAGTGTAGCTTAGCGCCTGCCTGGCATACACAAGGCCCTGGGTTTCATCTCAAGTAGTGGAAAAGGAAAAACAAAAAGTTCTGCTATCCTCGGTTGTGGTCTGTGTCCAGATGTCCCTCAGAGCCTCATGCGGTCACAGGCGGGGCTTTTTCAGAAGTGGCTGGATCTAAAGTGTGTGATTACTAAATCGGCTCTCTGATTGGTCTGGCACAGTAGCTAGGACAGACATAAAAGAGATAGAAAGAAGCCGCTAAGTTTGTTTGGACTTCTTCACTGCTTTGCTGCCTTCTGCCCACCATGAGCTTTTCTCCTGTGATGCCGCCCTGTCTTGGAGCCAGTCACGTATGTGCTGAAACCTCTACAAACTGTGAGCCGAATAAACCTTCAGCCTCCTCCTTTAACTCCGGGTTTTGGGTGTTGTCTCAGCAATGAGAGTGATGAAGACAGACAGCCCTGAATTCTGAGATGAGTGGATGTGAAGTCAGGCTAACACACCTGAGAGTTGGCGGGACGACCCGGATGCTTCTCACTGGACTTACTGACCTGAGAAGTCCAGTGCTCAGGTGAAGGGAGGGCTAACGGGAAGCCTCGAGGCCTGTCCCTCCGTGGATCGGACGTCTATTTTTGGACTCAGTTCTCATCACTGCAATTGCTAGAAACGCACACAGGGCCGGGGAGACTCTGGCATCTTTGCTTCTGTTCAGCAGGCAGCCGAGAGCAGCTAGCATGGTGTGAGTGATGTCGTGCCATCGACGCTTCACAAACACACATTTGTCTTCTGAAGGCAAAACACAGAGAGTAGGTGTGAAAAGCTGAGAAATGCAACATGCAGAAATAATAGGTTTCCCAAGACATCAGAAAAATAAGCTATTAAAATAAATCAAAGCTAATTAGATGAGGACATTTTATAGAGGAGGCTTAAAAAACCAGATCTGTGGAAAACTGACCTGAAAATTTAAATTACCCAAGATTTCTAAGCTGTTTTCTGTTCTAAAGCAATCAGATTTCACTAGAATTAGCAATGTCAACGTTTTCCTAGTACCTTTCTTTATGTTATGAAGTTGCCATCTTATTTTTCCATTTAATATCCTTAATTCCTAGAGGCCACCATGATTAGAGATGGGTACTAAGGGCCGGGGAAGGTAGCTCAGTGGCTCCGCGCCTGCCTTGCAAGTGCGAGGTCCTGAGTTTGATCCCTGGTACCAGGAAACAAAAAAAAAAAAAAAAAAAAAAAAAAAAAAAAAAAAAAAAAAGAAAGAAAGAAAGAAAGAAAGAAATGGGAAATGAGGAAGTTAAAACTTAACCGGCACAACAAAATACAGGAGCTGTGCGTGTTACTGGAGTACTGGGTGAGGCTTCAATAGATGTACGTGCTGTCAGGGTTCAATCAGGTTACACATCTGTCTCCTCAAACACTGGTCTTCCTCTGGGGGTGGTTAGCAGGGTCCTGATGCTGGCTTCAGACTTACGACCCTATTGGCTCGGCCTTCCAAGTGTGAAGAGGCATCTATCATGTCTTCGTGGAGAAAACGTTTGAAATACTTCCTTCTAGCTTTCCAAAATGTATAGGAAAATGACATTTTAATGTAAATTAAGACTTCATCCTACGCATCTTTTTTTTTTCAGCTTTAGTTGAGTTTATTGGTACATTTTAGGGATACAGTACAGTTACATTCATTGTTGGGTTCTGGTACCTCTACATGACAGGTCTTGGTTCTCATTTTTTTCCCTTGTCCCTGCCCTCCTGTCACCCCCTCCTCCCCTCCCCATCTACAATCACTTTATTTCCATGTTTTCATTATCTCACATTTTTTGTCTCCTCATCTTTTAATGAATAGAGATTAAAAAAGTCCCCCTGGGGCTCGGGGTAGCCCAGGGGTAGAGCACTTGACCAGCATGCCCACAGCTGGCCACAGGGGGCGCTGCTCAGGCTCAGGGTTCATTCAGAAGCTGGCGTATGAGTACAGGGTGGTGCTGCAGCACGGACACAGCTTGGTTGGCCATGAAAGAGGCCTGCTGTCTACCCCTGGGGAGGAGGAAGCCTGTTCTCAGGCAGAGACGGAAGTGAAGTGCTATTTGTATACAGACTACAAGGGCATCGCACCCTTGGGCCCATCCTGGTCTTTCACAAATGGGCCCTTCTGAGTATTTAACGCCCGTGCCAGTCTGTCTGACCCCGCCAGCTAGGGAACCGATGTTTAGGCTCAGTCCTGAATCTGACCTGGAAGGCGGGAGGTGTTCCTGGGAAAGCAAGACACTGAGGCAGGACTGGAGGCCAGCTCCGCTGTGCACAGGGATCCCACGGCACTGCCCACCCTGCTGCTGGCTGTGCTGCCTGGGGCACTGGCCCGTCCCCTCCAGTACACGGGTCCACAGAGGCCGGCAGACTTTGAGGGGCAAGTGCAGCTTCCCTTATCAGTCCCTCAAGGCCAGAACACTGGACCAGACGTTCCAGGCATAAAAATGCAGACGCTGTTCTGTGCCAACTGGAGTCTCAGCCTCCTGCAGCTCTTAGAGGAAGACCTGGGTTGGAACCCTCTGGCGGGCGGGTCTCTGGAGTCAGGCCTGTCAGCTTCTGCAAACCCACTGGCACGGTCCCGGCCCGGCTCTGCACTCCCGCCCCACAAATGTTTGTTTTGCCCATAGCAATGGTTTCTCAGGCAACAGCAGCATCAGCTACTCCCCAGGCTCAACCTGCCGCCTCCCACACCCACACCTCGCTCCCTGGGCATTGCTGGGCACCCCTGGGTGCTGGCACTCCGAATCCACCCCGACTCAGCCAGCATAAATACACACACGCACTGCAGTATAAGATGTGGGCTTGGTTTTTAATAGTTCATAAGCCTTAAAAAGTATTCTCTCCAGATTATAAAAGGTTAGTTAAAACTTTAATAGGAACAATCTTGGACAAGCAGAAAGAGCTGATGTGGAAGTGGACAGCAACGCATGACCGCAAGAGAACTCGCAGGGCGGGCTGGCACCTCTTCCTCGGCCCCGCTTGGCATCGAGGTGACGCGTGCCCTGCCCAGATCCGGTACAGGTTGCTGCGGCTCTGCAACAGGCTGCGTGTTCTCGCTCCACGGAAAACAGGCTTCCCCTCCGGTGAGGTGGCAATGCCAGGAGCCGGCTCCGGGTCCCCTAGCACAGGTGCAGGACGGCCTTGTTGATCTCTGGGTTTGTCCAGTCATTCCGAATGTCATCCAGGTGGTTGTCGAAATCCACAAGTGTCTCATAGGACCGGCTGTCCAGGAGCGATGCAGAGATCCTCTGGGCCTCTGGCCAGTCTTCACAGTAGTCACTGTGGGTCAGACACGACAGGTCAGCCTTTCCTGTGGGGTCTGTGCCCGCAGCTTGGAGGCCGGCCGCACACACCATTCGGTGAAGGACGGTGCGGACAGGAAACGCGGGCCTTCACCTGTGACAGTGACGGGCCGCCCTCTGGTGAAGTGCGGCAGGTGGGGGCGGGTGGCTGAGGCACTGCCATCTCCAGCCGGGCCTGAGCCTGCGGGGAGACCTGCGGTCCCCACCACGCAGAAGCCCCACAGCCCCAGCCCCTCTGGGAGTTGGGGAGCGACCGTGGCATCACTCACTGGTGTGGGTCTCTGCACCGCCACCTGTTCTCGTGGTGCTCATACACGTGGATTGTGGGCACGCCGCAGTCCATCGTGAACTTGGTGTTGTCCACCTGAGCGAGGAGAGGGACACGGTGTGAGCTGGCGCTGGAACACACCAGGGCGTAGCCTGCAACAGGCTGTGCTGTGCAGGGTGACACTGAGCGTGCCACCGCTTCCCACCACAGCAGAGGCTTGGCATTGCTTTTCTTCCCTCGGAGCCCAGACCAGGCTCTGTCCCTCCCTCCTCCAGGGGCTGCGAGGGCTGCATGACCATCTAGAAGGCAGATTCACATTCAAACAGTGCTGCGCCCGACCCCAGCACTTCCTACTCAGTGGGTCTGGGGAGGAGTCTCAGAATCTGCATTTGTTTTCTTTTTGGACACAGCGTTTCCCTACACAAAGCAAGAATTACAGCTCAGTCTGGACTTGAGTTCACTATGCAGCCTGGCTGGCCTCAGCCTCCCAAGTGCTGGGATTACGGGTGTGTGCACTGTGCCCAGCTGAATCTGCCTTGCTTACACACTCCCCCAAGAGGACTTTGCTGCTGGGATGGGGACCTCGAGAGCCGCCCACATCCCCGTGAGTGACTGCAGTAGAGCTCAGACCACAGACCTAGTACCTGGGGACACCACAGGGTGGCCTCCAAAGCCATGGCTTACCATGATGAGCACGGTGTCCATGAAGCCCTCTGCGATCCTGGAGGCCACCTTCTCTGCAACCTGGTTGGGACTGCAGAGAAGGACCAGTGAGCTCCACCTACTCCCGTTCCTGCCATTCAACCCCATCCCGTCCACGAAGCATAGCTGCTACCACCCAGGCCAGGATTCCTAAGCAATGGTGAAGACTGGCGGAGCCAAGCTGCATGTCCTTGGGGACCATTTCTCCAAGCCTGAGCGTTGTCCAAGATGCTCCCACAAGGGGTCTACAAGTGTGGATTTCTTTCTTGTGTGTCTTTTCTCTACATAATTAGTCTCAACTGTTTTTTTGGTATCGGGATCGAACTTGGGACCATGCACTTGCTAGGCAGACAGTGGAACCAATGAGCTAAATCCTCAGCCCTAGTTTCAGCTTTCTGAGCCAGGAACTGCGTCACATATATATTTGGTACTGGGGATAGAACTCAGGCCCTGCACATATGTTTTAATAGCCAGTAATGACAACCCTTTCCTTGTGACTAGGCTGAAAAAAGATTAGTATCACAGTATGGAAACAAATGATCAAGTCCTGCTAATGAACGAGTTCTGTTCTGGGAGAGCTGTTTGCAAACCGACAGGAGAGTCATCCAGCACACCTGTGAAGCGCGCCCTGCAACGTCCCCGGTGGGCTCTCGCTGCGCGTCTGCAGCGTCAGTTACTCACACAGCTGCGCACCGCTCCCCACTCAGCTCCACCCTCAGCCCTCGGGCTGCAAGGTCCAGCGGGAGGCAGGTGCTGGGCAGCGGCACACACGGTTAGGGAAGCACGCAGCGCAACCCTGGAACAAGGCTCCCCCACTCCAAGGTGAGCGGTGAGGACAGGGTGAGCGCCCGCGACCCACCTGACTTCACACTGAAAAGGTTAGAGAACTCTGGGGATGAGGAACTATCACCAGGTTTGAAAGAGCTGCCTCTTTCGTCTACTCGTTTTTGTATTGTGCACTTGCACTTCGTCTCCACCGGTGAATGTGAGCCCCTCCTATTACGACGACGTCCAGGTGAGACTTGTTCCTACGGGGTGGCATCTGATCCCATCCCTCCCAGAATCAGCAGCCAATGAAACATAGGCCCGGGAAGGGGAAAGCACTTTCCTGACCTCGGCCCCCAGCAGCTCAAAGCCAGGCATTCATGCGAATGCTCTCTAGTACTGTGTGTGAAAGCGTTCTCTGGAGCCTCACACCAGCCCCGGGCTGGGTACAGGCTGGGGAGGGGGCCGTCCCCTCGGACAACCTCGGGCAAGGTTCGTTATGAGCAAAGCAAGGGCAGCTAGGGAGCCACAGGCTAGAACCTCACGCAAGGAGTCTCCTGAGGGTTAGGAAATGAGTAAGACTTAGAAACTCCACATCAGAACACCGACTGCTTGGTTTTTCTCTTTTGTTATGTACTCATGGGACTGCTCTCCAGAGTGCTAGCCCTGAAGCGAACACCTGCGCGTCCTTCCGTCCTGACCTGGCAGGGCTCTCCCAGGCATCCAGGCCTCACACCTGGCCCAAGGAGGTCAATTGTAAGTAACTGAGAACTGGAAACCAACCCTACCTGGCTCCAAACCTTATGCTGGGAGACACGGTTAATCTGGTGATACTTCTAGAAAAGGGCAGATCTGGCTGAGGGGGTGGGGGACCTGGTCAGGAGCCAATGCACTGCGGATGAAGTGGGCATACAATCCCCATCCCTGGCTAGGCTTCCTCACTGGTGTGCGGGGAGGATCGAGGGACCACTGCACAGAGCCCAAGGTGTCCCTGCAGCACGGTGCACCAGAGGGGGGCCACACTGGAGGGGGTGGGGCGGGCCCCCAGCTCATGCCCCAGCGTTCCCTTCCTACAGGTGGGACGAGGGGAGGCGAGGACACAGCAGAGACGCCGCAAGGGGGCCATCAGTCTCCTGAGAGGCGCAGGCAAATGCTAGCACGCTGGGTGGCAAGGAAATTTCCTGCCGAGCTGGAAGGAGGCCAGGAAGATGAAGAAAGAGGGTATGAGCCAAACAGGCACGGAGAGACAGCCCAGTCAGATGCCCCCGCTGGCCGTCTCCTCTCCTCTGTGAGGGAGTGGGACCCTGCGCAGCACTCACTAACCAGGTGCAAATCGCTTCCGGCAGCTGGAGCCTCTGGGCGGTGGGAGTGCAGCCGCACCTCCTCTCAATTCCCTCCTGTCCTCCTCCGCTGCCTTCCAGCCAGTAGTGCAGCCTCCTGGGTCTCCACACCTGCCACTCCCGAGGGCCCGGCTCCAGGCCGCCCTCCCTGGCCTTCTCGGTCCTTTCCCACTGAGCTCAGCCAAAGGCCGGGCGGACGCGGCCTGCACTGTCATGAGGCACCCGGCCCACCAGCAGGCCGTCCTACGCGGTCAGTCTCTCCCCCGTCACCGACGACAAAGCTGCGGCACACACAGGCCCAGGCCTCACCAACCCCACAGAGCAGGGAATCCGACAGGCTCACCAGCACTGTGCTCGAGGAGGGCAACAGGTACTAACCTAACCATCGGGCTCCAGGAAGAGCCCCGCGCCTCACCCCTGCGGGGTCCTTGCCTGGACCCAGTCCTCAAGGAGCAAGACAGGCGTGTTTCTGAAGCACTCCAGCCCACCCCTTCTGGAAGGGGCTCTGTGCACCCTGTCGTCTACACGTGAGAGTGGCCTAACTCCAGGGTCCTCCGTGTACCGCAGCGTGGACCCTGGGGCTGACAGCGGGGAGCCAGCTGGGCTTGGCCAAGGCAGCCCCCAGAGGACAGGAGAGGGAGCAGAGGAGGACGTCTGCTGCTGGCCCATCTGGGGGCTCCCCTCTAAAGTGAGGTCCGACCAGGTTGGCCGCTGGCTGTGTCCTCAGCCACAGTCCTCTTGAGGTGGGCTTTCTTCTGGTTGGTACTAGGGATGGCACTGAGCTATATCGCTGGCCCTTTTACAATTTTTTTATTTTGATACGGGGTCTCACTAGGTCGCTAAGTTGCCCAGGCTGGGCTCAAACTTGTGGTCTTCTTGCTACCAGCTCCCAGAGTGCAGGAACTGCAGGTGTGACCTCCCTGCTTGGCTCTGAGGTGCATTGGTACTTGGCTCCCTCTGTGCTGGCCCCGAAGCAAGCGCCGAGGGCCACAATGGCTGCTGTCACTAACTGCGGCCCCTGCACACTGCTGTGGCTCCCGTTTCAGGAGCAGCCCACTCCCCTGGCCTGGGCGGTCTCTGTGTATTCCGGGGACCCAGGTGGATGCCAACAGGCAAGGCGGTGAGCCCTGCAGCTCTGCTCACGAGTGAGAACCCCGAGGGAGCTGATTTAAGACAAGGCCTAAGAGCCCAAGCCTAGAAGCCAGCTGTTCACCCTAGAAGGAGCCGAGCTCTGCCTTTCCTCACCCAGGTTTGGGACCGGGACTTACGGGGAAGCTGGATGGGACAGAAAGTGAGGCCCCTACTGCTGCTTTTACTGTACAAATCTTTTGAGCAAAATGATGATATAACAAAGAAGCCCGAGGACAGTACAAATGTTCAGAATCTCTGCGGTCTGGAGCCCTCCACACCAGCGCTCTCATACTATCCACGAGCACAGAGGAGACGGGGAGGGACGTGGCCCTCAGATGGCGCCTGGGGCCTGCGGGAAGGTCAGCAGCACCTTGCCATCCTTCCAGCCCAGGGAGGGGTTGCTTCCACATACCTGGCATCCTTTACTCGTTCATTAGCTTGATAATAACCAGCAATCACATAGCTATTATCTTTGCACCACGAATCAATCTGAAAGAGGAACACAAATTGGGAAGAAAAGATGAATGCTTTCCTCTTGGTTATTAAGCTCAGTAACCACAGTAGACTGCCCTCCTCGAGCCGGGATAAGGCACGGCTGTCCCAAGTCCTTGTATACTTCTCCCCAGGCCCAGAGAGTGAGATGCGTGCTCAAAGAAGGGAATCACAGGGCCAGGGAGACCCAGAAGGGACAGGTCCCGGCTTGGGGCGTGGGGCGTGGCACTAGGACTCAACTGTGGGAGCTCCCTGTCGACAGGTCATTAAACTGGGAAGTCAGAGGGACAGAGCACTGGGCCGTTCTGGGGCTTGAGAAATCCGAAGATCACTTCCACCAGTGGTGGGCAACCACAGCCTCTCCACTGGCACGAGGGCCAAGTGCCCAGCAGTTGTGCATTCAGGTTCAATTGCAGCGTTGGCACTTTGCGGTAAATAAGTGGATTTGGGGTCACAGTTTGAGCACTTGGTCTCTGAAAGGTTGGGCATCACTGATGTAAACCAACCCTTCAGCTGCACAGCCGGCGTGGCGAGCCCCGTCTTACAGCATTCGTAGCAACACACCACGGACCACCGTCCACATGGGGTGTGGGGTCAACAGGTGCAGGCAGGCAGGGCGCAAGCACAGATATACTTAATTCCCATTTGCTGTGCTTCTAAAGGAGGCCTGGAGGGAGATTATGAAAGTTTTGTTCTGTTTTCTTTTTTTTTTTTTTTTGCAGTACCGGGGACTGAACTCAGGACCTTGCGCTTGCGAGGCAGGCATGGAGCCACTGAGCTGCATCCCGGCCCTTGTTCTGTTTTATAATGCCGTACTTCTCATCAGATTTAGTTTCCCGCAGGTCTAATGCCATTATTAAAAACAACAAAAGGTCATCCTGTTTCACCACAATGAAATTTTAATACACTGCAATAAATTCTATCCTCCTGCAAAATAGGAGACAAAATGGATACCTCATTTTTTGCAGTGAGTTAACTGGTTAAATGTGTGTAGAGCTGGGGATGTGGCTAGTGGTAGTGTTTTCCCAGAATGTGAGGCCCTGGATTTGATCCCCAGCACTGAGGATAAAGGAAAAAAAAAAAAAAAAAGAAAAAGTGTGTAGGTTTAAGCATCGCCCTACTGCTCTGTCCTGAATTCTGGTTCAGGCCTCTGTCTCCTTTGTGACTAAAAGCAGACATTGTAAGACGGTCCAAAGGTCCCTGGCTCACATGAGGATTAGAATATTTGTGTTCTCCTTACAGCTCACAAATTACCAAATTGGGTCAAAACCAGGACTCACTGAACAACTGGACATTCTGGTCTTCCACCCCAAAAATTAGGATTATGTGTCCCAAATATTTACAATGACTCCATCATTGTGAGCCGGCTGCCGATCACTCCAAATCTAATTGTTTGCATCGCCTCCTAAAGGAATGGGTTCTAGAAACTTCTTGCTGCCTAGAACAACTTATTTCACTTTTCTTAAACTTATGTCTATGTAGTGTCAAGAGGCCTTGCTCTAATTTGGGGTTTGGCCCCACTCCCTGACTCAAGCCTGTGTCCCCCACCAGCCCTCTGTATAGTGCTCCCAGTCTGTTTCCAGTCGAAGCTGGCTCCTGAGTGATCCCACTAGAGGTGACCTTTGTCCCGCCCACCACCCCTGCTCTCCAGTGCAGGCTGTTCGTTTCCGGTCAGTCTGGTTACCATTTAGCCCCCTACTGCCCTTGTAACAAGTTGTCCAAACTCAGGGACTTAAAACTACACAAATGTTCATGTTCAGAAGCCTAACCTGGGTGGGCCAGGATGGTTCTTCCTGGAGGCTGCTGGATTCCCCTAGCTCATAGCCACACGGATGTGACCTGTCTTACATCCCCTCAGCCCCTCCTGCCTTCCTCCTTCAAGTGCCCTCATTATTGTACTAGGCCCATGTGGAGAATCCAGGGCTGCCTCTTGCCATCCTTTAAGGCTTTGGGGATTACGACTGGGCAAAAATCTTTAGGGGGTCTTTACTGAGAAGGCCACAACTATACTACATTTACTACAAGGGCACAATAAATTACTATTTTAAGCTACTGGGGATTGGCCCCAGAGGCCTTTGGATTGAACTATAACTTCAGCTCCTTCTGAAATGTATGTTTTATTAATTAATTAATTTATTTATGAAATGTTTTGAGACAGGGTCTCAACTAAGTTGTCCAGGTTGGGCTCAAACTTGTGATTCTCCTGCCTCAGCCTTCCTGAGTGCTGGGATTACAGGCATGCACCCCCACACCTGGCTCCAAGCATCCCTTTCCTGGGCAGAAGCCAACGGCTCAGGATTTGCACCCCTTATTTATTTATTTACCTGTAGGCCTCACTATGTAGTCCAGGTTAGCCTTGAACTCACCAGTAGCCCAGGCTGGCCTCGAACTCATGGTGATCCTCCTGCCTTAGGGATTGGCACCCCTTTAAGCACGTATGGCTTCACCTTGTATTTGCCGTCAGAGCAGACACCACCTAACTCAAGGATAATTCTTGCTAAATACGACACACACCTCAGCCTATGCTGCGCCTGCTGAGAACAAATTCCTTTCTCTATGAGAACTCTGAGGGCCCTAACCAAACTCCAGCAGAAAAACATGATGGTCTGGAGCTCTTAGCGCTCCTTGAAGAGGCTGCTTTAAGGTAAACCACACCACAAAGCTCTGGCTTGGCTCCAGGACCTTCTGAAGGACCCAAACAACAGCCAAGTCCACTGTGAGGATGCTACAATGGGTGCACAGCCTGTTTGCTGCTCGGGAGCAGAAAGTTGGCTGAGCTGCCAGAGTATGGAGGCAGGGTGACCCCGCTCTAGTAAGAGGGGGAGCCTCTCCGATGGCCTAGATCAGTGGTGGCGAACCTATGGCCTGTGTGCCGCACAGGGGTGTTTGTTTCCACTGAAAGCTCTGAACGGTTCTCCACTGATGGCCTAGATTATGGAGGGGCCACCAGGTGAGAACGGCTGAAACAAGTAAGCTGGTGACGGGTGAGGGCAAGGCAGGCCTCCAGTGGCTTCAGAGCCCTGCAGGAAGTCCACACCTCTCAGTGAAAAGCTGGAGTGAATTTAAGTGGCAGCTGCACAATCGAGGTAACCTGTTCCCACCCAGCAGGGCAGCACAAGGCGGACCTGAGAGACAGTCCACTCTACTCCCTGTCTCCCCCTTCCCACGTCCATGCCTCAGCCAATGTCTTGAGAAAAATCAAAATGAAAGGCAAGCTCAGGACAATGTGAACTCTGCGACACGTGTGAGTTCCACACATACATCCCTCTGCTTACTCGGGCCCTTCTCCACTGCTCGGAGCAAAGGGCTCTCGCCTCGGCACAAACTCACACAGGGCTATCCGGTCGTTCTCCTGCGAGGGTGTAAGGAAACTCCTAAAGGCAGCGGGTCCAACCTGTGCCTTCCCAGTTAGACTGTGCAGAGGAGAGCCCCTTTCTAGCCGGGATTCCGTATGCGCCAGTGCCCGTAATTCTCCAAGAACGCTCACCACCAGGTGGGGTAGGCCCTCCCTGTCTGCGGCTGCGCCAAGCAGAGGGTCGTCAGGGGCACCGAGGTCCAGTCGGCTGCCGCTCCTTCTGTGATATGAAGGGCTGGGCCTGGAAAGGCTCTCGTTTTGGGTCCCTGCTCGGGGAAGGAGGGTGGAGAGCAGGACGAGGACACAGAGCAGCTTTCACGAGAGCACGCTGGAGACGCAGGCAGCAGGGGTGGAGCTAGAGAAGGGCAGCACACATGGTGGCAGCAGCAAGAATGCCGGCTGGAAGTCATGCAGAGGAAGCGCGACGCGCAGAGTGGGCCTCAGAGTGAGGGAAGGACACAGCGCTCAGGGAAGGAGGGTTATGCTGATTTCCCTGCTAACATTTTATGCCTTTTTGCTATTAGGAATAATTCCTTCACTACTATGTCAAAGGGCCACACAGATAAATAACAATGAGTACTTAAAAAAAAACAGAAATGCACGATGCATTTAAAAAGGAAAAATTACAACGAAAAGCTTTTCAAAGGAAACCAGTGTTGCCCCCGATGGACTGCACAGCAAGTCCTTCCCGCTTATCAAAAACTTACTGAAATGAAACCCCCTGACTAGACAAGAACTGTAAGAATAAGGCCTCGTTTATGCAACTGCATGGATTTAGTTGCTGCTAAAACTCATCTTCCAGAGATATCCTGATAAACCATGGCTCCAAACCCGGAGATTTTTCAAGGCCTTCAGGTTACAAAGTCACTCAATTAAAAAAAATATTTAATAGCTTAATTAAAATATAAATACGAATTAGGCAAAAATAGATAATAAAGGAGCATAATCGTAATATAAAACTTTTGGGTTGAGTCATTTTCTCCATAATCTTGTCTACATGTTACTTCATTCATAAACTTCTGGACTGCATCTTTTTCATTTGTGCCCTGCTGAGGCTGACACCCAGAGTCCTGGTGACTATGACAGGAAAAGCAGCATAGGACAACCTGGCGAGGAGAGTAACTGCAGGAGTCTCACTCGGACCTTGTGCACTGGTCAGGGCCTGGACACTGAGGGCCCGTGGGGAGCAGCACGACAGGGCAGGGCGAGTAAGGTCAGAATGGGGCCCTGGCTCTGAAGACTCCAGGTCCTCTCTGGCCATCCTCCCTCCTATGTAAGGGCTGGGAGGCAGCCTCGGCTTGGGGAAAACTCATGCAAAGGGGACTTTGCCATTGTTTACAGTTAGGATGCTCAATTCTTTCAAGTACTGTACTCATTTCCTGAAACAGGAACGTAACCCTTTAACTCTGTAAAGGTGACTGAAGAATGGTGTAAGTGATGTGGACATTCTCAGCAAGGTTCCAGAGTGTCTGCGAGTAGCCAGGGGGGTGGCATATGCTTAATCCCAGGTACTTTGGAGGCTGAGGCAGGACTGCAATTTCTGAGCCAGACAGGGCAATGGAGCAAGACCCTGTCTCAAAATAAAAAGGTAAAGGTCTGGGGATGCAGCTCAGTGGTGCAGGGCTGCGGTGTGATCTCCAGGCACCCCTCCCCTCCAAACATGGGATTTTCCTCCTCCTTTCCGGCTGCTGCCCAGCAGGCCCTCATGGCCCTCCTCCACCACCTGTCCTGTAACAGCTGGAGCCCTCAGGCTTCCTGCACCACTGTTCCCAGGTGATCTGATCCACTGTCTGACTTCAAGTAACCAAGAAGCTGTAGTTCTCCGTCTATGCAGCCAGCCCAGCCAGTCCCTAAACTCTAGGCTCACTTTTTTTCTTTTAGTACTGAAACTTCTCCATCCACACATCTTGAACTCAATCTGCCAAACTCAACATGTTCCCCCGAAAATCGTTTCTCTGCCCATATTCTCACACAGAGTGGCACCAGAGTGCTCCTAACAAAGCCAACAGCTCACGTCTTCTCCCTTCCCAGCCCTGCATCCACACAGTCAGTCAGAGACTCGTGGACTCCCTGCTCAGCATCCACCCCAAGTTCAGTTCAGTTACCTTCCTGCCTCCAGCCCCGAATGAACACCTGACTCAAACGTCTCTTCACTGCAGGCTGGGGCCACCCTGTGAAGAACCATCTGATCCTGCGACTGTCCTCCAGGGCTTCCCTCTGTCCTCAGGACTGTACCCCAGCACCGAGTGAGCCCCTTCACAGCGGTGTGCCCACTAACTGCCCCTGCCCCCCATCCCTCTGGCACCACTGTTTCTTCCTGGTCTGCACACACTGGTGTCTCTGCCCTGAATGTTCTCCATCCAACCCATGCCCACTGCTGAGGTTACCAGGGTGTCTCACCACTTGTGTCCCTTCTGATGGCCCTGACTCTCCAAGCAGACTCTTCTTTCAGATCTCTTGGATCACTTTAACCGCCCATTTATCCTTCAGTATCATGCTTGTCAACTTGTTGCAAATTCAAATGCCAAGTTCTGTCTGACACAGCCACAGGCCTCTTTCAGCAGGTGTCTGGCACAAAACATACTTAAGAGATACTGAGTGGAGACCTGAATAATCTCACACAGATGCTACTGGTGTCTGGATGTAGTCCGATATGCCTATAACCCAGCTACTTGGGAGGCAGAGGCAGGAGGGTAGTAAGTTGAAGCTATCCTGGGCAACTTAGCAATACCCTGTCTCAAAGTATAAAAAATGGAGTGCGGCTGTAGCTCAGCACTCCCTGGGTTCAACTCCTAGTACCGCAGTGAGGAAGGGAGCCACTGGTGAATTTAGTTCCTTGCAAGTCAAAGCATCTCACAGATCCAATCAGCCTGCAATTCCCTCAATAACAGAACAATTAAGACAGCTAGCTGGAAAGACCTGGACTAAAACATGCACATGTGATCCCCAGAGAGGTTTCAGGTCCCGACAGCTCATTTCTTCAAGAACTCAGGAAGGAAAATGGCTGAGTTTATACATATTGTCTATTTGTTGGTTACCTATCTCCAGCCCGGAAATGCTATTAAGAAATTCACATCATGACTCAGTTTAACAGACACACAAAGATGTGCTCAACAACCTTAGGACAGACTGCCCAAAGGCACTTCTTGTTTGCCAAGAATTTACTTGCTGTTGTAATTATGTCAATTAAGAAATGGATTCATTTTACTCGATGGGAGGCGTAAAGGATTTCTACCTACACCTTCTCACACCTTACCTCTTGCACGAATTAACTGTACTTTTTATCATTACACTTTATTCTTAAACGGAAAAGAAGCAATACCTCCGCTGCGGCCGGCAGGTTTGAGGCTGCAGGTTACTTCCTCTTCAAGCTTTAACAATCCAGTGGAATTTTACACGCTCCATTCTCCCCTTCTTTGATCCCCATAACTAAAAAGCTATCTGCCTAAAATCCAACTCCACCCACTTTATCTGGGTGTCAAATCTTTTTCCCACTGCACTTATATAAAGCACTCACTGCGCACAGAAACAATAATGCTGGAGAGAGGACGTATCTGCTCCTGCTTTTTGTCTTTTTTGGTACTGGGATCGAACTCCGGCCCTCGCGCTTGCGAGGCATGCGGCGTAACCACTGAGCCAAGTCCCCCACCCCTGCTCCTGCTTTTCCATTTCATGAAAATTCCTTAGCTTTCAAAGTCAGGGAGGGATTCTAGGTAAGTTTCCAGCCACTACGGGGAGCAGACAAGTTCTTCCTGCACACAGCTCGGGCCCAAGAAGGGGAGCAAAGCCCAGCCCCAGCGCTGCCCCCCGAAGCGTCTGCACTGGGGAGTTCCGGGCTGGGGGCAGCGGCGGCCAGGAGCCACTGCGCCCACACCTGGCGCCAGGGAGGACACCGGGAACG
>NW_022900944.1:46710646-46710893 GCF_012274545.1 Fukomys damarensis
CGCGGCGAGGCGCTTACCAGGGTGAGGGCCACCTCCAGCATGGGCGCCAGGGCCAGCGTGCCGTGGAAGAGCGGGATGCAGTCCACGAAGAGCGTGTGGGGGCCGCCCAGCGGGAGGTGGTCCTTGCGCGGCTTCTGCTTCTCGGCCACGAGCAGCCCGTTGACGGCGCAGTGCGGGTACTTGGCGCCGTGCAGCAGCATTTTGCAGTAGGCCTGCGTGGTCAGCTTCACCCCGGGCATGCTGAGCC
>NW_022900944.1:46712188-46747405 GCF_012274545.1 Fukomys damarensis
GAAGAGCGGGAGGCATTTTCTCCGCACTGCGGATCCCCGTGGCCCAGGGCCCCAGAGGGGCGTCCTAGAAGGGGGCCTGCGGTGTCGCGGTCCAGGTGACCAGGCGGTCTAGGTCGTCCGATGGCTGCAGGGACTGGAAGTGCGCCAGGCTGCGTGTGCAGCCTCCGATCGTCTCTTCCAGTCCGCGGGCCTTGGTGCGAGCAGTTCCTTTTTGCCAAGGACAGAATCTGTAGTGGCAGCACAGTGCTTTACTGATTGCTGGCTTCTTCAGTCACCTGAATTTTTTTTTAAAGCTTTTTAAAGGGAAGGACAATTTTCTCTTTAGTTGTACTAGTGTGTGCTTTGGCACTTAGTTTATTAGGAAGCTCCGTGGAAACACTTAAGAGAAACCTCAGCCTGGGTTATTTTGTGAATTCAAAATCCGTTATATAAAGAATGAATCATTTAGCCAGGTGTGGTGGACCACAGCTGTAATCCCAGAGCTTGGGAGGCTGAGGCAGGATGGTTGCTGTGAGTTCAGAGCCAGCCTGAACTGCATAAAAGACCCCTTCTTTAAAAAAAAAAAATTCATTTATACTGGGGAGAAGCAAACAAATGAATTGCGTTTACTTTCAAAATACTCTGGGGAAAAAGATGACTTCTCTCTAATAGGTGTTCACTCATTCATAGAGCTGTGTGTTTGCATCTTTCAGAATGTTGGCTGCCAGGGTATTTAGCCTAATCGGCAAGCGAGCCATTTCCACCTCGGTGTGTGTGCGAGCACATGGTAAGTGTGACTTTCCTTACTTCTGAATAGGTGGAGTTAATTTCATCTCACGCCTGCTGTGCACATAAGGCCTGTGCTGGGGTTGCTTGTGTACTTAATCTTGCACTTGAAGGATTTCAGAGGGAAATATCAGTGATTCATTCAGCCGGCCGTACCTCAGGATGAAAGTGTGTCTATCAGTCCTGCTGAAAACTAGTCTGTACCTTTATTTGTATGGGGTTTCTCTTTTGCTTTCTTTCCTTCTATTTTTGAGGTTCAAGTTCCACTTGTATTAAAGAGATCTTTGACTTTATTGATCTTTTCGAAAACCCCACAGGACTCCCACCCAACTTCGTGTTTACATTATAGAGGCAATGGAAGCAAAAGAGCTGGGGTTTCCCTTCAGCTAGCTTTAAGTCTCATTTCTATTTACTTAAATTTAAGAACTTTCCTGTACCAGGAGTGGTGGCACATATCTACAATCCCAGCATTCAGGAGGCTGGGGTGAGAGTATCACCAAAAGTTCTAGACCAGCCTGGGCAGCATAGGGACTTCAAGGCCAGCCTGAAGTATATAGTGAGACCCTGTGTCCAAAAAAAAAGAACAAAACAAAGAATATTTCCTTATCTGTTTTTTTGTTTTTGTTTTTTGAGACAGGGTCTCACTATGTAGTTGAGACTGACCTGGAACTCACTATGTAGCCCAGGCTGGTCTCGACCCCACAGTGATCCTCCTGCCTCAGCCTCCTGAGTGCTGGAATTACAGGCGTGCACCACCACACCCAGCAATATTTTCTTATCTGAAGTACATACACTACAAGTTTGAGTTCTGTGTCCAGCCTGAAGGTAATTTGGACTTTTGTATTTACTGACATGCTCTGTGTACAGACACCATTAGCCATGGAGACTGAAGAATGAAGAATGTGAGCTGTGGGCCTTTCCACATTGTGTCTGCAGCGTGCAGAGGACCAGATGATGAAGGCAGGGTTTAGTGAGCCGCGCCCTGAGCAGGAGCTTTCAGCTTTCTGTGCCCACGCAAGACTTGCAGGGCATGGCCGAGGTGCAAAACGGAGAGGGTTGGGTGCCAGATTCAGGCTGTGGTGACCAGGTGAGAGCGGGCCGTGGGGCTGGAGGCCCCTTCCCTTCCCAGTAGTGCCCGCTGTTGGGGCGCCTGCCGCCTCAGCGCTGCACCTCTGCACTGCTGGGAGAGCTGCAGGTGCGGGCTGTGAGGCACGTTCCTGTAGAAGTGTGCTGCTCAAGTGGGTGGGGGTGACGCCTCATTACTGCACTCCGAAAGAAGTCATCTTCGCAGCCTTAGGAAATGCCTCGACAGGATTGTGTTCACTTCTCATCCGGCCTGGCCGATACAGTCCCTGAGCTTTCTTTTGTTTATTCTGTGTGCATCTCAAGTGGGTGAAGTACTGTGTCCTCTTAGGTTAGTCTTGTCCTGTAACACTCAGCTTTAACTTACGAGAATTATACATGTGCAATACTGAGCCTTTTCTCAGCATAAAATATTAAGCGGCAGAGGACACCATTGGCTCCACTGTTGTCAGCTGGCAGGCGCATTTGTGTGGTGATGCGTTGGGGTGAGCGGGGGTCTCAGTTCCCCTGGGCCACCCCAGAGGCTCTGTGGAACACAGGACTGGCAGGCACTCTTTAAAATGTGACCTTTCTGCTTTTTAGTACCTTTCTAGAAAAAGAATGTTTGGTGTGTGACTGCCCCTCCCCATTCACCAGGCCCAAGTCTCTGAAGAAACCCTGAGACCAGAATTGGCCATTCTTTTTCTGGAATGTGCTATTTTATGGCCAGTGTGCACCAAGCTTTGTGTGGTGTAATCCATGTAGTAACATTGATTTTAGAAGGTTACCTGAGTGCTGTAAAGCTTCAGAGACCTTTTATTGTGCTGAACTTGGTAAGAATTTTCAGTTTACAGCCATTCTTTTTCAGTTTCTTTGTCGTCGCTTTTGTAGAATCTTGAGTTGAAACTGGACAGTGATACTGGTCGTTTTCCCCTCAATTCTTCTGGCTCACACATGGGGACTGGTCATCTACATGGTGAAGATAAACACCCACTGGAAATACACTGCTTGCTTAAGCTTCACGTTTTGTTTCCTTGTGAACATGATTTGGGGAATTTTAATCACTGTCATGGGAGGAACATTTTTGCAGGGCTTCATCCCTCCAGTCCAGTTTGGGTACGGCATGTTCGTAGGGTGTGGGACAGAGCTGGAGAAACAGCTGGGCATGGTGGTGTAGGACTGTAATCCCAGCACTTGGGAAACTGAGGCAGGACAACTGCCGTTGAGTTGAGGCCGGCCCAGGCTACATAGTGAGTTCAAGGATAGCCAGAACTGCATATTGAAACCCTGTCTTCCCTCCTTCCTTTCCACACGGCTGTTGTCATAACAAAAACAATTAAAGAATTGGAGGAACAGCTTTTAGCAACGAGAAACTCTACGAATTAAGATTTCTATGAGTCTTGGTGGCACGGGTCTGTAACCTCAGTTACTTGGTGGGCTGAGGCAGGAGGATTGCAATTTCCAGGCCAGCCTGAGCAACTCAGGAAGACCTGTTTCATAATAAAAAGTAAAAGGAGCTGGGGATAGCTTAGACGTAGGACATCCCTAGGTTCAGTCTCTAGCACCACCACCACTGAAAAAAAAAACCTTACAGTTCGTTTTCCTGCTGCTCGAACTTTTGTCCTCTGGTTATTTCAACCAAGACAACATGCTCTTACGTAGCACACGAGAAGCAAGCAAAGAAAGAAGTCTTCATGGGTTGTCTCCTCTCACTTGTAACAGTTGAGGATTAACTCTGCTAGGAGTCTGCATGGTGTGCAGCATATACATGCGAGTACATATACAAATACATGTGTGTATGTAAATATGTACACTGTGTGTGTGTGTGTGTGACATTTGTTAAAAGTTTTTGACACAGGGTCTTGCTAAGTTGCGTGGGCTTGGCTCAAACTTGGAATCCTCCTGTCTCAGCCTCTGCGTGCTGGGATTATAGGTACATCCACCACACCCAGCTTCTGGTTTATACTTTCAAAAGGAAAAAGCAATGCAGACCTTGTTTTGTGACTTACGGAGCACGTGATTCTTCTCAGCTTGCATTCCTAGTCTGCTCGGTTCTGAGGCTGTGACCTGTTTCCCACCACACGTGCTTTCCTAACATATGTCTTGGTGCCTGTTAACGACTGTTTTGTTTCCTGCTGGAATGTGAGCACCACTAGGCAGTTGATTTGCTTCCCGACATCCCACACTTCCAGCGCCACCCTTGCTTGTCGGTGGGGCCCATGCGACCCTGTGACGATGGAGCGGTACCTCTGTGCACAGCTTTGTTTCTGAACTTGGAGCACTTGCAGTCGTGTGTGGTTTGGGTCCCTTGCAGCAGGGCCTTGGTGTAGTCAGTCTCCCGCAGGACAGGGAGCCCCGAGAGCCCTGGACCGGCCTCTCCTGGTCACTGACCTGAAGGAAGTGCTGCCTGGGGGCTGTGGCCTGTGTCTCCTGCCTCCTTTAGCCAGTGCCTCATTCTGCCTGGACCCTCGAGCGGACAGGCTTTTAGGTGTTTGCCTCTCTAGGGAGTGTAGTGAAGAGTGAGGACTACGCTCTCCCCAGCTATGTGGATCGGCGCGACTACCCCCTGCCCGACGTGGCCCACGTCCAGCAGCTGTCTGCCAGCCAGAAAGCCCTGAAGGAGAAGGAGAAGGCCTCCTGGAGCAGCCTGACCAGGGATGAGAAAGTCGAATGTGGGTATCGAGGAAGCGCGTGTGGGGCTGGCCGGCACAGCTGTCGCCAGGCAGGGTTGCTGCTATGTCTGGGGGACTGTCCCCAGTGCCCGGGGCGGGTGAGTGGGTTTGCTCCCTGCGGAAGCTGCAGGGATCTGTGCCTCAGGAAGGGGCCTCTCACTGAGCCAAAGATGCATTTTGTTCTTGTTCTGTCCACGGCAGACCTTGTGGGCACAGGTGTGCACGCGTGTGAGTGTGGCGTGGCCTGGGCTGCAGCACTGCTCTGGGAGGAGTGGGCGCGCTGGGAGCAGGCCGTGGCCCACTCCGTGCTCTTCTGTCCCAGTGTACCGCATTCGGTTCAACGAGAGCTTCGCCGAGATGAACAGGAGCACCAACGAGTGGAAGACCATTGTGGGCGCCGCCATGTTCTTCATCGGCTTCACTGCCCTCCTTCTGATCTGGGAGAAGTACTACGGTGAGTAGGGGTCACGCAGGTGGTTCGTAGCCAGAGGCCGAGGTGTTCCTGCCGCCTTCTGTGGCAGTGAGTTGTTGCACAGCAGTCACCCTGAGCAGGGGCTGAGCAGGAGGGGTTGTCGCGAGTGCCATCGGGGGTGGGGGCTGGGGGCTCCAGGCCTTTTCCTGCTGTAGAGGCGGGTGGGTCTCCCCAGGAGCAGTGTTTACCTCCTGTGCAGGTTCCCTCCCCGGCCTTTGGTCTGAGTGTGGACCAGGGTTAGTGGCAGACCTGAGCCCTCTGGCGCACTCCCGTGGTGCAGTGGCTCTGCCCTGTGCTGGCCCAGAGTCCCCGCTGTAGGCAGCTGCTGGAGAACACGTTCTGCTCCAGCTCAGTGAGCAGGGGAACAAGTCTCTGGAGTTCCTGTTGCCCAGGACAGAGCTGTGTGTGGGGCGCTGGTGTGGGGACAGCCTCATGCTGTCGCCTTGGCCCACAGTGTACGGCCCCGTCCCGCACACCTTCGACAAGGAGTGGGTGGCCATGCAGACCAAGAGGATGCTGGACATGAAGGTCAACCCCATCCAGGGCTTCTCTGCCAAGTGGGACTACGACAAGAACGAGTGGAAGAAGTGAGGCTGGGGCCCGCGACCCCTCCCGCAGCAGCACAGCCACTGGAAACTGCGAGCCCCGCTGCTCTGAGGCTGCTAATAAATGATCTGTTTACGCGAGCTCCTGCGGGTGATCCTTTCTTTGGGATGACTGAGTGAAAGTGTCTTTATTTGAAACACCGTTTCTCCCGAGTCCCAAGCAAATATACTTCGGATATAAATAAACTGATAAAAAGTCTACCTTACAGTGTACAGGGGACATTATATAAAAACTTAAAACCAGCCGGGCGAGGTGGCACACGCCTGTAATTCCAGCACTCTGGGAGGCCGAGGCAGGAGGATTGCAAGTTTGAGTCTACCCTTGGTATTTTAGCAACTTAGTGAGACTTTGTCTCCAAATTTAAAAGGATAAAAGGGCAGAGGACACACTACATTGTGAAGGTCCTGGGTTCAATTCCCAGTACTGCCTCCCCAAAAAAGGGCCATTATAGTAGCCAGACCTATAGAAATTCCCATGAGCTGCTACTGGACCTCACCCACCCTTCCTCTGGGCCACAGTCAAAGTGGGTGTGGCCCAGGCTGTGAGGGGCAGGCCAGGCTGCCCACTTTGGCAGGTGGCCCTTTCTTAACAGCCAAGGCAGGGCTAGGGTGTGGCAACTCTGTAAGGGCAGGGCTGACTGGCGGAGAGGGCAGTGGTTTAGTGCACGCCATTCCCGGCCCTGGCAGGCCTGTGGTACCTGCCCTACCTGAGCGCCAGCCCCCTCCATGGAGCCCACCCCCACCCCACAGAAGCGCAGCCAAGCCCTGCACGCCCAACTCGCTGAGAGGGCGGAGGTGGCCGTGCGGGGAAGGCTTGAAGGAGCTGAGATCCGCAGTGCTGGCAGCTCCTTCCTCCTGGTGGCTCCCATGGTGCCTGTTGCTTGTCTGGTTCTGCAGACCCTGGTGGATGGGGTTCCTGCGAGGGGCTGCTGGGTTTGAAGTAGAGGGGAGAGCCACACGGAGTGGCTTCCACATGGTCGCAAGCCGGGTCACAGGGTGTGGGGTCATGGGGCTTCCTGGCCTCAGCACTGCCCAACCGACAAGATTTGCCAGCATTCAGCTGAATGTCACTGGCTGGCTTTACTTTCTGATTCTCTGAGCAGGCAGCGCAGGCTGGCTTCACAGCAGGGTGTGAGGAAAGCAGGGACGAAACCTAAATGAGATAGGTCTTCACAGTTGCTCTCTCCGGTGAGCTGGTGACACCTGATTTAACATCAGGTTACTGTTTTTTATTTTTTAACTAGACTTCAACATTTACTCCCTGGTACTGGGGATTGAATTCAGGGCCTTTGCACTGAGCATTTAAAAATTTTAATGTTTTGGGACTGGGGATCGAACTCAGCACCTTGCTCTTCTCAGGGGCAGCACCACTGAGCTACATCCCTGGCCCTGCATTTTAAAATTATTTTGAGAAGGTCTCAAGTTGCCCAGGCTGGGCTGGAGCCTGTGAGCCCCCTGCCTCGGTCCCCCAGCGCGCTGGGATTCCAGGTGAGCCACCACACCTCCTGCTTGGGAGCCTTTATTGACAGTGCTTCGGGACTCGCTAAGAGAACTGCCATCTTACCCTTATGGACTCAGTTCTTTTGGCACTGTGCCTCGTCCCGGTCCTGTCACTGGGGAGTCGGGGCCAGTGCCACGAGCTGGGCCCGCACCCCTCGGTCCTCAGCTCCTCGTGCCTTGGCCAGAAGGACCGCAGTGCAGGTGGGAGCGCTGTGGTGCTGCCTGTGGAGCCGACCCCGGAGTGGGCGGACCCTGCATCAATGGCGCGCGGTCCCTTGTTCACACTGGAGTTGCCCCTGGAGCTCGGGGCCGCTGATGGGGACTTAGTGATGGTTTCTTAGAAGTAACTTTGGATGCTGAGTCTTCCCTCCCAGACCTTCATCATAGAAGAAACAGGCAGTAGGGAAGTTCTGATCTGAGATGGGTCTTAGGCCTAGGGGAGAGGGTCTTCAGAGCATGCCCCTCTCTGATGTGCTTGGGCCTCGGCCAGGGCAGGCACCCAGGAGTGCTGGAAGGGACGCAGCACGTGACCTTAATGTGCCACTGTGTGGAGGGGTCGCTTTGGTCTGAGCCCTAACAGGTGCCCGCACCGCTGCACACTGGCTCTTGGTCCCCTCACTTAGCCCTGCCTGGCACAGCACGCTGTTGTGGGCCCCCTTTGTCCCCAGGCCACTGATGTCTGACTTCCAGTCTCACAGACACAGGGAGTGAGGATCACTGTCCAGCCTCCATGGCTCCTGTGCCATGGGCTGTGGCTCCAGGGTGACTCCCAGCGGACAGCACGGAGGGAGATGGGGCATGGTATGGGAGGGCTGCTGAGGCAGCAGTAGCAGGTAGGTTGGCAACATGAAGGCCCCACGGGTACAGGGTGGGGTGGGGGGCAGAGGCCGCAGCACCGGAGGGGAGGATGGGGGACTCACACCTGAACGGAATGCTCTGACCTGCCGACACGACCCCTTCCTTCCCAGCGGACAGGGTTCTGCCCCCACAGCACCCCCAGCTCTGCACACTGCCTTGTCCACGGGAGCTGCCACACCCCCACCCTGGCTTCTGCCCCAGAATGCAAGGGGAAGGTGGGGCTTGACCTCTGGCCTCCTCGTCTGGCCCTCCCCCGGAAGCAGCTGGAGACAGCTGTATCTCTCAGGATGCGCACGTATGTATTTATACTGTATCACTGGAGACTCAAACTGGGGCCTCGGCACTGAGCTATGTCTCCATCCCTTTTTATTACTGGTCTTTTGAAACAAGGTCTCACTACGTGGTTGAGGCTAGCCTTGAACTTGAGGTGATCCTCCTGCCTCAGCCTCTAGAGTGCGGCACCTATAGGTGTGTGCCATCACACCCAGCTTATTATTTTGAGACAGGGTCTTACTATGGTAGGTGGCCCAGGGTGGGCTTCAGCTTGTGATCTACCTGCCTCAGCCTCCCAGAAGAGTATTTTTTTGTTGTGGTAGAAAATACATAAAATTTAGCATTCCAACCATTTTCAAATGCACAGTTCAGTGGCAAAGAGTACATTCCCAGTGTCGTGCAGCCACCGCCACCATCCGGCCACGGAACTCTTCCATCTTCCCAGCCTGAAACTCTGCAGCCAAATGTCCCCTGCAGCCCTGGGTGGCTCCCTTTCTGTTTTGTGTCCCCGTGACTTTGACTACTTAATGGACCTCAGCCACAGGAGTCACAGGACTCGTCTCCCATGGCTGGCTTATTTTGCTTGGCTTAATGCTTTCCTGGGGCATCCACATAGTGCATGTGCAGCCAGACCACGCTGTTTATCCACTATTCTGTCCAGGGACAGTGAGTTGCTGGCACCTCTGGCTGCTGTGCGTGACCGTGGCTCGGCTGCGTCCCGACTTCAGGCCCGGAGGAGACGCAGATGTCGACTGAGGCATTGGTTACCGCTCCTCTGGATGCCTTCTTGAAGCCCAAGTGCCGCCTCCACTGGTGTCCAGTGCTGTGCTTTAACCGAGGACAGAAGGGCAGGGGCGCCTTTCGCTGTCACACACTGCATCTGCTTGCAGGGCTTTTATTTCCCTTTGTGGACACTCTCTGGTGGTTCAGGAGTCTTGACTTCCAGTGGAATTAATGATTCCACAAGTAAAATGGTTAATTTTGTATAAATTCAAGGTCCAAGGTCCTCACCTCACAAAGTAGGAGAATGAAGTCACCGACAAAAGGAGGGAGGTAGGAGAGTGTTTAATGGAAAAAGAAGGAAAAAGGGATTCTGGAAGTGGGACTGCCACTGAGCTGTGCTTGCTTTGGTCTTAACAGACGAGCAGAGCAGGGAAGGCCTTGCAGAGCCTTAGAAGTTATTTTGCTTGTTTCAAAGAACCCGAGTTCAAAGGAAACAGGTTATTTTGCATTTGAAACATTCCTACAATCCAGTCGGAGGCAGGTGGGCGCTGTGAACTAAGAAAGAGCACACTGCACAGAACGTTCCTCCTGGGCGCAGGGTCCGTACCTCCTGACTCTCTGTCCTGTTTGTTTCCTGTTTGCTGTGCTGGCTGCCTCAGCCGAAGTGGACAGTGCCATGAATGCCCTGAACCAACAGGAAAAGAAGAGGGTGACCGTCCTGTCGGGCGATGGTCCCAGGGAGGAAGGCCGCGCCCAGGACCAGGCTCCCCAGCGGCCTGGGCCACACACTGGTGTCAGAGCCCACCAAGCTTCCTCTGTGCTCACAGCCGCTCCAAACCCTCACACCCTGCCTGAGCTCCACCTCCCGTCAGGTCAGCAGCTGCATTAGATCGTCACGGGCGGAGGCAAGGGCCCTAGCGTGCAGGCTCCTTGTAAGAACCTCATAACAATAGAAATGAGGTGCACAGTAAATACAACGTGCTTGCGACTCCTCCCCCACCAGTCCCTGGTGCCAGAAAGGCTGGGGATGCTGCTGGCCCCACAGTGAAGTTGATGCAGAACTGCACGAACAGAGGTTTCAGGAAAACAGGAAGGCAGGCCCACAAAGGGCTCAGACCCCACAGGAATCGGGCCTGGGGTAACCCATGGGCAAAGAGCCCTGATCAGCAGGAGCCTGGGAAGAGCAGAGGAGGCAGAGGGCGGCGAGACCAGGTCAGAGCTGGGAACAGAAGCACTAAGTGTACTTTCTTCCTTGCTTGTTGTGTGAGCACGCATGTGTGTACACACCTATGTAGGGCAGTAACTATTTTTCTTTTCTTCTCTAATTATTCAAGCCTGTTAGAGGCTAACTTTGCAGTTAAGCTTCACACAGCAGACATCCGGGTGACTGTGACCGAACCTGAGTAATTCACACAGCCCACAGAGACAGCGGTGACTCAATTTGGGGTGAGGGTAAGAACACCTTCCTTTGTGTGTAGGATGTTAGCATCTTGGGAGGTGAAGATGAAGACCATAAATGTGCAGAATGTGCTTGGTAGGCAGAGATGCATCACGCCAGGGAGGATCACTCTCGGCTTCAAACCCACCCTCTTGTAACTGCCCGAGATGCCGGGGCTGGAACTCTGCGCCCCGCTTTTCTGCCTGGCCACCAGCACTGGGGCTCTGGAAGCCTGGACAGAAGGGAGCGACCTGCTCTTGTCTGCTTCCGGGTTCCTGTCTGCTTCTCTCTACTTCCTTTTCCTGTCTGCTGCTTTCTACTTCCTGTGAATGTCGCCCCTCTGCTGCTTCACTGGCAGTGGCCGTCTCTTGTTTAGCTGCAGTTAAGTCCTCATCTGCAGGATCTTGAAGTTGCCAGCCCCTCTGAGCAGCACCCTGGCTTTAGCATCTCAGCTTCAGCTCCACAGGGACCTCTTTTCTAGGTGATACTGATTTCGACCTCTTCTTGTTCTTTAGTCCCAGGGGTGCTGGTCAAGTCTTGAGCTGCTGATTCTATGATACCATCCCATTCTTCTTTTACTCTTGCAATTACCGAGTTAGCCACCTTGACCCAGGCAAACACTCTGCATACGGAGTCCTCTGTTCAAACAGCTGGTGGGATTGTTTCTGACCCCAAGGCTCTTGCCCAGGGTCCTTTCAACTCAAGTTCAGGATGTAAAGTGGGTGAATCAGATGCAGGAGTAGAGCGGAGGCTGCTCGCCAGGAGTGCAGTTTCTGTCAGCAAACGGAGCCATGGGGCCAGCGGGTCTCCTGCAGGAGTGCCCCATGCCGGTCACTGGCCTGGTGGTGTTGGGAGGCAGCCGTGGGGGTGGCCCTCATGCACAGCAATGGCAGTTCCCGAGGTGATTCCAGGGCCAACTCAGCCGCCACCCCCCGCCGGCTGCTTCACGGAAGAGGGGCACAGTCAGCTGGGCCTTTCCCAGGACGCCTCTGAGGGCTTCAGGCTGCGGGTCTGAAAGCACTGGTCCTCTGCATTCCGTCTCTCCACGGCGCTCCAGCAGCAGCTCTCTGAGACCGTCCTGCCAGATGCCGTGCGTGCTGATGTTCCAGTCTTTCAGGCTGTTTGCCTGTGAGGTTTTCCTTGTTTTGGATCAAACTCACCACTCAGCTACATACCCTTTCAGTATTTTATTTTGAGACAGGCTCCTGCTAAGTTTCCCAGGCTGACCTCAAGCTTGTGACCCTCCTGCCTCGGCCTTCCGAGTAGCAGGGATTTCAGATGCACTGCCACACTCTATCCATGTCACCCTAACCAGCTCACTTCCTGCAGGGTCTGTCTTGTTCTCCTTTTCCTTCCCAGTGGTTTTCGATTTTATTACTCTTTCTAATAAACACATTTTGGCATTGTTGCCAGTTTCTATTGCTTTGTTTCAGTAACTTGTGCTCCGAACTGTTTTTTTCCACTTTCTTTAGGTTGATTTGCTGTTATTTTTCTAGCTTCTTGAACTTCTCCTTTTTTAATAAGTGAGGTTAAGTTTCTGAAGCTCCACAGGAGAAGGAGGCCACAGTGAGACAGGCATTGTTTCCATTCCTGTTCCGGGGTTGCTCCGCTCTGCACCTGGGCTGTTTCCAGCAGCTGGCATCTTCCAGGTCCCTTCAAGTACCACGGCATTGACAGCCACGCTTCCCATCAGCTGTGTTGGCGCTGCCTGGGGCTCTGTGTTTGGAGTTTTGTTGCCTTCCTGGAAGCTTTAGGACGAGGGCCCCACAGGCTGATGTTTGCTGTGTTGTTCACAGTATCTCTTACTGATAGGTTACCCGGATCTATTTTGGAGACAAATTTTTGTCTGTTCCCTAGTTTTTTTTTTTTTTCAATTTTTGCTTTATATAGTTGAGGTTATTATTGGGTATTCATAAGTTAAAGACGTGTTATAATTCCTTGAAAATTGAACTTTTTTCTTTATATTGAGGATCTTTTATTTTTGTTTTATTTTTTGTTTATTTATTTTTTGGTACTGGGGATCAAACTTAGGTCCTTGCACTCGAGGCAGGTGTGGTGCCACTGAGCTAAATCTCCCGCCCTCTTTTTGAGGCAGGGTCTATACAGTTCAGGCTGGCCTGGAACTCCTGGAGATCCTCTTGGCTCAGCCTCCCAAGTGCTGGGCTCACAGACATGTGCCACCACACCTGGTTTGAGGGTCTGCCCTAACCCACTTTCTCATCACTGGAATAAGCTAGTGTACACACTCAACTTGAGGAGGCGCGGATTTGGGCTCAGCTCCAGCGCCTGGTCAGCTGCTCCAGGGCAGAAGAGGATGGCGGAGGGGAAGGTGCTCCACCTGGCAGCCAGGGGGTGGAAGGAAGTGAGGGGCTGGGACAGGATGCTCCCTCCCAAGGGCAGCGACCCCTCCACCGAGGGCGATGAGTCCACTGACAAGTGCAGCACTATGACCCTGTCACCTTCCACACCCAGAGAATCTCGGGGCTTCTTAGATCCAAACACAGCAGTGCACTGAGCCCATGGCTGGATCCAGCTGAGGGAACGCAGATCCACACCCTCCCTTCCCCCTGCTTTTACTTTGAGATAGGCTCTTGTGAAACCGCCCAGGCTGGTCCCCAACCTGCCACCTTCCTCCCCAGCCTCCTGAGCATCTGGGATCACAGGCGCACACCATCATGCCAGCACGGAACTCCCATCCCTGGGAAGTGATTCTCTTTACTTCTAAAATCATTCCGCAATATTGTGTTGACTTGAGGGAGGCATGCATTCTCAGCTGTGGATAGCAGAGGGCGCACAGAGACCTGCACCTTCTGAAACCGGACACTTTCTCCCTGCAGAGGACCAGGAGGGGATATGCTGTGCCACTGCCCAGCAGGCAGCTGCTTCTCCTCTCCCAGCTGCACAGCTCTGTCCTGCAGGCCTGAAGTCCTCGGCCTGCAGGGACGTCTTCCTGCAAGAGCTGTGGAGTCTTCCCTAGATGCTGACCTGCCACAGACCCCAGAGCACAGGTGTTATTTGGGGTGGGAGGCCGGCTTCTAATGCCAGGAAGCTGTGCCCGGATCACTTCTGGCTGTACACTTGATCCAAGGGCACAAGAACTTTGCTTTGAGCTCAGGGTTAAGCACATGGCCCTGACTCAAGGCAGACCTGGGTGGCCCGGCCTCAGTGTGCCCGCCACGAGCAGTTTCCTGTGACCACCCAGGTTATCATCCCGGAGGCACACAGAGGTTAAGTGATTTATCCAAGGTCACGCAGCCAGGGTAGGGAGGATGCGTGGAAATAACTCCGTCTCTCACCTTTCTGCCACCAGCCCAATCCAAGCCAAAAGTCAACACTACACTCAGATGCCCGGGTACCACCGAACCGTTTCCTCCTGGGCCCCCAAGAGCTTCTCCAGGGCAGCACCTCATCTGGGGTGTGAACCCCATCCCCTCACCACACAGCGGTGGGGTGCAGCTGCCAGGCTGACTCTGCTCACCTTGGTGGGGTCTCGGGGAAGATGTTCCCATCCTTGGGGACTGCAGACCCTGCAGAATCGGCGGCTGCAGCTCTGAGAAACCGACACATGTGCACCCCACATCACGCACACCTGAGGCTGCAAGTGGCCAGCTTGTCTTGGTTCCCCTGTGCTCCTAGTGTCACTTCACCACTGGATTCCGTCCACAACTGGCAGAAACAGAGCCAAGGGCCATTTTTGTTCTATCGCCCCGGGATCAGGACCACCTCCGCACACATAGGACATCTGGGAACTGTGCGCCTGTCCGCTGCACGGACGGGGTGGCTGCACCTTGACTGAGAAGCCGGGTGGAGAACCGGCCGACCCCTCTAGGGACACTGAGATCTCACCAGGGAGCCTGGCATCAGGGCCACTGGCTACCTGCCCTCAGGTGCTGGGGCCAGGCGACCCCTGGGAAGGTGCTGACCTCCAAGGCGGGATTCTAAGGCCTGATCCTTGGCGTCCCCTGGGAAACGGCCAGAGCCTCTGCTCACTTGAGGGCGAGGAACTGAGAGTAACAAGCCCCGGCGCTCCTTACCTCAAGGGGTATCCAGCCTTGAAGCAGGCCGGTGTGCAGAGGCTGGGGAGCCCCTCACTGCAGGTTGTCACCAGCGACCCCCGGCCCTTGCGTTTGATTCCCTCCGTGGCCGGCATTTTCCATGTGAACACCAGGTGGCGCCAGGGCTCCGTGCCCGTCCAGGTCCAGGCCAGCGGCCGAACTGCTTGGAGGGCGGAGCTCCTGACTCTCCTGGCGATCCTGATGACCCGCGGGACTTCCTCTTGCTCGGATTCTGTTGCATTTGCATTGCCGTGGAAACTCGTGACGCAGAGCAATGACTGCGGGAGGGAGTGCAGCGTCAGAGAGGAGCCCGCACCCTGCTTTGAGGCCCCACGCCTGGGCCGGACCTTAGCCTCGGGGCGCGCCTCCTCCAGGTGCCACGGCCCTTCTGCTCACTGCTCTCTCGGCATCCCGCCTGGATGCGGGACCTCAGCAGAGCACCAATGGGCAGCTCCCATCTCCCCTGTCCCAGGGGAGTGAAGATCCCTTAGTCCCAGGTGAGTTTGAACACATATTACAGCGCCGACACACGACCAGTGCTCCCAGTGCCCTGCGGCCTGGGGACTGCCCAGGGGCGGGGGAATCCCGTGCAACCCAGGAGCCCTCCTAGGCTGGGGACACCAGGTCCCAAAGGGAAACGGTTCCTAGAGATCATATTTTTTGTTTTTTGAGATAGGGTCTCCAATGTAGTCCAGGCTGGCCTTGAACTCCCGGCGATCCTCCTGCCTCAGCCTTTCCAGTGCTGGGATTGCAGGTGTGCCCACCACACCTGGCCAGCCTCTTCTTGATGTACCTTTGGGTCTGGGTGTTAAGTTACCAGTGTAGCCCAGCCTCAGCACATGACATGAGAACACAGTGGCTTCAGGGGGCCAAGAAGACCCTCCCCAAAGGTTCCCTTTGCCCAGGGTTTTTTTTTTGGTTGTTTTTCTTTTTTTGGTTTTTTGAGACAGGGTCTCACTATGTAGTTGAGACTGACCTGGAACTCACTATGTAGCCCAGGCTTGTCTTGAACTCACAGCGATCCTCCTGCCTCAGCCTCCCAAGTGCTGGGATTACAGCCATGTGCCACCATGCCTGGCTTGCCCAGTGGTTTAATGGCCTGGGTTGGCCTCCTGTTCTGCCATCTGGGGACTCCAGATGCATGTGGCAGTGTCCTGAGGGGCTGGCTGGGTGCTGGGGTTCATGTGTGGGTAGTTTGTGTCTCTGAAGCCGCAGATGTAAACAGGCCACGCTCTCCTGGGGCACTGTTTTCACTCAGTCTGGAAGAAAGTTCTTGTTTATAAGTAAGACAAACATGGATATTCATGGAAGGAAACAAAAAGCTCAAGTCAGTTTTAAAGATAAAACACAACTTCAAAGAACTGTGCACTGGATGCCAGCCTAGAAAGCTCTGGGAGGGTTCTCCTTGCTTACACAGCACGCAGAGTGAGGCTGTCAACAGCAGGCAGCTTTAGTACCTGCTGTGAGCAAGGCACTATGCCCGCTAATGAAAGGGACAGAACAGTGACGTGCAGCCCCTGCTCAGGAAGATCTTGTAGTTTAGACGTAGTTTTTGTTTCGTCTTCACAACCACCATCATCACCATCACCACTAACGCCACGGACTCCATCACTGCCATCATGAGCACCACCCTGATCATCAGCATCAGTCTTTATCTTCATAAGCTCCAAAGCAGTGGCATCTGTTTCCCCCTGCCGTGACCCTAGCTTCTAAGACACTGACTGGCACATATTTACTGAAGGAAGGCCTTGTCATTGCATAATCTGGCTGGCATCTACTTTGTTCATGATCTCACTTCCACTAGAGTCCTAGGAGCCAGGGAGGATAGTCCTCTGTTCCACAAGGGGAACTGAGAAAAGAAAAAGGCCGAACAACTTCCAAGGGCTGCATGCCAACAGATGGAACAGTCAGAGTCAAACCCTAGTGTGCCACCCGCGGAACCTGAGCGGCAGCATCAAGAAGTCACCAGAGACATCAGACAGGACCTGAGCTCGCAGCCGAGCCTTCGAGGCTGGCTCGGTCAGGCTGTGCTTGGGCTTCTCTGCTGGATACCGAGGTGAGCTGGCATCCTGACGGCAGCGGTGCTGACAGGAGCTGACTGCAGAGGGTGTGACCAGCAGGGGGTTCTGGCGGTGAGCTGTGGCTGGCAGCCATGCTGGCCCTGCCCAGGCTTCCACACAGGCGCCGGTGCTGGGCTGGATGGGCTTCCGGGCTTTCCCTCTGATGAGGACACTGCCGGGAGTGCGGGAGAGGAGGCCTCTTCAGCCTCTCCGGGGGCACCTGAGAAGCAGTCATAAGGCTGCCCGGAGGACTTTCCCAGCCGTCAGGACTGCTACTTCCTCAGTGCCAGTGGCCTTGTTGGAAAACCCCAGGCTGAGATCCTCGAGTGTGCAAATGCCAGAACTCCAGGCTGTGCGGGAACCGAGCCTGAGAGGCTCACATCCATGCTGGGTGTCAGGGTGCCTGAGATCCACTGAAGGTGGATGAGTTTTTTCCAAGTTGGGGAGAAGGGCTTAAAATCAGACATGTGTCCTCTCACAGTTCAGGAGGCCAGAAGCCGGAAATCATGGTGTGGCGGGGCTGGGGTGTCTTCAAAAGCTCTAGGGAGGACTCTTTCTGCCCTCTCCAGAAGCTGGAGGGCCTCCGTGTTCCTTGGCTTGTGGCTGCATCTCCCCAGGCTCTGCTCTGTCTCCTCTGTGCCCGTCAAGTCACCTCCACCTTTGTCCTACGAGGACGAACGTCTGGATTTAGAGCCCACGCTCATCCAGCAGAGCCCTAATTTAACTTCCTACCTCTGCAAAGCCAGATTTCCAAAGGATCACATCCGTGGGATTAGGGTCCAACACATACTTTGGGAGGACAAGAGCGCACAGTGGAGGACAGCACGTCCCCGCTCCACCATTTGTGCAGACTGGGCGCCGGCTCAACAGGCCTCACTCAGGACTGCTCTCAGTAAAGCGTCAGAGGGCCGGAACCCGATCTTGTCCACGGAATCTCTCTTCTGAACACACAGAACACTCACGGTTCTGGCTGGCTCCATAACCTTCCCCAGAGCACCGGCACTCTGGGGGAAGAAGTTACGCTGCCCACACGGGTACAGGTGGTGACTCACGGTTCCCCTGGGCAGGCTGCACGGACTGGATCATGGGTGGTCACACAAACCACACTGGCCCCCTGGCTCTCACGACCTCTGTGGGGACACTGGTGGGAAACGTCACGTGGGGCAGGGAGGGTTGTCATGCCCGGCCTTCTTAGAGCCTCTGAGCAAACATCCAGTCCCCAACAAACAGGGAACATCAAAGGGCAATGCCGTTCTCAGAAAACAAACCAGATGGCCACGAAGAAAATTCAGGAAGGGCTACACACTCTCCGTGGCACCAGCAGCAAGAAGTCCAGTACTGTATGCACACCTGCTCTGACCACCCTTGGACCCTCAATCATAAACACTTCAGCCCAGATTCCTTAGTCCCTTTAATACCTGTACAATCCCAATGTCCTTCCCAGCTAGTGGCTGAGATCTGCCCCAACTTCAGTCCCTTCATACCCTGATGGTAATAAAGACTTTCTCACACAAAGCCTATGTCCGAGTGGCCTCTCACATGCTGTTTAGAACAGGGGTTTGAGTTGGACTGCAGGTGGAGAGACCCTGCCTGATGACGAAGCCACCAGACTCGGAGAGCAGGACCCCGGTTACTGCAAGGCTGGAGCTCCTGGGTCTCACTCTACTTCAAACTATATACTCCTGGACCTTTTGCGTACATTGGCTAATAAACTTCTTCCCCTACTTTTTTTTATTCAAGCCAGTTTAAATCAGGGTTTTTTTTGGGGGGTCATATGTAATAGAGCTTTGACTTGGACACATAGGTCCTAAGATCCTGCAGTCACTGCCCTTTGGAGAACTCAGAAGGTAAGACTCTGCCCTAGAAATCCATGCAAGAACATGGGATTTGGCGGGCAATAAGCTGCTAGGCTTGTGGGTCTCTTTCATAGGCCTCTGAGGTCCCGAGGATATTAAGGCTCCCCAAAACATTAAAAAGTTCCTGATGGCCTTGCTGGAGGCTGCCTCGGGCCTTCCGGCCTCCAGATGCCATGCTGCTGGTGCCCGCAGAACACGTCTGTTGGCTCCGAGCGCCCATGTGTGCCCGTGTATCTTGTGACTGCTGGACCCTCCCCCCGAGCCTTCTGTGACAGCAGCGTGGGCCAGGGCCTGCAGCGGTGGGGGTGCTGAGCTATTTCTGCTGTCAGTGAATTACGTCTCTTCGTCTGTTTCCAGAGAACAGATCCTGCAGATATTTATGTACTAAAGAACTCTGCAGATCTCAGGACCAGAAACGTTAGTTTCCGACATCTGAGAGGCCTGGTTTTCCTTCCTGGGGCTTGGGAAGCACGTCTGGTGCCTTAGTGCAGGGCTCCCTTCTTCACGGGGCTTGCGTCCCCCCAGGGCTGTCGGGAGGAGGAAGAGGGTCTGCACGGGCCTGTCCACTGGAGCTGCTCAGAGGCCCCTGGAGGCCAGCAGGGGTGTGCGCGACTCACTGCCAGCGGCCCATGGGTGCTCGCTGCTCACGGTTGTCTGTTGGGTCTGCACCGCCCAGGTCGCGCTGGGGGGGACAGTGGAGGCTGTCACCAGTGGCTCTTGCTCCCCACGGCGGCCTCCCACGGTGAGGGAGAGCTTGGCGGTGTTCCCCCAAGGCATTCAGTGAACTATTTCAGGCACGCAGAACTCTAAGAAGGGCCATACAGTGAGCCCCTGGTGGCTCACCACCTGGAACCCTCTTCATCAGGGACACCCTCCATCCCTGGGCCTGACAGGGAGTCCTCACTGCACCAAGGACTCTGGGCTTTCTTTGCCCTCAACCTTTCTGTGGGCCAGGAGGTGCCTGAGAGAAGGGCACTGCCAGGAGTGATCACCCCCGAGCCCAGCACTGTCACCTCACACCAGGGTCAAGCGACACCCGCCCCAGGGCTGGTGGACAGGAAGTCTCCACCAGGCAGGCAGGGATTATGTCTTCTCTCTCCTTTATGAGGGTCTCACTAGGGTACCTAGTCTGGCCCCAAACTGCTGGGCTCAAGTGAGCCTCCTGCCCTGGCTTCTCGAGCCACCGGGACCACAGGCATGCACCCCGTTTAAGCTGTAGATGTGCTGAGGCACAGCTGCTCGGGGAGCTAGAGGACCACCAGAGCCTCTGCATACAGACAGGCTGGCTCCTTCCTCAAAAGAAAAAGGCAAGAGCTGGGCTTCTTTACCAGCTGTTTAGCAACACGGGGAGGGCAAAGCAATCAGAGATGGGGAAGGCTGGGGGTCCGCGTGCAGGGCCACGCTTCCGTGCGGTGAGCCCGCAGAGGCCAGGGCCACACGCAGCGGGAGCGACTGCCTGGGAAAAGCGGAACAGGAAGAGCGTGGCACGTTGAGCAACTCACAGCCCAGATTGGGTCTGAGGTGACCACAAGCCATGGCCGCCGCAGCCCCTGGCACTTGCCCAGATGCTGGCCCGCCACGGGCAGCAGGCAGGAAGCGCCCACCCAGCACCTAGGCTGCTGGGCACCAGGACAGGGCCAGCCCCGCAGAGGTCCAGCCTTCAAAGCTGCCCTCGTCCTGGCCCAGGCTCCCTGGGAAGAGCCGAAGGACTGCACGGTGATGGTCCTTCCTCTTCACCCCTTCCACACCCCAAGGCTGGCTGGAGTTTGTTGTTTTTGGTAGACGAACCCATCCCCTTTCTTTATTTTGACAGAGGGTCTCATTAAAACTCTAAACTCCCTAGTCTGGGCTTGAACTGAAGATCCTCCTGCCTCAGCCTCCCAGAGTGCTGAGATTACAAGTGTGTAGCACCATGCCCGGCTGCACATCCTATTAGTGACTTGAGGTACATGTGTTTCATTTCTGAAAACGATGTAAGCAACTCTATTAGAGAAAGTTTGGAGAAATAAAAACATATTACCCTTTCTCCCACTGTCTGAACACTAGCTATTACAGTGGAATGTGGGTACATTTCCTTCCAGACTTTCTTCCCCAGTGCGTATTTCTGGATCACACATAAAACCGCAGCACAGACAGACTCGGCCCGTCAGGGCTGACCAATGTTGCCTTGGGAGCCGGCGTCCTTGAGGTGTCTGTATCTGGACTGCTGCAGCCACGAGCACTGAGGGAACCATCTTCCCACGAAAAACTTCCAACACATCGCCAAAGTGCCGCAAATGCATGGGAAGAGAGCTCCACGGCCTGCATCCAGGTTCAACAGCCACGGCAAAGGTGGTGAATACATGAACACGAGAGAAATGGAATTCAAACAACACTGAGATTCCATCTCACTGCGGAGAGAATGGCTGTCAACAAGAAATCAAATAATGACAAATGCTGGCGGGGCTGCAGCGAGAAAGGAGCCCTCCGCAAGCTGGTGGGAGCGCAAACTAGGACGACCAAGATGAGATCAGCAAAAACTAAAACCAGAAATTCCACCTGACCCATTTCTAGGTATCTTCCTGAAAGTTAGAAGACCTCATGCTACAGGGATCCACGCGCACTTGTGTTTATAGCAGCACAGCTCATAACAGCTAGATCTTGGAAGCAGCCAGTATGTCCATGAACATGAACAGATACAGAAAATGTGCTACTTACACACAGTGGGGCACTACGCTGCCGTAAAGAAGGATAAACCTGAGTTGTATGAAGAAAAATGGACGCCCCCAGAAGGCTGGCGTGGTGGCGCACGCCCGTAATCCCAGCACTCGGGACGCTGAGGCAGGAGGATCGCCGTGAGTTCGAGACCAGTGTGGACTACATAGTTCCAGGTCAGTCTCAGCTACACAGTGAGACCCTATCTCAAAAGAACAAAACCAAACCAAAATGGGTGCGCGTGGAGACCATAATGATACATGAAATAAATCAGACACACAGCTTAAATACCACATGGTTTCTCTGCTATGAGGAACCTGAAGCATAAGTACAGAGCAAAAGAAAAGACAGATCACAGGTAACAGGGAGATGGATCTTTTGCAAATGGGAGAGGGAAGAAGAGACCTAGGGAGCAGGGAGGGGAGGGAGAGGAAGGAAAGTAAAAAGAATTAAGACGTGTTAGGTGCCTGCTCAAACGCCTCACAAGGGATGTGATCATGTACCCATACATGTACCAATAAAAATAAATTAAGAAAAAACCCAAGAGGGCCAGGGGTGTAGCTCAGCAGCCCTGCGCCCGCCTCGTATGCGCAAACAAGGTCCTGAGTTCGATCCCCTGTACTAGAAAAACAAAACAAGAAAACAATCCTGGCAAAGGACTTGACCTGCTGTGGCTTTTAAAAAAATAGGTGGCGAAATACACAGAGCCTAAAACTGACCACTTTACCCTTTCTTGAGGAGCGCAGGGCAGCGCTCGGCTCCAGCCGACAGAGCGGGCGAGGCCAGGTGTGCATGCGCTCACCACCCAGTCTGCTCCAGGTTCCTCGGCCTCCGTTAGAGGGTGGAAACGTCACATCTGTCTGGCTTATTTCACTACGCCTGCTTCCCGGTTTGTCCACGTTGCAGCCTGCCTCAGAATCTCCTTTTCAAGGCCAAGTAATAGTCCGTCCTACGACTCTACCATATCGTTACCCTCTGGTCCGACGCTCAGTGTGGGACGTTTGGGTTGTCCGATCCTGTGTTCTAAAGCCAACCCACCTCTCAGCCCTCGTCGTCCATCACTGTGTCTAAATCCCTCAGAGGGCTTTTCAGAAAATGTCACAGTGATGCCGCCCAGCCAGCTAGATTTAGCAGTGCTGTATTCGCGTCTCCAGGTGAGGGTCGGGTTTCTCTGATTGATCTCATGCAATCCTCCTAGTCACTTTGCTCGAATCAGGAGCCAAAAAAAGGTTGCGTCTTGAATCTACATTTCCATTATTATTATTATTTTTGAGAAAAGGTCTTGCTCTGTAGTCCAGGCTTCCTCGACCTCACTACGGATCCCAGGCTGGCCTCGAACTTCTGGCAATCCTCCTGCCAAAGCCTCCTCAGTGCCACACCTGGCTTAGAACCGACACCGCCCCCCCGCCCCGTATTTGCTGAAGACATGGTGGTCACCCCGTGGCTCTGAGTGGTGGGAGGCCCTGGACGTCCATGGGTGCAACTCAGGGTCCGACTCTGAGGATGCGGGAGAAGGGCGCCACCTTCTGCTCAGGCGTCCACGCAGGCGGCACCATGTGGATTCCCCTCTCCTTTACGCACTTCTGGAGCCTTTATTCTGAAACCGCTTCAGGCTCAGGCTCCCACAGAGGGCTGGGTTCCAGAGGCTGCTCCTGGGTGTGCCTGGGCTCTGGCCTCTGTCCTCGGCAGTCACCATCTGGCCGTGTCAAGCTTGGCAGCAGGCAAGTCAGCACAGGTGCCCGGGCACCCCAGTGCCCTGTGTTTGGCACGGCATGGGGCTGTGCCTGTCCATGGCGCTAGCCCGGCTCCAGGCTCCCACTCTGTTGAGCCACTTCAGGATGCTGTGGTCTCCTCCTGGCAGGGACGGGGCACACGTCCCGGGGGCCCAGGGGCTCCAGACAGGGATCCCAGCCATGCACCCCCAGCCGCTTGCAGTCTGGTGCCTCCCACGGCCCAGCCTGGGCCTGAGAAGTGTACCCCGCTCATTCCTCAGCACATGGGCCAGGGGGGGTCCCTGCAAGCATTGCAAACATTCTGCAGGGTCCACTTCACTGGTGATGGGGGAGCAACACCAGGCTGAGTGTCAGAAAACGTCACTCATTTTCCGCGGGGCTGCATAAAAGGGAGGAGGAGACAGGTAGGGAAGAACCGGTGGGAGGACCGGGAAAAGGGGGGGGAGCGGGAGGAGAGGTGCAGAGAGGCAGAGGCAGGGAGGGCGGCGGAATCATTCTCCCACGAGACGGCCACTTCTCTCCCACGGGCAGAACTCCAAGCTGCTGTGACTGCATGGTCAGCCATACCCAGGGTTCTACTGTGCTGCTGTCATGTGGCAGAGTACCTCATGGTCTAAGAGGATTGCACAAGCTCCAGCCATCATGTCTGCCCTCTAGCCAGCATGGGGGAGGGAAGAGGACATGGCTGTCCCCTTGCTTTGAGGATGTGTGGCAGAATGCACCTCACTCAGCTTTCACCTGTCAGCTCTTCCCAAGGGCGTGCCCTTGATGGCTGCCTAACGATAAAACCCACATGCTCCCCAGAAGTGGGCTGCATGGGTGCAGCTGGTGTTCCATTTCTAGACAGGCCAGTGAGGATGAGGGGCTGCGGGGTGGGGAGCAGCCGGGAGAACAGGAGGGGTCTGCTGAGCAGGGAGGCCTTGGAGGGGAAGCGCAGCCCTGTGCCTCTTGGAGGAACCTGCACCCAGGCAGGAGGTACAATTTATTCTTTCTCCCCACACCCTCCTTTTGTTTGAGGCAGGGTCTTGCTGTGTAGCCCTGGCTGGCCTCGAACTCATGGTGATCCTCCTGCCTCAGCCTCCCAAGTGCGAGATTACAGGCACACACCTAACAAGGCAAGGTGGCAGGTTTCCACTGGGCATGTGGGTGGTGCTGGGGAAACCTCCTCTCAGTGGCTGACAGAAGTGAGTGTTCTGTGTCTCCTGGCCACGAGGGACTCCTTGCAGACTTGGGAGGAGGAGGACTAGCCCAGGCAGCTGTGTGCCCTGATGTGATGAAGACAAGCCTCCTGTCAGGTGTGGTCAGTCCGGGCCCAGCCCCAGCTGGTGTCCCTCAGTCCTGTGGGACTGCCTTGTGCCAGGAACAGAGGCGGGCAGGGTGGGCTGTGAACCTGGGCGGCCTTGGCCAGGCCCTGAGCGGCTGGATGTGAGCCGGGTGTGGGTGGAGAGGATCACAGGCCCGGTCCCAGGGAGGAGAGGTGAATGTGGCCAGTTGGCACGCGGGGAAGGAGAGCCCAGGGCCATGGTCAGTGGTGTCACCTGCATGGCAGCGCTCCAGGCTGTGGGCAGAGGAGGGATGCCCGCTGCCCACAGGAGGCTGCACAGGGAGGGGCGCCTGCACCTGACCCGGCCTCACGGGAACCTGCCTGTTTATGACTTGGCCTCCTGCGCGACTCGCCTCAGGGACATGGCCAAAGCTCCTGTCCCAGGACAGATGGACAGCGGTCACTCAGGGCATCGGCGTCCTGGTTTCCGGGCTCTGCATCCTGGAGGCTGCAGGTGCCAGAGCAGGATGACAACACTGCCTTTTCGGTCACCTCCCCGGTCCACATTCCAGAGTCTTCTCTCCAGGGCCGGGATGGGGGTGTGAGAGCGCCTCTCCCTCTCAAGTCAGACACAGAAAAGATGCTGCAGCCTCAGTCCCAGGGCTCCCGGAGGGGAGGGCGGATCTTGGGGGAACTTGGAGCAGCAGCGCCTGGCTTCCTGGTGGTTCCTTGAGCCCCTTTTGGCTATAGGGGGACAAACGTTGGCTCAGAGCCCGAGGGGCGAGGTGACACAGACACGTGCTGCGCAAGCACCTGCGTGGTACAAGCAACCCCTTCTGGCGTGTCTGCTCGCTGCCAACGACGCGGGGAGGAGGTGCGGGTGGGCCCGGCCAGCCGGCCACCACTCACCGTGACACATGGGTGCCGGGACAGCACCGCACCGGCAGCCACCCAGAAAAGCCCCCCCCCAGGGAACTTCCAAGGGGCCCTGGAAGTCCGTGCTGGCGGATTCTGCCACCCCGAAGACACGTGGGTATGTGAGCTTTGTGACGCGATTTCACAAGAGACCACAGTCACGGCAGGAGAGGAGCCTGCCGTGTGGTCAGCCAGGAAGTGGCATGGTGACTTGGGACATTTTTGTGCTCCTAGAGATCTGCTTTGCTGAGGACTGTGGCATCGCTATCATCTTATAGCCAAGGTTTTGGATAGTTGCATGCTTGCTTTTTTAAAAATTTATTTCATTGGTACAGTTTAGACATACACAGCCATCACGTTCATCATAGGAATTTGTACCTGCACACGGTACATCTTGATTTTTTGTTCCCCAATCCCCTCCCCTCCCTTCGACCCTTGATATAGGGTGTCAAGCAACCCAAATTACCACGATTAATCCAAACAAGGGAAATATTATAACTCCCAACCTGCCTGATATCTGAAATGTGAGTCTGTGTTTCTTAAAACTGAAGAATGAATTCTAGCAACTGGAGATTAAGAGTGAGAAAAATTCATTGAGAGAAGGACAGCTGCTGAGAGAGACAGAGGGGCACGGGAAGGTGGGTTGCCTGGGCCGTTTTCCAGGGGGTTTCTACGGAGCAAAGACATGAGGTGAGACGGGTACGAAAGTGAGTCGGCTAATAAGACCTAGTGGAAATCACAGGGTGGGCTCCAAGGTGGGACAAAACTGTGACCAACCAGGAAGGTTACAGGTACAGTCACCCAGGTGACACTGATGAAGTGGGGGTCAAACGGGAAAACAAGTCACGTGGTGGGCACACAAGGAGTTTCCGGAAAGGAAACGGGATGGGAGGTCAATGCCCATTTAGGGTCAATCGCTGCCACCCACCCCCAGCGGAAGTAGGTGGGTGCAGTACTTTTTTTTATAACGCTAACCAGTGCGTGTGCCTCAGGTTTTTTATGCTAATTGCCTTACACTAATTTCTAATTAACTCGGCTGCCTGCAATACCCTGTGTCCCTTCCTTATTTATAAAAGCGTTTCCAATTATTCTGAACATACAAAGCTGGTCACGATGGAGGAGAAGCACCATCGAGGCGTGCGGTCATCAGAACACAAAAACTGAGGAACAGCATCAGCAGTGCTCAGGAGAGGCCACGCCGTGGCTCAGTCGTCCCCGGGGCAGGTGTGTGATCTGAGCTCAGCTGGGAGGCTGTGGAAGGCACAGCTGCCTGGAACTGGGGCTCGGCCATGACCTGGAGTCCCCCGCCACAGAGGAGGAAGGCAGGGTGGAGAACATAGCCCATGCAGGGTCCTGTGGTCATAGCCTGGGGACCTTGTCACTTACGTGCTCTATCCCAATGGGCTCTTCTGTCACATGGGGACACTGCTGGGGGATCAGATGAAGCAGCAAATGCTTGTAAATGTTCAATTTTATTTTTTGGTATCGGGGATCAAATTCAGGTCCTTGCACTTGCAAGGCAGGTGGCAGAACAACTGAGCTAAATCCCTGGCCAAATTTTATTTTATTTTATTTATTTTTAAAACAGGGTTTTTGTTTGTTTGTTTTGAGACAGGGTCTCACTGTGTAGTTGAGACTGACCTGGAAGTCACTATGCAGCCCAGGCTGGTCTTGAACTCACAGCAATCCTCCTGCCTCAGCCTCCCTAGTGCTGGGGTTACAGGTGTATGCCACCACACCTGGCTCAATTTTATTTATTTTTGAGATAGGTTCTCACTGTGGAATCCAATCTAGCCTTGAACTCCCCCTATGTAGACAGGTTGGCCTTGAAGTTCTCCTGCCTCAGCCACCTGGAGTGCTGGGATTATAGGCATGCACCACTACACCCAGCTTCAACTGTAAATGTTATTTACAAGGCTCTATCAGGACAGTGAAAAGGCTCTGACAGGAGAGACAGGAGGTAGCTTATTTACAAAATAGGCTCCTGACTTCAGTGATCAGTAGATGCGGAGTTTCACTCTCAGAGTGAAATGATGAGAGGCCAACAGTAATTATGTATTTGACTCTGGAGACCAAATTATTTCTTGGAAAAACATGGGAGTGAATGTTCTCAGAATTCATAAAGGGAAATCCAAATAAGGGAATTATAAAAATTCTACCCCAAGAGGAGGAGGCAAATCAGAAGAAAGCACATGCACATTAGGGTTAGAAAAGTATCTTGTTTTTGTTTTTTCTGGTGCTGGGGATTGAACCCCTGGCCTCATATATGCCAAGCACGCACTGAGCTACACCCTGGTCTGCCACCAGGTATTAGAAATGACCAAGGAACTTGAGTTCCTGGGGATGTTAGGGAGCCGCTGTGGAGCCACCCATACTGCTGGCACCTTCCCCAGAGGGTGCGCTCAAGCTTTTAGAGGTAGCAGCGTCTCTGTGGGTGAGGAAATGGCTGCTGATCATACTCAGGGAGCTCAAGGGCTTCTGCTGATTCCTCACCTGACTGCTAGTTAGTCCCTGGCACCAGGTTCACAGCTCAGGCCTGAGAGCCACAGAGGTGACTTGGCCAGGTGACACTAATTTTTTTCCTGGTACCGGGGACTGAACCTAGAACTTTGTGCTTGCCAGGCAGGTGTGGCGCCACGGAGCCAAATCCCCGGCCCAGGTGACACTAATTCATCACAGGCTCGACGCAGGTATCCTGTTTCCTCTGTGGCCTGGGGCCCCCAGCACCCAGAAGCGGCAGCCACCGTGTTCACGGGTGGCTTCCTGTGGTGTGGTGGGCGCAGCTTTTACAGGCAGGAAGTAGGCATGACCTCCAGAGAACAGAGGTCAGAAAGAATCAGGTCAGGTGGGAGTGTGGGGGTCACTGTGTGGAGTGCACACGGAGAAGCCAGGTGTACTCAGAGATGAACAAGCGCTTCGGGGGTGCAGACTTCCTTTTTTTTGATTCCAGCACACAGCGTTTAGAAATACATTTTTCCCTCAGCATAGACACTCCTCTAAGTTTCCAGCTGTGGCTGGTCTTCCCCCAGAAGGAAGCCAGGGCAGCTACAGGCCTCCCTTTCCCCTGCCTTCGATAACTGAGAACAGCCATCACCGAAGTCCTTTCTGCCTCCTCTAAGGATTCCGGGCAGGGCCATGCTGAGCGACAGACTTAAACGTTCACTAGCGCTACCTGGTGTACTGAAACCAGTTGGCTTTGACACAGAGCGAGCCTATTACGTGAGCTCCCTTAAACATCCTGAGGGAGAAGCAAGCTCTGGATCTTATGTCGTGGGGCAGGGGCAACGCACACTCATTTTACAGAGCTGGGTGAGTGCACCACTTCCCGGGCTGCTGTGAGGTAGCCCTGAAGGCCAGGGCTCATAACAGCAGAAATGTATTTTCCCATGGTTCTGGGAGCCAGAAGTGCACCATTGGCTGTGGGTAGGGCCAGGTGCCCCGAGGCCCTGCAGAGGGCTTTCCTGGACTCTCTCTTCCTTCTGGGGGCCGCTCATCCACCTTGAGAACCGGGGCCTGCGGCTACCTCGCTGTGATCTCTGCCTCTATCCCGCTGCCTGTCCAGATCGCTCTCTTCCTACCGCACACCAGTCGCCGGACTTAGGCCCCAGCACGACCTCATCTTAAATCGGTGACAACTGCAAAGGAAAGTGGGGACTGCGGCTTATCTTCCAGGAGACACAACTCAACCCAGAAGAGGGAAACCAAATCCTGGTTTGTGTGTGTATGTGCAAGTGTGTGTATGTGGTAACTACAGCTTCTGTTCGGAAGGTGCTGGTTTCAGACGGCCCATCGAAATGAAAGCATGACTTGTTTATTGGTGAGAACGCATGGTCCACTTTGAGCCACTCAGTTCTGGGGATGGTGGGAACCCTGTCCACGCGCAAGTTCCGGATGTCAGCCAAGGGCCACTTTGGATGAAACCTTTCTAGCAGCAGCGGCTGAGGACCTGCTGTGGGGACGCCCGCAGCTTAGTGCAGCAAGGCTGAGCCCTGCCATCGCCTGGGTCCTCTTGTCCACGTGGCTGGCGGGCGGGGAGGACCTGGAACTTCTGAGTCTGCACCCCTCACTCGAGTGCCCTGCATTCTGCTCTCCAAGGTCTTTGCAAGAGGGACGTCCACGCATGTGTCCCCACAGGACTGCTTATTTTGCCTTTTGAATGCTTGCTTCCCTATGCCCTCGTGTTTTTTTGCATTTCTTTCTTGTTGCATGAATCAAACATGCACTGCCTCACCTAGAGCTCCCAGCACAAGAATTCATTCTATCAGTGGCGTTTGTGTTCCAACTTTGGCTTTGGTGGTGCTGGGGATGGAACCCTGGGCCTCATACAAACTAAGCAAACGCTCCATCACCGAGCGGCACCCCCGGCCCTCTTCAGTCAGGAACATCCAGTTCCAGCCAGTTGATTCTGTGGTGCACCTCGTGCACTTCAGCTCTGCCGGTCTTGGCAATGTCTCCGCACTGTTCTCAGGCTGCTGACAGCTGTGCAGTCTGCTTTCGAGCGCGCTCTTCCCATGCTGCCTCGTTCGGGTCTGTTTTTCTGCTCCTGAGCATTATGACTTTGACCCCTTACTTGCTCGCTCCTCGTGCGTTTCTGGGCCAAGAACACTCTGGTCTGATAACAGCAGCTGCCAGGAGGAGATGGGCTGGAACCGAGTGACTAATGTGCTCCGTGAGGCCGTGCAGCCACTTCCCCTGGGTCCCCGCCACTCCTCGGAGCGTGTGTGTCAGGGCTGTGTCTTCTCTGTTTATGCGTCTGTGGGTTTTCCAAGGTCAACTACAGTTTAACTCCTATGTGGTATGGGAGAGATTGATGGGGTGCTGGGGCTCTGGGGAGTGTACGGAGCTCGCGTCTAGCTACTAACCTCGCCTGACAGGTTTAACATTCACCGTTTGGTGTGGTTTTCAAAAGGTTTCCACTTTTTAATTTTCGAGTGTTGACAGAAGAGGTTTAGGGGGCTTCGCTTTGAAAAACATTCATCCTTAGAATAAGCCCTGTGAATCCTTCCATACTCTTGGTTGGGCAACAGAGGTCCGGGCGAAGAGCCGCTGAACCCAGGCGCGGACGCTTGCTGGGCGGAGATGTCACGGGTTCAGAGGACACGTGCTTTGGGCCCCTGCCCAGCAAGGTGCTCACGACACAAGGTGCCTGGCAAGGTTCTTAGACTCGTTGAACCCAACCCGAGGGAGGCCTGCACGCTTGGTCAGTGACCAAGAACTACTTTCTTTAGGCCCATCGCCCATTTCTCTTCTTCAAGGCCTTGCCCTAAGACTTTCTGTTAAGAGAAAAGATTTGTAACCCTGGAATTCTGACATTTATACACTTGCAAGATGAACAGGGCATGTGTGGGGAACCTCAGCTCTTCCACGGCCCTCCCTGCATGTCGCTTTCTCGCACTCCTTTTCCTCTGCTGCCCTTTCTTCCACGAACGTTTACCACGACCCCTCTGTGGCTAAGACGTGTTGGGCCACACAGTGCCGGGCCACGAAGATGACCCGCCTCACCCCCAAGCTTTGGATGTGTCAGAAAGGCATTCAAAATTAGTTCCAACCAAAGTTGCTGGAAGACTAGAAAGTTGGCAGTTCATCTCCCAAGTAGGAACTTCCGGCCACGTGAGCAGCTCAAGCCACGGGGCTCCAGAGGCCCATCCGGGTGGTTGCAGAGTGCACTCCACGTGTGAAGACAGCTGATGATTCCACGCATGTTGATCTGAGACATCGTAAGCGCCTGGGCAGACCTGGCTCCTCGTGACTGCTTGTGTGGCTGGGGTGCATGGTTGGGATCCAGGAGGAAGACAGCTTTAGAGCTGGTGGCTACAGACCACCTGCCTATAGAGCTCGAACCCTGAGCCTGGCCAGCTAGAGTGGGTGAAGAGAACATTCAAAGAACATTCTGGATTCCAGGGGACGACCTGAGTTGCTCTCTGAAGTGCGTCTGAACTCTGAAACACCACGATGCTGTTACGAACACAAGAGATGGTGACCCTACAGCCAGCCAGAGAGAACCTGGAAATCTGACATTTTGGAAAACTAGCATGAAGGAAAAAAAAAAAAAAAAAAGAAAAAGAAAACCCATCAGCAAGTATTTGTTGGGAGTCTCAACTCCATGCTGAGGGCAGAACAGTGGCCCGACTCCAGGGTATGGAGAAAGCCAGGTAGCAAAATGCATAGGGAAGAAGAAAGGACCAAGACCGCAGGAAGCTGGAACTGGCAGGGTCCTGTCCAGGACACACACGGTCACACACGGCCCTGAAAGGAGGCTCTTTGTGCTGCCCACGCTCCAGGTCCAGGTAGGCCCAGCACACCTGGCAGGTGTGGCCTGACTTTAACAGTTCTCCCCTTTGCTCTTAAAGGTGTGCCACCAACAGGAGAATAGCGAGAGGCTCTTCAATGGTAAGTCAACAAGGAGGACTGCTAGGTATCCACTGGTGGGAGAATGGGCAAGCACTGTGGGGTCTTTGTACAATGGAGGTCACCTTGTTACCAGAAAGGAACAAACCACAGCATGGATGAAGTCAACAACAGCACCAGTGGTCCCAGGAGCTCACTCCGTGTGTATTCCAACCCACCATGGGGTGGAAGACCCCAGATCAGGAAAGCAGCAGTCACCATGCGCACAGGCTAGACTGAGCAAGGGATGGAGTGATGGGAACGTCCATTCCCCGATGTGTGTTTGGGCGACACACACATTTGCACTTGTCCAAACCCAGTAAACACGTGAGCAAAAGTTGGGCATTTCATCACCTATTTGACACTAAAAGGAAGAAATGTAGACCAGCCTTGGCCTTGGCCAGGAGATAATGACGGGTGTACTAAGGTTAGGAGAAGGGTACCGTCCCCTGCAATCTGCTTCGTTACGGGTGGAAAAGCCAAGGTGGATGGATGGGTGGCGAAGGGAGGCCCGAATGGCAGCTGCCTGACCCTAGAGGGCATCCAGGCAGTGAGGACGGGCCCACGCCGCCGAGTCCTCTCAGGTTGGCTGTGGGCTGACCAGTGCTCCCGATTCAGGGTTGGGACGACAGATGCCCAGTCATCACGTAGGTAAAGGTTGCTGTCCCCATATGCATAGGAGGAAATTGAAGGCGGCAATCGCAGAGCCAGGGTGAGAGTCGGTCAGCCTGCCCTTGAGCCCTCATCCTCTACCCTTCACCCCTACGCGGGGTAAGGTGCCACTTGGCACCTCTGACGTTCAGTGGTACGAGGAGGAAGGGTGAGGCCCTGCCGAGGAAGCAAAGAACATGTCTGAAGTTCCTCCTCCTCCCTCCAGCGACTGCAGTGTCCTCGCCGCTCTCCTGTGAGCCTACCTGCTCCGCCCTCGCTTCTTCCTCGGCTTTCCAAGTGTCCAGGTGGCAAGGCTTACCCCTGCTGCTCCCATTCCACTCTTCTCCTCTCCATAATTATGGTGCTTCTCTACCACGAGGGTTTACTGGCAAACAAAGTCAGATTTGGCCACAGGGGTTCAAGTTCCAGTTCTGCCTCCCTCCACCGGTTACGGCCTTGGACGAGTCACCCAACCTGAGCAGGGTCATTCTCACCGCCAGACTAGGAACAAGAGCTGCCCCTAGGACTGCAGTGAGGTCGAGCCGGGGTCCAGGATGTCAGAAAGTGGCCTGGAGGTCAGGGAGCCACCTCCTAACCGCCTCTTCATGGACACACCAGGGAGCACGTGAGGCTCACCGTAGCGTGTTTCCCCCAAGCCTTTCCTCTCGGCCTCTGACTCCACACTGACTTCCTGACCACTCCCTCCTCCCCACCCCTCTCCTTCTTCACCTGAAACTCACTGCATTCTACTGCTCTTCCCGCCAAAGTCCTTAAAGAATCCAAACGATCACTTTTTCATTTCTTCTCAATTTTTCCTCAAACTCGCCCCATCAGCATCTCTTGGCTTCTGAGCTCAGTGCACCCCAACTCTGCTGCCAGTGACAGATGAATCCTTCCCAAACACTGCCGTGTCCTATCCCTGTGCTGCTCAAGGTCTTCCTGAAGCCCCAGTCGAAAGTCACCTACACTAAGCTCCTAAGGGCCCCACACCACAGCCTCGTCTTACGCGCCCAGCCCTCCCTCTCACCTGAACAGCAGTACCAGGGGCACAGCTGTGGAAAACTCAGACACAGGTAAAAGTGGGAAACGAGAAACTGCCACAGATCTACCACCAGCGATAATCAGCGTCTGCCATCGACGCACACCCGCCGGAACGTACATTCCTTCTAAACAGCATAGACCTTCGATGCCTCCAGAGCGGAGCCCTCCCTTCCCGCTCCCGAACTAACGGCTTCGGGCCTCTGGCAGCAGCTGCTGGTGTGGGGTGTTCCCGGACTCTGCTTCCTGTTACTCCCCCCACCTTTTGATTTTGTTCTCAGCTTTGCTATTTTTAGTTTCTCTGAGGCCCTCCTCCTCGCTGGGTTTGGTTTGCACCTTAGCTGAGCTACATCAGCTGCCTCAGTTTCCTCCTCGTACCTGACACCCGGAGCTTACAGGACGACAGGTCCACATTTTACACAGCTCAGTCCAGGCTTGAACACAAGATGACATACAGAAGGGCGTGCTGCGGAGGAAAGCTGTGCATGTCACGGTGGCAGGGAGCAGATGGACTGGAGAGGACCGTGCCATGCCCCGGGGACCGCTGCTAACAGCACACACCACCCCCGATGGCACATTTAATCATGGCGCCCCAGGATTCGGTCACTGTGCAAGAGCCCTGCCTTGGAGGGACTTCTAGGTGAGAAACCATAATCCCAGCCCTTTACAGTTTTTAAAATTCGGAGGCAAGTCTTGCTAACTTGCCTAGGCTGGGGCCAAACTTGCAATCCTGCCTCAGCCTCCCAGAGAGCTGGGATTAGAGGTCTGCCACTGTCCCTGGACTATTTTCCTAAGATTTAGCTTGGGTTACCATTATTTCAGCATTTCCTCTGAATATCTCCTTTCTGCCTTATGCCTCACAGAAAAGAACACAAAATAAAAATGTGCAGGCTGATGCACCGCTGGACGCCTCGCCCTGCAAGCCACAGCCCTCCCTCCCACAGTCCCCATCAGGACCTTCACAGCTGTCTGTTCCTTACTTTGTCTTGGCTTGCACCATTTCCGTGTGATCCCCAAACGTTACCACTTAATAATGTTTGGCTTTTAAAATTCATGTCATGAAACGCCTGTGTTTGGAGACACGGTCTTGGTATGAAATTCAGGCTGCACTTGAACTTCAGCTCTCCTGTCTCAGCCTCCTGCGAGCTGGGATCACAGGCGAGTGCCACCATACCTGGCTATGAAATGCATTTTTATTTCTGAGGGTGGATCTGGCTTCTGTACCCAAGATGTGAGGAAAGATTCACCCATCTTGGATGCATCTCTGGGTCACGCACCTTCACTGCAGGGTATTGCTTCTTTGCATGAGCATCCTTCATCCATAAATCAGTCTGAAGTCCAAAGTTTTGCTTTATTTGAGGCGCTGGGGATTGAATTCAGGGCCTTCACACGGTCCCAGAATATTTTGTTTTTTATTTTCAACAGGGTCTTGCTAAATTGCTTGTGCTGGGCTTAGACTTGTGATCCTCCTGCCTCAGCCTCCCAGAGTGCTGGGATTACAGACGTGCCCCACCAGGCTCAGCTAAAATCTGAAGCTTTCTGAGTGCTGGCAGCATACCACAAGCAGAAAACTTCACATCAAACTTATTATTAAAAATATTATATAAAATTACCTTCAGGTTATATATAAGGTGTGCAAGAAACATAAATAATTTTGTGTTTAGGCCTAGGTCTGATTCCCAAGGTATCTCCTTATGGATAAATATTCTTTAGCCTGAAAAACATTCAGAACCTGAAACGCTTCTGGTCCCAAGTACTGTGCATAAAGGATTCTCAACCTGTACCAGTTTATCCATTCTAGTGTTGATGGACCTTTGGCCCTCCTCTAGGCTCTGGGAATTCCCCGCAAGGATATGTTTACACATATGCTGGTGTTCACACATCTATCAGCACATGACAGAAGTGGAACTGTAGCTCATAGGGTGTGCGCTCTTGCAGCTCACTGAGGCTTTATTTAGTCTGTAGTTCTCTTGGGCCAGCCTGGGTACACAGAAACCTCATCTCAAACCGACCAACCCAGAAACTGAAACAGGTGCCATTAAAAGAAAGTGAACTTTTGTTCTGCAAAAGAACCTTTAGAAAAGGGGAAAAGACAAGTTACACAGTGGGAAAAGATACCCTCAATAAAGTCTCCCTGGGGATTGGTTCCAGGCGCCCCTGCTCCCTTACCCTGAAAAAAAAAAAAAAAAAAAAAAA
>NW_022900944.1:46747837-46778510 GCF_012274545.1 Fukomys damarensis
AAAAAAAAAAAAAAAAAAGAAACCTGAGGACAGTCTCTAAAATGGGGTAGATTTGCCCTGAAACTACGCATTCTCACATATGCTTTAAATAATCTCTAGGTCACTTATAAAAACAATGTAAGACTATGTAAACAGTTGTTTTACAGTACTATTTAGGGAACAAAACGAAAAAATGGCTGTGTACATTCAGTACTGATGCAATTTTTAACCCAAAAGGCTTTTCTTTGGGGGTACAGTGCTGGGGATAGAACCCAGGGCATGTACACTGAGCTACACCCTTGTCCTTCTATTTTTAAATTTTGAGACAGTGTCTTGTTAGGTTGTCAAGCTGCCCAGGCTGGGCTCAAATTTATGATCCTTCCGCCTCAGCCTCCACAGAGCTGGGATTGCAGGTGTGCACTACCATGCTTGGCTTCTCAAAGATTTCTGGCCTGCAGTTAGTTGTAGGCAGAGCCTGTGGCTACAAAGAGCAGACTATTCACATAAAAGTTCAGTATCCAGACTACAAAAAGAACTCTTAGCAAATGGTAAGGAAACATCAAAGGCCCAGTTAAAAAAAAAAAAAAGACCAAAGGCAGACATGGACACTTACGCCCATGAATATTCAGGAAGATGTGAGGGGCAGGCCGATCCAGCCATGAGGAAGCACCTTTTCACACGTTCTGGGCTGCCAGCCCCGGCTGCTCCACCTGCCTGCTAAGACTACCAGGGGCACAAGGAGCAGGGAGCAGAGGACTCTGCCACAGGCATGCAGGCCGTGGACTGAGCTCAACACGTTCTGGTCTAGGCCTCGATATGGCCTTACTGCACCCTGAAAGATGAGGCTTGGGGACTGAAGGTTAAGCAGGAATGGCTGCAAGCATAGCTTCCCCAGCACCGACACTGGTGTCCTAAGGGCCATCTGATGATGTTGTCATGATGCATTTGCACAGGCCAATAATCGAGTACGAAGGCAGAGGCCTGCAGATGTTCGCTTCTTCCCCAGCCTGGTCTTTACTACAACCCTTGACTGCATCCCACACATGCGCCACCTCACTAGCATCACCTTTCTTGTAAAATAAATATCATCTTGGGAGGCAGAGACAGCTCTGTGGCAAGTCTGCTGCGAGACTGGGAACATCCCTTAGCGGAAGCCTGTGTTTCCTCACCTTTAAGCCACACAGGTGGACCAGGTGGTTTCCCAGGGGATGTGCAGGTGTGAATCTAACCTCACAGACATTTCCACAGACTTCCTACCCTCTCCCCATAGCGCATCTGTCTGTTCTCAGTTACTGAACTTTGCAAGAGGTTCGCATTTGGGATTGCGGCCAGTGGTGTCTAGGAACACTAATATGCCTACTTGCCTAAGTCCTTTATCTTTATTTACCGATTTTTTTTTTTTGAGGCAGTCTCACGATGTAGTTCAGGCTGAACTTACTGTGCAGGCCATGCTGGCCTCCCACTTGTGGCAACCCTCCTGCCTCAGCCTCTCAAGTGGTGGCAAATAGTACCACACCTGGCTGCACTGCTGCTTTTGCACACAAGTAGCTGTGCTAGAAGCTGCATGACTTGCAGAGCCTCAACTGGTCCCTAAAGAAGTAAAGGGTCAGATTGTTCAAGTTTATTTCATCAGGTGAATTTGGGGTCTTCAGTTTGGGTTTTTAATATTTTTTTCTTTATCTGTGACACGACTGTCTTAGACTAAACCGAAGGAGATTATTTTACACTCAAACACATTGTTTTAAAGTATTAGCCACCGTAAACTTGTCCTATTCACAACAGGAAAACAGTAAAAATTTAGGCAGAGCGAGGATCACATTAACTGCACTGTAGACTCTAATGCAGAAGGTCTTAAACCAACTGATTACAGATGCAACAAACTGCAGGACTAGATTCCCGAGAATGAGACATAATTAGGCAATCTGATAGTCTGCAGCACAGACATATTTAAATGGAAGACAGACACAGAAACAATTCTAGAACAGAATCAAGACTGAATGAAAAAGACGGTGGAAAGAAATAGTAAAGAGTTTTAAGGACCTAGGGGTCCTGGCTGCTTCTCACAGAGCTGCAGGGATGAGAGGGTGAGACTCAAGAGGGGACAACGTCAGACAATGCCCAGAGCCGGCGAGAGCGTGGGTTTTCAACCCAGGGATGACCAGGACAGGAGGAATTTAACCCACAACCAGACACACAGCAGTACTGCAGCAGAACATCAAAGCCAACAATATCTGAAAAGCAGTCAGAGAGAGAAGACGCCCACAGAGGAACGCTAATCAGCGTCAGCGCGGCTCTCAACAGCTGCTCCCGGAGATGGGTGAAAGTAATTGTTAAGCTGGGATCCAAACCCAGCTACACCAGGGCTTGAGAGTGACTGAGACACAAAGACTCTTCAGACACCTGTGGAGAGGGAACTGCGCCCGGTGCCCCCATGACCAGCGCTTTTGAGTGTTTCCCGCTGCTAGCACTTGGCTTGATGTGGGGTGTTGGAGAGAGCAGGGCCGGCGCCAGGCTTCGCGCTGGTTGCCCCCGGGCTGGGCAGGGTGTTGCTGGCTTAGGCACAGAGCTCTTGCTGAAGTGAGGTTTTTCTCACCTTCACAAATTTAGGAAACGGAGGGGAATCTGCTTGGTTGTTTTCTCTGTACGTGGAAGGGAGCTTTTTATAAGAAATAACTTTTTCAGCAAATCCTGGGTATTTTTTTAAGCCTCATTCCCCCCCTTTGCAATTGTGACATGTCTACATGAAGCTGGCCACAGGAAGGAAGCCTTGTTGGAGAAGCTATTTTCTGAATATCCCTTTATACTTGATTGCACAACATGCCCACATCTAGGCGCAGAGACCAAGACTGCGCCCTCGGTGGAAGCTGTAATTTGGAAGTCAAATGCTTCCAGGAAACACTTAGTTTGCATGATTCCTTCACAGACAGCATAAGGAAATATTAAAGGGATAATTAAACATTTACTTTAAAGAAGGACTTGAGGAGTTGGGCGTCTAACCCTGGAAGCGAGCCCAAAGAGCATGCGACTCCATGAGATCCTCCAATAGGGAAGTTAGGAGTTTAGAGAAGGGCTAGAAAAAATAGAACGGCCCAGCCAGGGTGAGGGACCAGTGACCTATGACTGCTGCTCTGAAAACTCCCTGTCCGCGTAAAATGGGCAGCTCAGGGTCACTGGCTCGTGGTCCTGAAGAATGGACAGCCAACACTGGAGCCTTACATCATGGGTCACTATGGGGTACAGGCGCCAGTGGGAGCAGGGTGTGCGATGTGCCCGTCAGTCCTTCCTGGCATGCATGGGGGTTCTATGGAGACCTGTGCTCAGAAGAACCAGTTGTGCAGGTTGTAGGCAAGATAGCATCTGGATCCCCCGCTCCCTGCTTCCCAGCCGTGGGGATCCAGTTTGACCAAACTACAGCCATCTTGACTGTCTTCATGAGCCAGCCGAGTCAGGCTTTCCCGTCACCTTCTTCTCAAGAAGAGGAAGGAAGATTAAATATGGCTGACCGGCTAGGGCTCCCTTGTCAGTTTCCACCGCCACCTCTGATGGGCGCTTTGGTGGGCAGGGCTCAAGTGTGAAGGCCTTCCTCAGGTCTCCAGGATGGAATTACTGTGGATCACATGAGGGCCTGGGAATCTTGCTGTGAAGGAAGATGGGGGAATTCTCAAGGGCTGGACTCATAAGCAGGCGCTGCTCAGTGGCAGCCCCAAAAGCTGTCCATCCCCTCACATCCCAACCTGTGAATGTGACTTTATTTGGATAAAGGATCTTTGCAGATGTAATTAAGGCTCTGGAATGAGACTGTGGGTTACCTGGCTTGTCCCTCAATGCAAAGCTAAACTCCCTTATGAGATTCACAAGAGGAGACAGAGGCAGAGGCAGAGGACACATGGAAGGAAGAAGGCAGAGAGCAGACTGATGCAGGCTGAAGAAGGCTGCAGCCACCAGGAGCTGGAAGAGGGTGGAGGGTCCTGCCCTCGAGCCCACGTTCCACTCCTGGCCTCCAGAATAGTGAGAGAGTCCACGTCCAGTTTTTAAGACCCCGAGTCTGTGGAACCGTGGTACAGCAGCCTCAGGACAGATGGGAGGGACAGAGAGGAAGGAACTGCCTGGTATCTGTTGGCTCCTATCCTCCTGGGCATCCCTGTGGGGTTGGAGTGTTAGCTACACAGGAAGGAGCAAGTCTCATAGCTCGGGGGCCAGTGACGCTTCAGCCCTGGGACAGCGCAGGCTGCAGACTCTTCCTGCTACTCAGGATCTCACCCTGGTGGTATCCACCTGGCTGCCTCTTCTGGAACTTGATTTTTTTTTTTTTGGGTGGGGAATGAGGCTGGCATATGGTAGTGTCCAGGGACCTTCCTATCTGTGTCTTCTTCCCTGTGTTTGGGGATTTCAGGTTTTCAGGAACCCTAACATAGCCTCTTTCCAGAAGGAAGCCAGGGCCCACTGGGACTATTCAGTGTTCAACCAGACAAATGTCAGCACGAGCTCTTCAGGGAAGGCATCCAGAATGCCTTGAGACACACACGGAGCCACTCTAGACCTTTCTGATAGAGTTCTTGGCAAAGATGTTCTCTTTTTACTGAGGAGGCTCAATGGACAAACAGGTTTGTCTGGATCTGTTAGATGCCAGCTTTCCTGAAGGAAGGCAGAAAGCATTTATCTAATGGGTAAGGGGACATACTGTCCCCTTATAACATTTACTGAGGTCCTGGATCCGGCCATGCCTGAAACCTCCCAACCCTTGAGCTTTGCAGTTATGGAAGTCCACAAAGTCCCCACCAGCCTAGTTTAACTCGTCATCTGTAAAGGAAAGTCTCTGGAATCCTATGCAGTGACCTGCCCTAGGAACAGAGCTTCAAGGGCCCTCACTGCATCATCTGCACGACACCATGATGTACCCCGAATAGCAGCCAAGGCCTCAACCAGCTGTAACCATCCTCTAAAAGGGCTGGGGATCTAGCTCAGTGGCACCGTGCCTGCCTTGCAAGCTCAAAGTCCCAAGTTTGACCCTGATACTGCAAAAAGACACCAAAAGATACCTTCCATGTTGTAACCATTCTCTGAAAAGGTTCCACCGCACAGTCTCTTACTCCCTGAAGCAAAGGGAGCCAACAAACCTCCAGCTTCTACAAAAGCCTTCAAGCATGGACAGGTGCCCTCTGTCACCTTCTTTTGCCTGTTCAAGCTTTTACTTAAGCTTCAAGGCCGGCCTCCCATCTGTCAGGTCACACAGCTGGCCCTGATCTCTAGGGACTTGTTCTCTGATACACTGTAGCATTTGGCTGTGTTTAACCTGGGCTCTGAGCAGTGTGAAAGTAACTCTCTGCCTTACTCACCTCAAGGCCTGTGGAAATGTTTTGTAGTTGTTTACTGTTACTGTTTTACTCTTCATGGAATAGGGTCTATTATATTCCAAGAGACACGAAGTGCGATGTGCAATAAAAATAATTCTGGGACATTTTTACACCTGTTCACCAACCTTCATCTTTTCTTGTGAGTCCATTTGTCACAGCTGATACACAAGTTCATGGTGTCCCAGATAAACTGCTCTTGCTGCAAGTCCTGGGAGACCTTTTATGCTTCTTTTAGTTCCAGAGTTTTGTGTTCTACAGCCTGGGACATTCCCTGCTGAATTCTTGCTGGTGAGGAAGACTCCTTAACCGTCAATGTGTTTACTATTTGTACATGCGACTCGGCCCTTAGTATATGTCATTTTGCTGCCTCGCACGATTATGAGATTTTCCTTTTTCAGTTTCATTGCTCAAGGAATGGATCAGAGCGGAAGTCGTTTAGTCCGAACCGCCATAAACGCAGTTGCCTTAAAACAGCACACATTCTCTCAGGGTTCAGGCGGTTGGAATTCCGATGTGAGTCTCACTGGACTAACAGCAAGGCATGGCAGGGCTGGTTCCTTCAGGAGGCTCCAGAACTGAATCCACCTTTTCTGGTTACCAGAGGCTCCCGTATCCCTTGCCTATGTCTCCTTCCTCCGCTTTCCAGCCACCAGAAATAGGAGCTTCACAGCTCTCTCTGCGCTGACTTCAACGGTCACATCTCTGATATCACATCCCTGCTGTGAGCTTTCATGCCTCACATGGACCCTGCGATGACTCTGGATCACCTGGATACTCCAGGATAATTTGTCCATCTCAGGATCCTTAACTGTATCATCTTGCAGTCTCTCCATCTCCCTCTTCTCCTGCCCTGCGCCCGAGCTGCACAATTTGTCACCCTGTGTGTACATTTCATATCCAGGTGTCTTAGAAATTCCACTCGCTCACCACTGTATTCCTAGGACTTAAAAGCAATGTTGGGTGAGTTCTCAAACCAAACATTGTTCTCCTCTTATCCTTTCCTTCCACTTGTGGAAAACTGCATGCATGCATCCAGCGAAAGAGAAAGAAATACTGACACCATATGTTAACCCCAGGGGCTTTCCATCCAACGTGGATAACACATTGATATTTGTGGTTTCTGTACGTGACCGTGTGCTGTGGGCAGGCGGCAGGCCACCTTGTGGATGGGGAAGGAACGCCTCTAGGAAGACCTTGTTTCCAGGCAGACTACTGTCCCCACGTTTGAGTAGCTCTGGCTTTAGAGAGGCCGTGCTTTCTTCCCTTCCGGGTGTTTTTCTTTTTCTTGGTGAAACGTGACACGATCAAGGAGGTGCTGGAGTCTTAAAAGTTGAAAGAATGTGAGTCCGCAGCTTAGGAGAGAAGAGGCGTAGGAAGAGATACCCTATTGCTGGTGGGAGTGTGGGAGGCGTGCAGGTGTTTGTGGTGAGAGTGAACAGGGAGGTCCCTTTCTGCGTCCAGCTAATGGGCACCACTGTAGAGAGGTATGAATGGTTTTCCCCCAGGCTTGGTAACTGCAAGGCTGGCAAAACTGTGGGAACTGTCGTCTTCCTTTTCTACTCCTGTGAACCGAGGGCAGCAGCTTAGGAGGTAGAAGTGGACAGTCAGAACATCCAGAACATTCGCAATGGAGCACAGGTAAACTGCAATGTATTTCCTGCAAGACTGCCCCTACGTTAATATGACCGCCAGCAGTACCTGGAAGGCAGATGCTGGACAGGAGGAAGTGGGTGTCAGCACGGAGTACAGAGAGGCTGTGTCTGGATCCAGGCCCTCGCTAGGCCCACTGTGAATGGGCAGCCCCTACATATAAGCTTCCTTTCAAAGGAAGCAGAGGGGAAGATTTAAAAGAAACTGAAGGGAAAGGAAGAAATATAAATCAGTAGGTCTTAATAAGAGGTGATTTTTATCCCATAAAGACACTTGCCAACATGTGGAGACAATTTTGGTTGTCACAACCATGGACTGCTGCTGGTATCCAGTGTGTGGGGAATTCCATACCACACACAGGATAGTTCTCACCATGAAGAATGACCAAGGCACAGACAAGGACAGCACTAAGGTACCTCCAGAAGCCCTGATGCAACTCCAAGGACTAAGGTTGGGAGGACAAGGGATCCCCAACAGGCTTTGCTGAAAACCCCCATTCCACTTGGAACTTCTGCAGTGGAAAAGCTCCACTTATCTTTTTGAGCTTCAATTAGCTGTTCAAGGAAGCTCAGGGCAAAGTACTCATTGGATGTGGGCATTTCTATGAAGAGTAAGTTAAGTCTTAAATGTCTTCACTGAGATCAGAGAGGTGGTGTGTTGACAGTAACTACTTCCTACTGACCTGGGGTGAGCAACTGGAACGAGGAGGCAGACCTGTTTTTGGGGTACATCACGCTATTTCCAAGGCTGAGTGAGGACTCCTGCAAAACTGAATCCAAGCTGTTTACCTGGCTAAGATATTCCCTCCTCACCCATGGAAGATCTCTCTTTCTCCAAGACTGCCCTTTGTGAAAATTTTAGCCAGGTACCATCTGAAAGGAAAGGATGAAGGGCAGTACACAGATGACAGGGGCTACCGGTTGGTCATCTGAGCACACCACTTGGAAAGTACACGCTGACATTGTGGCAGAGAACAACCTTTTTGAGCATGTGATCAAAACCCTCTGATAAGTGAAACCGAGTCTCAGCTTCTGTTCTGGAGGAGCAACCAAGGTTGGAACAGGAGTGTGGGGTTGAGGGAGGCTTCAGGAAAACTCTGAAAATTCTGCAGAATGTTTTGTTCTCGTTCACTTAGATTTAGAGGAATCCTTTGACAAAACAAAACTGAAACCTTATTTCCCCACTGACAGTCTCTGAGTGACCACACACAGATATGGCATCAATTTTAACTATACAATTTGGTAAGTTTCAACAAATGTGTGGATATGCATAACCACCAGATCATGGCACAGAACGTTTCCATCACCCCAAAAGCTCCTTGCATCCTTTTGTAGTTAATCTCTCCCTCTAGCCCCACTCTTTGGCAACCTCTGGTCTTCTGTCACTGTAGCTGGGCCCTTTAAATAACCGCAACGTAAAATAAATCTTGCCGCGTAGTTTTCTAGGTTTGACTTTAAAATTTGGTATGATGCTTTCAAGAATCATCCATATTAAGGGCTGCGGATTTAGCTCAGTGGTTCCAGAGCTTGGCTTGCAAGCACAAGGACCTGAGTTCGATCCCCAGTACCAAAAAAAAAAAAAAAAAAATTAAGAGTCATCCATATTTTGCTTCTATAGGTGACTAGATCCTTGTATCGCACCACAGTTTATCTCTCAGCAGTTGAAGGAAATATGTATTGTCTCTTGGTTTTAGCATTTTAATAAAGCAGCTATAAACATTTGTCTATAGGTATTAACATGGACATATGCTTTCTGTTCTCTAGGAGTCCTATTTCTCTGGGTAAATACCTATAAGTGGAATTGCTGGGTCATGTGGTATTACTCCTCAAGGATTTATCAAATTATTTTCCAAAGCAGCTGCACTAACTCTTCTCCCACCAGCAACATATAAAAGGTTCAGTTATTGTTCATCCTCACCAGCCCTTGGGATCATCAATTTTTAAAACCTCATGGTTTTAATTTGTGTTTACCTAATAACCAAATGATGTCCTCTTGTGCTTGTTTGCGACTGGTGTATCTCTGAAGTGTCTGTTCAGATCATTTGACCATTTTATTTATGTTTTATTTTTTGAGACAGGGTCTCACTATGTAGTTGGGACTGACCTGGAACTCATTACATAGCCCAGGCTGGCCTTGAACTCACAGCAACCTCCTGCCTCAGCCTCCCTTGTGCTGGGATTACAGGTGTGTGCCACCACGCCCAGCTCATCTGACCATCTTAAAAAGTGGTTTGTTTTCTGTATCAAATCGGCAAGAATTCCTTTTTTTTGGGGGAGGGGCAGTACCGGGGATCAAATTCAGGACCTTGCATTTGCCAGGCAGGTGCACGCAAGAGTTCTTGATATGTTCAGCATATTAGCGCTTGTCAGGTATGTTTTGCAATTTTATTTTTTTGGCTTGTCTTTTAAACTCCTTCACAGTATCATCTGAAGAGCAAAATTTTAAACGTTTAGGATGTCTTATCGGGTATTTCCTCAATAGCTTGTATTTGTGTGTGTACGTTCTATTTAAGCAGTGTTTTGCTTAATCCAAGGTCATATAAATTTTCTCTCTCTCTCTCTCTCTCTCTCTCTCTCTCTTTTTTTTTTTTTTGGTACCAGGGATCGAACTTGGGCCCTTGTGCTGTGCTTGCAAGGCAGGTGGTGGAACCACTGAGCCAAATCCCTGGCATCTTCTTCTTTTTCAAGCAGTTTTATAGTTCTAGCTCTTAAATGTGTTTTAGGCCAATTTTGAGTTAATTTTCTTGTATGAAAGAAGAGTTGTGATTCATTTTTTCCATACAGACACCCAATATAGTATCTAATATCATTTATAGAAAAGATGATTCCTTACTTAAGTGTCTTGGCACCATGTATATGGGGGTCTATTGCCAGATTGGATTCTGATTTTACTAGAAAAAGATATACCTTACTTTTTAGAAAACAACAGCGCCAAATGTAGCTAAGAATACAAATAATAATGCAAAAAAAGTTTTAAAAGTACTTACATTTTTATCACTGTAAACATTGTTTTCATATTTGCATATTCCATTTAGTCTACAATATGCACAGAAAAATACAGGTGCTCTCCTATTGTGTTCTGCTGTCGTGTATGACATATTTATGACGTGCCCAAATGAGCAATGTGGGGACCAAAACTTTCCACACTTTGAGGGTTCCAAGACCAGTAGGAAAAGAAACTGTGTGTGAGGGACAACTGATGCTTCGTTATAAGATCACTAAACTCCTCCCCTCAAAAACCCTACCCAGTGGCACCATTATTCATAAGAAAAATACTATTTTGGCTCCCAAAACTATGAAGGATATCCAGATTGGCAAAGCTAAAACCACTATTCTAGAACTGCCCATTAAGACCTGTGGGAAGGAAGGTAGTGTGTAGCTCAGTCGTGGAGCACATCTATGTGAATCCCTGGGTTCCCTCCCGGCACTACATAATAAGCTGCAGAAAACACACAAGGCTGGCATCTGAAAGAAATACACGTTCTGCCACTTTTTTCATTAGAGGTTTCATGTCCTTGTATGGCGAGTTTTCTTAATCATCGGATCATTTAGATCCGAAGCTACTTACAATTTTTAAGTCGTTTCTCAGCGGTGGCCCAGTCTGAACTCTGCTCTGCACACACAGGAAAGGAATGCGAAACCTTGGGGCACCTTCCACTGTGACCTGAGCTCAGTACAATATCCTCTCCTACAAAACGAATGTCGAGCACAGGGTGGGAGCTTCAGGGCAGCGTTCCGACGACCTCCTGTCCAGAACACACAGGTCTCAGTCCTCCGCCTTTCTTCAGGCTTCCCTTGCTGCCGCTTTCTTAGAAGCACACTTTCAGACTCCCTCTTTCTTAATTTCCTGCCAATCTTGTCTGTTTACTTCAAGAGAATCCAGTCCCCCTTTCATTTCGCTGATGAAAAGAAAGCTCCCACAAAGTCCTTCAACAGGCAGAGGCGAGGACGGTACGGTGAAAGAGTGGGCGCTGCCGAACAATTGGAAGGCAGGACTGCCGCCCCAGCAGGGCGTTTTGAGGGCCTCCTGGGCCCTCCAATCTCAACAGCACAGCCTGTGCTCGCCTAGCCTCAAGGGTTCGCAGCTGTGTCAATGCTGTAGGCAGGTCCATGGTCCCCGAAGTAACCACAGCTGCGTCCCCCGCCCGTGAGGGAGGCAAAGGGAAGGGTGCTCGTCAGCAAGACCCTGGCAGAGGCTGCCTAGACTGGCCAGGTGGCTTGGTACACGGCCAGGACCCTCATCAATGGACAGGGCGGGTGTGCCCAGCGCCTTCAGAGACGGTGGGGTCTGAGGATGGAGAGGCTGCTGGCCAAGGGCCAAGGGATGCCCCGTATCGCTGTAGTAAAATGGAACTGAGGCTCGGTACTTTAGAAGAAATCGCTCACCATCCTGTGGTTGGAAGGAGCAAACAGCAGGCACACGGTCCCGGCGAACAACGTGGCGGACAGGCTGCAGGGAGGGGAAGAGGCCTCGGGACACTTCCGGTAGAGACGGGAAGTAGAGGGGTGGGATGCAGAACCTCCTGCTCTCTGAGAAGATCGCACTCCCTCCTACATTCCCTAATCTCCTCCCACTAGGTCCCGCCCCATAAAGGTCCCACCACCTTTCAACAACCACGTAGGGTGTCAAGTTCCCAGCTCACGACCCGTGAAGGCACCCTGAAGCCATGTCCAAACCATGGTGCCTGGAAGCTGGGAAAGGCAAAGGAACAGATTTTCCCCTGGATCCTTGTGAATGAACTCAGCCCCCCTGGCACGCTGGTGGATGTGGGACCCGTGTTGTACACGGGATCTACAGAATTTAGAGAGGATAAATGTGTGTTGTTTTAGGCCACTACGTTTTTGGCAATTTGTTGTAACAGCATAAGAAAATGAGCACAGCCCTTGTCCTTCCTGCTCACCTCCCTCTATTTTGTTTAATAGAATGATGAGAAGATTACATTGTAGACTTACTAATGCTTTCTTTTGGATTAGCCTGAGAATTTACCTAGCATTTTAAAGGTCGTTTTTTTTAAGTTAAACAACAAGTGCAATAGGTCTTTTGGGCTGTAATCTGGGGCTACAGGCCTGCCACTTATTAATAGAATTTCCAAGGATACATTTTCTTACCTAAATCCCTTTGGCTATGCTGTACTTAAAGGAATTCTTTTATAAACATGGCTGTAATTCACCCAAAGCTGATGAATTCATAGCTGTCAAAGAAAAGGTAGATGGCTATGTGTTGGATAGAAAAGCTACATTCTGTGTTAGTACATGCAAGAGCCTGTTGCATTTTCTTTAAGGGTTTTTTTTTTTTTTTGGTACCAGGGATCAAACTCGGGTCCTTGTGCTTGCGAGGCAGGCAGCGGAACCACTGAGCTAAATCCCTGGCCCGCATTTTCTATTTTAAAAAGATTTTGCAGGGTCAGGCCTGGGATTTAGCTCAGGGGTTCTTCCACCTGCCTCACAAAGTGAAAGACCTGAGTTCGCTCCCTAGTACAAAAAAAAAAAAAAAAAAAAAAAAAAAAAAAAAAACGCAGTGTTGGCTATTGAACCAACCCCTCAAGCATGCCAAGTATGTACTCTACCAAAGTATGTATTCCACTACTGAGCTAGCATTACCAACCCCAAATCTATTTTTAAATGCCCCCCCCACTGGCCTCAGATTCCTAGGCTCAAGAGATCCTACTGCCTCAGTCTTCTATAGGGACTACAGTTGTATGCCGCTGTGCCTAATGTTTCTTATTTCAATTTTTGAATGTTGAGTAGGAACTGATCTCATCTCAATTAAAAAGTTTCCTAAATATTTTAAACTGTTTAAAAGCCGCCTGATGAAATAGCAAAATTTTTATCACCAGAACAACTCAAAAGTCTGTCAAGATGTTACTGAGGGGATTCCTGCAGAGTGGGAATTTATGTTAGGTCACCCTACACTCCTTCCCATCCTAAGAGCATGTGATTTTATGGTCTCGCGTCTCATGGAACTGCTTCTCAGTTTTCTTGCTCTGATGGCTGAACCCCATCCCAGTTGCTCTGCTTTTCTGAAGAAACAAGACATGCAGAGTTAGAGCTGGCAGTGTCCCGAGTGCTCAGCTTGCTTTTCTTACTAAAGGAGGTTGATCTTTCCAAGGTCACATAGTCGGTCCAGTGCAGGGAGGAGCTGGGGACGGCTCTCCCGGACTTGATATCTTAATCGTTTGGTTGGGACCAGGCAATGCTGCCAAGCTGTTTCTGTTCTTCTTTCCTGGAACCATGTCATCTTTGGGGAGCTTGAGGGAACGGAAAACTAGCTCCCAATGCCCAGTTGTTGTTTGTTTCTCTTTCCCTCCTTTCCTGGTCACTCCTATAATTCCTTTCTGTTACCAAGAAAATTGTAGCGTGGGCTACAATTCTTTCCTGTGGCCATGCCACCTGCCTTCGTCCCTGATATCTAGGGTGGAAAACATGCCAGCAGGGCCCTGGGGGCACAAAGTTTTGATGTAAAGTCCAAGTGCTGGTGGCCTTTCAACAGATATTTTGGGATTACAACTACATCCTAAATAAAAAGTGTACAGGGTGTAAAAAAGTGTACAAAGTGTAGAGAGCAGCAGAGAGCGCACACAGCTACCTGGTTAGAGTGACAGGACTGGGTATGTGGGTGCTTTCCCCTCTCCGAATGTTCATTGTTGCCAAGCCGGTCAGTGTCAGTGGAAGGAAGACTGTTGTGTTAACAGTATAGAGGTCTATGTTTAGGTTGGGAAGATTGAGGGCTGAGAACAAAAACTGAACAACTGTTTTACCTCTTATTTGTGGGTGAAACTTAGAAAATAGAGTAAGATTGCTTATCATTGTTTCCGAAATGTTAGTCATCGGACTTAGAAAGGGGAAGTCTGACAAAGACAGGGGAGAAGTCACCATGTGGATGATGTAAGCCAATGTAGCTCCGTTTTCTTAGTAACTGACATTCACAATGGTAAGGGCAGGTCCAGGTGGGGCTAGTTATAAAGCAAGCGATCAGAAATCTGTTCCCTTTAAACCGAAAAAGATGAGCATTGAAGTGGGAAGATTTCATTCATAACAGCGACCAAATACAAAAATTACAGCAAAACAATTTTTAAAAAAAGCTAGGAGAAATGGTGCCAAAAATATGCAAGACCCAAAGCGAAAAAAATTGGAGATCCTGTACACTCAAGAGTGTAAAGATGGCTAGTTCCTGGGCACAAAGACTGTTGAAAATGTGTCATTTCTCTGTAAATTATAGATTCAGTGCAGTGTGAGCAAACGACTAAGACAATCTATAAGACTACTTGTGGGAAGATGGCCCAGAAGTGTGTGTGTGTGTGTGTGTGTGTGTGTGTGTGTGGGTGTGTGTGTGGTTATCGTTTACAAACATTTTATATACACTTACATGAAGGAAATTTAATTATTTTGGTGTATAAGTTCTGACAAGTTTGTGGAGTTGTGAACTGGCACACAGCGACACAGGCAGTTGAACCTCAAATCCTTGCTCTAACCTAAGCCTCCCTCTAACCTAATGCGTGGTAGCCACGGGTCTGTCCTCACTCTACTGCTTTGCTGTTCTAGAGTGTCGGATAAATGAATTGAATGCAGTCTTCTGTGTCTGCTTCTGTCCTTAGCTTAATGCATTTCAATTCCTCCAAGCAGTCGTGTTGGTAATTTACTCCTATTACTTAGTAGCTTCCATTTTATGTGCATGACACGTTTTGTCTAACTTTTACCCACTGAAACACATTGGGTTGCTTCTGATTTTTAACCATCACGAATAAACGCTGCTATGAGCTTTGTGTACAGGTTTTGGCTGGACGTAGATTTTCAGTTCTCTAGGGTGAGGGTGAACATCCTTGCCTTATTCTTGAGGTTAGGGTGAAAATATTCAACTGTTCAGCATCAATTAAAGGTAAGGCATAGGTTTTTACTACATTTTTTAAAAAACCGGTTTGGAGAAGTTTCCTTATAGTTCTACTTTTCTGGCAGTTTATTTGTTTATTTACTTGTATGGTTCCATTTATACTCAATGTTCAGTATAGGCAAATCCATAGAAACAGAAAGCAAATTAGTGGTTGCTAAGAGCCAGTGGAAGGAGGGAAATAATCAGGGAATTACTGCTTTAAAGGTATTTCTTAAGGGGCTGAAATAGTCCTGAAATTAGATAGCATGAACATACTAAAAGCTAAAGATTTGTATACCTAAATGGTGAACTGTTACATCTCAATAATGCTGCTCAGAAATGGCCTTATTCTGTAATTATCTCTTTCTGTCAATTTCTTAGCTTTCTTGAACAAATGTGAATTAAATTGTGTTACTCAGAGACTTTCTCCAACATACTGATTAGAACCTGATATTAAATGGATACAATATAAGGATTTTTCAGTAGGCTTTCTCCACTTGAATGTAAGGTTCAAGAGGGCAGGGCTTTCTGAGTCATTCTCTCACACAGGATCTGACACCCAGCAGGGTCTCCGGGGGTGTTGCTGGATGAACGGTTTCTGTGTGGTGTACATCCGCGTACATCAGATGGGCACGCAGCCCAACCATGACTGCCGGTCACTCCTTCACCCAGCACATCTGTCCTGGGGCCACCTCAGTGTGTGGAGGGCCTGAGTGAAACAGACATTCTCTGCCTGGGGTCTGTGTTGGAGTCAGGGCACCGCTGATATCCTGCCTCGTCGATATCTCTGGCCTGGTTAAGCATTTTCCCTGGTAGGCAGGAGCTGGGGTTCTGGGATCTGTCTAACTGAGGGCAAATTTCAGTTCCACGAGTCCCACTGGTCAGAACTGGACTAGCCAGCATTATCTCTCTGAACCTTAGCCTCCTCTTCTCTTTTTTTGGGAGAGATTTCAGGCAGGGCCTTGTTATTTAGTTTACACTGGCCTCACATTCACTAGGTAGCCCAGGCTGGCTTTGAACTCACCGTGATTTCCCGCTTCAGCCTCTGGAGTGCTGAGATTACAAATGTGTACCACCAGGCGCATCTTGGAGAGATGCCGCTCCCTCCTCCTTGGGAAAAACCGCCACAGATCCTGGCTGGGGTTTCTTCGGCAGTTGCTGACCCCCCCCCCAGCCACCTGCAAGGTTGCTCTTTCCCTGTCTCCTCCTGCTCATGTCACGCAGCTGGCTGCCTCTGTCCCTGCCAGAATCTTCGGGACACTCCGTGATGTAAGAGACGGTATTTTCTCCTCAAAGCCTCTCGTCTCTGCCTTGTTTGTCACTGTCGGTGAAACTGTATGTTTGTAACATTGGAACCTCTCTCAGATGTCTGCTGGTCTTCCCCATCCAAGGTCCTCCTGAGGCTCAGGAGGCGTGGCACAGGTCTCCTCCAGAAGCACAGAAGAGCTCTTCCTGCAGGGAAGCTGGGAAGGCTGAGAGCAGACAGGGTCCTTGGTCGGTCTCATCATTTCATTGAGCACCGAAGGTGGAGCTCGTGGCTTCTCCCCAGCTCGGCTCTCTGCACACCTCCTTTTTTTTTTTTTTTTTTTTTTTTTTAAATTTGAGGACAGTTTAATAAAAAAAGTAATTTTAAGTAAATAGGCAGGGTTAAAAAACCAAGACCATAAGAAGATGCCCCTTCATAGTGATATAGGGGGAAGAGATGTAACTCCCAAATCTGTTACATACCCAAAATGTGAGCTCGTGTTCTCTAAAATCAAAGAATGAATTCCAGGAACAGCAGAGGTTAAGAGTAGGAAAATTTATTGAGAGAAAGAAAGCTTCTGTCTAAGAGAGACAGAAGGGGACCCAGAAAGTGGGTTGCCCTGGCAGTTTATGTTTTAAAATCATGAATTGCTGTTAGATTTAGTCAAATGTATTTTTTGCATTTATGGAGATAACGTGGCTTTTATTCTCTAGTTTGTTGATGTAGTGGATCACATTGATTGACTTTTGGTTTTTTTTTTTTTTTTTTTTGGTACTGGGGCTTGAACTCAGGCCCTTGCACTTTCGAAGCAGGGCACGGAACCACTGAGCCAAATCCCTGGCCCTGAGTTCCTAATATTTTGATGGGGACTTTGGTCTATGTTCATGAGGGAGACTGGCCCATAGTTTCCTTTCTTAAATGGTTTTTGCACAGGTTGTAGTATCAGGGCAATACTGGCTGCACAGAATAGGAATTAGGAAGCGTTTTCTTTTCTCATAGCTTTGGGAGACTGTAGAATTTATGTTATTCCCTCATTAAATATTTTTTCCAATGAAGCCATTTGGGCCTGAAATCTCTTTCCTGGAAGATTTTAAAGTACAAACTCAATTTTTAAAAATAGATGCAGGGCTATTTAGGTATCTTGAGAGAGTTTTGCTAAAGAACTGGTCAATTTCATTCCAGTTGTCAAATTTATCATAGAGCTGTTAAAATGTTGTTACCCTTTTATTGTCTCTGCGGTCTGTATGATAGCCCTTATTTTGGTAGTTTCTGTCCTTTCTCTTTTTATTGGTCCTTCTAGAGGTTTATCAATTTTCCTAATACTTTTAAAGAACCAGCTTTTGGGATTTTTAAATTTATCTTTTGGTTTTGTTTTCATTTTCACTCATTTCCTATTCCAGTTTATATTAGTTCTTTCCATTGGCTTGCTTTGGGTCTAATTTTGCTTCTTTTTTCTAGGTTGTGAAGGGTGGAAGTTTAGATTATTCATTTGTAATGATTTCTGTTTCTAGTATACCATTTACTAATCTAAACTTCTCTCTAACCACTGTTTCACTCGTGTCCCACAAATTTTGATAATTTGTGTTTTCATTTTCTTTCCATTCAAAGTATTTTATAATCTCCCTTGTGATTTTCTTTTTGGCTCAGGGATTATTTAGAAGTATGTTGCTTAATTTCCAAATATTTGTGTGGGGGGTTTCCAAGTATCTTCTTGTCTCTGATTTGTAGTGGAATTCCCTTACGGTCACAGAACATAACTTTGTATGATTTCAGTCATTTAGAATAATTCTTAATGCTTCATCGAGATTGTGTGATGCAGAGACGGTCTGTTATGCCGCCGTCTGCTCTCCTTGGTGGAAGGCTCTGTGGACGTTCCCTGGGCCAGGTAGACGGCTTGCACTGTTCCAGTCTTCCAAGTTCCCGATGATCTTCTATCTACTTGTTTTATCTGTTGTGGAGTGAGGAGTGTTGAAGTTTTCAATTTTGGAATTCATTTACTTCTTTTGTGTCTTCATTTATTTCTTTAAATTTTTTTATTGCTACATTTTAGACACACGTAATGATCGCATTTATCCTAGGGAGGGAATTTGTACCTGTGCGTGGCATAGCTTGCTTCTTTGTTTCCCATCCTCCATTTCTCCTTTCAACCCCTCTTCCCCTCCTTATTTAGAAAGACTTTTATTTCTGGGCCAGGGATTTAGCTCAGTGGCACCGGCCCTGCCTCACAAGCCCAAGGTCCTGACTTCAATCCCCAGACAAAAAAGAAAGCTTTGTTTCTATTTTTTCCTTCTATTCTCTTCTTTCCTTGTCCCTCCCTTCCTTTCCCCTCCTCCCTCCCTTGTTCCCCTTCTCATTTGAACATTTTCTTCCCATTTCCCTGATATCTATTATACAACTTAGTCCTTACTTACACTTTCGGTTTCTCACACCAGAGAAACAATACGGTATTTAAACGTGACTTCACTTATTTATTATGTATTTTGAATCCTTGTGGTTGAGCGCATATCATTTATGATCGTTGTATCTTCCTGATGAATCGAACTTTTTATCACTATGTTTTATTCTTCACCTTTGTTAATTTTCTTTGCTTTGAAATCCACTTTGCTGGAGAATAACATAGCTACCGTTACCCTTTTATGTTTAAATAGCCAGCTTTGTTGCGATGTGTTCTTTAGTGTATTTACGGTATTTGAAAATATCATGCCAATCAATTCTGAAACAGTTTTGTGCCCCTGAAGAAACTCTGCTCTCATTAGCGCTGCGCCTGTCTGCAGGCCCCCACTATTGCACCTTCTAGCCCTGTACATCTGGCATTCTTCACACTTCACGTAAACGGAGTCGTGCCGCTTGTGGTCTTTCGTGGCTCCTTTCACCTAGCACCGTGTTCCTGAGAGTCCGTCATGCTGCAGCATCAATAAATATTTCATTGCTTTTTCTGCTGTTGTGTTCCATTTCATTTCTGTATGTTTTCATTTCTCCTGGGTATGAAATTCTAGGGATAGAATTGCCGGGACATATGGCAATTCTGTGTTTAACTTATGGTGTATCATTTTCATTATGTATCATTTTCATTGTTTTCATGATATGTTTCATGATATTTTGCATCCTTTAACCTATTTATATAATTTCATTTGAAGAAATTTTTTTGCAGATGGCATATAATTGGATATTTTATTTTAATATTATCTGATCATCTTTATCTCTTAATAGGGTACTTGGCCACATACATTTAATGATGTGGTTTATTATTAGTTTTCTGTTTGCTCTTTCTCTTTTTTCTTCCTCCGTTCTTTCCTGCTCTCTTTTCTCCATGCTTGTTTATGAACATTTGACCATACATTTATTTGCATTATATATATATATTTTTTTGTTTCTTTGTTTGTTTGAGGCAAGGTCTCCCTTTGTAGTTCAGGCTGGCCCTGAACTTGTTATGTAGCCCAGGCTGGCCTCGAACTTACAGTGATCTTCCTGCCTCAGCCTCCCGAGTGCTGGTATTACAGGTGTGCACCACCACACCCGGCTTATTTGCATGATGTTAAAGTGTTTGCTGTATTCCTTACCCTACCAGCTTTACTGAGCTGTACTTGACAGGCAAAAATTGTACTATGTGGTGTTTTGAAATATGTATACATCATGAAATGGTTTTTGCAATCAAGCTCATTGCTGTATCGTCACCTCGCATGACTGTGTGTGTGTGTGTGTGTGTGTGTGTGTGCACACGTGAACACACTCTTAGCAAGTGTGGCACAGCATCGTGCTGCCTCTTAGAACTTTGGGACTTACTCATCCCACAGAACCGAGCCTTCTGCCCTTCGATGGCCAGGTCCCCATTTCCCTCCTTCCCCCGCCTTTGGAAACGGCCACAGCTCTCTCCATTTTTCTGGCTGATTAGTGTAACTGCATCACGTCAGTGAGGTCGTGTAGTAGTGATCCTTCTTGCATGGCTCGTTGGACTTAGCACGATGTCCTCGAGGTCATCCACATCTGACAACTGGAAGGGTTTCCTCCTTCTCCAGGCTCAGTAATGTCCTGCCCGATGCACACACTGCCTTCTTTTTATCCATTCTCCTGCTGACTGATGGTGAGCTTGCATCTCTGTCTTGGCTGTCACAAATAATGCAGCAATAAACACAGAGGTATAAGTATCTCCTCTAGATTTTGTTCCAACTTTGGATGAACACCCAGAAGTGGAATTGCTGGATTGTATGGCAGTTTTCTGTCTTTTAAGGCATCTCCATCTGTTTTCTGTAGCGCTGAACTAGTTTACATTCCCACAGTGGACCAACAGTCCAGGTTCTCTGCATCTCATCAATACTGCTTGTTTCTGTTCTTTCGCTCTGCTCCTTCTAGCAGGTGTAAGGTGAGAGTCTCACCTTTTCTTCCTGGTGAGGAGAGCTGTTGGCCACCTTGTCAGCGGTGGCATGGCTGTGCACCTTCAGATCCATTTTCCGTAGGTCTGCTTTGGGGGTGAGACCTACATTTCACTCAGCCGTCCAGGATCTCACGGTACAGCCCCTCATCCCCTGTGGGCCCTTCCCCAAGGGATCTGGCTAGAGGATGGAGTTATCCTTCCTACACTGCTGTTTCAAAGTTCCTGCACCTGGGTCTGCCTTGACGCGAAGGGGAAAGAAAAATAGAGGAAAAATAACAGGGTTTTTCCCACACCGGAGCCCTCTCTTGAGTTCCCCTGTTAAAAAGAAGCTCTTTGCTTGGACACTTGTTTTCCAAATCCCCAGGTTGTGGCACCTGTGGGAGGGATTGCTTTGGGGCAGGGCCAGGAGAAGGAAAAGGAACAAGAAGCAAGGGGGCTCCCCCTGCACTGGGTCTCTCAGATTCCCTTCCTGTCCTCTGGTACAGGCTTCTGCGGCTGTTCCGTCCACACCTTTGGCCTGGTTCCAGGGTTCCGGTTCCTTGTAATTCTGCTTGGAAATTTGGAAGGGAAAATCCCAGGAAGCTCGTTGCCTAACACTCATTCTGAGATATTTAGTTTTCTTTCCTGAAAGATGTACCTGCTGTTCCTGGCTTTCGAGAGTCCTCACAGCACTACCTCATTCCTCTGCCCAATTCTGGGTGCAGTAGATGGGGGAGAAGGCTGAGGCATGCATGCTTCACCCTAGCCAGGTCTGAAGAGTCAGGAACGGGACCTAAAGCCATGAAAATCACGTCCTGTTGGCAAGAAGCAGGGAAAAGAGAAAGCATCTGGTAACCATTGAAAACTGTCAGGGGAAGCATTTTGTAAAAGTGGTGTGTGTGTGTGTGTGTGTGTGTGTGTGTACGTTTTGAGACAGTCTCTCCCTCTTTAGTTCAGGCTAGCTTTGAACTCATTATGTAGCCCAGGTTGTTCTTGAACTTGCAGTGATCCACCTGCCCCAGCCTCCTGAATTCTGAGTTGACAGCTATGCACACCACACCTGGCTGTCAGAAGAAACATTTTAAATCAGTGGGGGTAATGATAGCCTGTTCAGCTAAGAAACTGAGAAGAGTGGATGGCTGCTTGTGACAAAGAGTGCAATTCCCGCTTTGCACATCGTATTGAAATAAACTCAAGAGGAAGTGAAATATTTCTGTGTATAACACCGGCACAAAACTGCTGGGGGAGAATCTGGGTGAATGATTTCTTATCTTGGGGTGGTGGACTCTCTTATGAACATAGTTTGATGTCTAGGTGGATAGAAGTGATTGGCTTGATTTTCAAAATACCAGAAAGTTATGTACATGAAACAAAACAGAAGCACCACTGACAATGTTAAAGTGTCAAACAGAAAGCGCACTTAGTATAGGATAGAGAAAGAGCAAAGGTGTATTTTTATTTATTTGTATCGTATTATTTATTATTTACATTTTTCATTTTTCAATTAAAACACATTTTTTTTTCCAGTACCGGGGAGTGAACTCCGGACCTTGCACTTGCAAGGCAGGTGTGGTGCCACTGAGCTAAATCCCCAGCCCAACAAAGGTATATTTAAAAACTTACAACTTAATTAAAGAAAAAGAGCAACTCTACTGGTGAGCAACAGACATACGTATGGAATTCTCCTAAGAAGAAATGACGTGGTCTATTCTTAGAGTGTATGGAAAACAAGCTCAACCCCGTGGTGCCCAGAGAAGGGTAGATGATAGGGGGAAGCCTTTGTTGATCAGGTTGGCAAGCACGCTGGTGCTGATGGAACAGGGTCCCAAGCCGTTCCTGTACCATTGGTAGGCGCGGATGTTTCCACAGCCTTTCTGGAAAGCAACTTGAAAATATGTCTCTGTCAGCTGGGGATGCTGTGACAAAATGTGTCAGACTGTGTAATTTATTAGAAGAGAAGGTTATTGTTTACAATTCTGTAGGCTGGAAGACTGAGATCATGGTGCTAGCAGATTTGGTGTCTGCTGAGGGTCTGTCCCTCAAGGACTGAGTCTTCTCTGTGTCCTCACATGGCAGAGGAGCCCAAAAGCTTCCTCAGCCCTCTTTGACAGGATGCTGGTCCTGTTCATGGGGTGGGGCCTCCAGCACCCAACGTGCCCCCAAGGCCCAGCCTCTCAGTGCCACTGCTTTGGACGTCCGGTTTCCACGTGTGAACCTTGGAGGGGCACAAGCAATGAGATCACAGCAGTCTCAGAAAGCTCAAGGGCACGTGCTTTGGCATGGTGATCCTAGAACTAGAAATGGATCTTGTGAGGTACCTGAACAGCCTGGAAGGGTAGTGGGTGGTCACAGTGGCATTGTCTACTGCAGGGAAAAGGTGGAAACAACCATCGTGTACAATGTTAGGGGACTGGCTCAACAAATTACTGCTTATTTCATACCGAATATTAGCCTCTATTAGGATGATATGTATACCCTATATATAATTTTTCTATCCTCTACAAACACAGAATGATCTCTATAGCATCTTGCCAAATTAAAAAAGGGCGATATTTATTTCTGTCTATTGTGTTCATCTGTTTCTGTCGTAGCTACCTAACCCATCGATCTCTCTCCCTTTCTCTCCCTCTTTCCTCTGTCTCTCTTTGCTGTCTAATTTATCTGTCTGCAGCCATTAGAATAACGAAGGGTTTGAACAATGTTAACTAGATATTATTGTGGTTACACGGGGTGGCTGAATCTCAGAGAAAAAATTCCTTTGCTTCCATTTGCTTTGCTTTTATAAAAATTTCCTACAGTAATATTTTATCTTTATAAAAAGTAAAAACAAATTTAACAGGGAGATATGCTAAAATAAATCAGCACCAAGAAGCAGGAAAACAGAGAAGTAAATGAAAATAAAGAACTCACAGAAGTACATGGATTGATCGTTATATCCTCTCTCAACTCTGCAAAACGTTTGACGGAAAATGCTGTCCCTTAATTTTCCAACAGAGGGAAAATATCTTTATACCCCAATTTATTCATTCTTTTCTGTACCAGTTCCAGGAAATAGAAGTTTCATTTTCTTTTGTTTTCTTCTTTTGGTACTGGGGATCGAACTCGGGACCTTGAGCTTTCGAGCAGAACCTCTGAGCTGAATCCTCGGCTCCGCAGTTTCACTTTTTCAAACCGTGTTCCTCTCACAGCTGCTCAGCCAGCCCTTCAGCATTGAATGATGTTTCATTCCCACAAGATTGCCATTTGCCGTTTAAGCGGGGGCCGGTAGCCTGTTTTTTTCCTGTTGCAGAAAATGGATGTAATTTTTTAATTGTGGCAAAAACTATATAACATAAAACTTATGATTTCAGCCCCCTTTTCCCCCCCAGTACTGGGGATCAAGCTCAGGACCTTGTGCTTGTGAGGCAGGTGTGGCACCACTGAATTGAATCCCTGGCGATTTTAACCGTTTTTGGGGGAGTAAGTTTAGTGGCACTAAGCAGCCGTCTCTGGGTCCATGTGCAGAACTTTTTCATTTTCTTTTATGGAAACTGCCCATTAAACAATGACTCCCTCTTCCTGTCTTAGCTGCTTTTGTTATTGCTGAGACAAACACCCAATGCCCAAAGTCAGAGGAGGAGAGGTTTATTTAGCTCGCAGTTTGTAGGGATTTAAGTCCATAATCAGCAGGGTCCAAGGCAGGGGGGCCCCTGGCAGAGGGGCGTGGCAGAGGACAAGCAGTTCGTAGTGGGCAGAAGGTAGCAAAGCAATAGGCCTTTCTGTCCCCTCTGTGCCATCCAGGCTGCTTCAGGCGGGCAGCACTCACACCCTAGCCCTAGTGCCCTTGCGCCCCATTGCACCGTGACTCCACCCCAGAGTCACACACTCTAGATCCAGCCACCTCTGAAAAGCCCCACCTGTGACTGCGTGAGGCTGTGGGGGCACCGAGGCACAGCCGTGACACTTCTTACCCCACCAGCTCTGTTGACCATGCGGCCCTGCTTTCTGTCTCCATGGATTTGCATATCGTTGGCCCCTATGGCGCAGAATCTCTTTACGGCGGCAGGTGTCCGAGTTTCACTCCTTCTAAAGGCTGAACAGTGTCCCGTGGTGCGGATGGACCATGCGTTTCAGCGTGAGCACTTACCACGAATGCACAGCGCACATCAGGTCACCGTGAAGCGTCCCAAATCAAGGGAAGGTGCCACAAGGTCCGAGTGGGCTAGGGAAGAAAGCATCCCCTGTCCACTCCTCTGCAGAGGACAGGCTCGGGAGACTCACACCGGGTCAGGGCTGGCCAGGGAAAGTATTTAGTAAAAAGTATTTAGTAAATTGTGCAATGTCCAAAGGCTCATTGGCAGAGCTGCCTTTTGAAAACAGACTTTCAGCCCATCCTCGACGTGGTGAAATTGGTGACCTGCTTGTCCCAATCCGAGCAACTGGGTAGAGCACTTTGTCTTTGTCTAATCACAGTCACCCCACGTTGTGGACTCGGAGGAAGCACCCTTTCCTCGGTCACACTCAGCCTAACCCTGGGAAGAGCAGAGCGGGCCCCGTTTCCTGCTAGAGCTGCCGTCTGTGTCCACGATGTTAGCATCGCTGGAAATACAGTGTGGCTTTCAAAACACGAGCCTGGCGGTCCCCCCACCAATGCCATGGACCTCCCCAACCTCTCATAGGGGTGGTGCTTGGCAGACTGGCACTGCCTGGTGGCATGGCAAGTAATAACAGCTTCTGTTTTATGGGGCCAAATATCTGGAATCAGTAGGTTTGATTCCTTCTGGGGACCCCGAGGAGAATCCGTTGTGCAGCTCTCCCTGCCTCTGTAGTCCCTTGCTGGGGGCCGTCACTCCAGTTTCTGTCTCTGCCTTTGTGTGACTTTTCTCATTGAGTCTTTTTATTTTTATTTGTTTATTTTTGGTACCAGGGATCGAACTCAGGACCTTCTACTTGCGAGGCAGGCAAAGCACCACTGAGCTAAATCCCCGGCCCTGTCTTTTTAAAGAATTTAATTTAATTTTTTTGAAGCAAAACATTTACTGGTACATTTTAGACATACACGATGGTGACAGTCAGGACTTGTACCTGTGCGTGTTAAATCACACTGCTTCTTTTTCCCGTTCCTCCCTTTTCCCCCGCCTCCCCCTCACTCACAGAAGCTTTGCTTCCACTTTTTCCTTCGGTGCTCTTCTCACCTCTCCTCTTTCCTTCCCTCCTCCCTTGTTCCCCTCCTTAGTTATGCTTTTGTCTTCTCACGCCAGAGAAACGAGCAGTCAATAGACACGTGTGTCCGATTTGTTTCACTTGAGAGTCTGGCCTCCGGGTGCATCTGTTGGTCCCAGGTGCATGCGCCTCCTCTTCTCCTGAGAAGGACCCATCGTTGGACTCAGAACTCGTCTCAAACCAGTATCATCTCATTCCAAGATCCTTCACTTCCTTCCATCGCAAAGGCCCCCTCTACACAGAAGCGTACACTCAGGGGTCTGGGGTTCAGGATGTGGACGGATCCTTGCCTTTCGGAGTGTCAGCATTCAGCCCACCTCAGAGTCCTTGACGCAAGAACTCTCAAGACCCTCCATGACCTCGAGTGGAGGATCACTTTACTATCTTTGCTGTCAAAGTGTTGGCTGTCTTTTCACGGTAACTCACTTACACTTCAGCTCTATCCTGCCGTTCCTGCCTTGTAAGGTGACAGTGGTGATCCAGTCCCTGACCCATTCCCTGTAGAATTTCGGAACAGGACCAGTTATGGTGAGGACTGCCCAGGGGATCAGCGGGTCAAGGGAGGAGCCAATGGTGCTGGTCTCCCAGGTGCTCTGGCCAGCTGACGCCAGGCCGGCAGGTGGGAAGTCCCGCTGGGCTGGGCTCTCTGTGGTCCAGTCTCCGGTCTCACAGCCCGCCTTCACCCTTGCCACTTCTGCCATGCTGGAAGCCACCTGGGTCAGAGCAGTCTGGGGCTCCAGAACGCTTTCGCCCACATGACTCATGAGGCAGCAACTTCGCCCCTCCCAATCACAAGGTGGTGTCTCGGGGTGCATGTCACTTCCCCCCGCTGCCTTTCTGCCTCAGAGGTTTTGCGTGTCTTTCTCTGTGACAGTGTCCATGTAGTGAGGCGACAGGCAACCCTGGTGTCTTTGGATGACATAATTTTTAAATTTCCTCAAGTGAAAACCAGATTGGAGAAGTGGGAAACCCTGGGTGAAAACCATGTCGCTCCGTAGCTTAGGAGATGTTGAAAGTAAAATTTGGGTGATTTTAGCTTTATCATTTGATTATATAACTACCCCAAAATAACATGATCCTTAAACCCTGAGCACAATACTGAGCTCAGTTTCCGCCTCCAGTGGCTGCGGCTCTGGGTTGCTCAGCTCCCGTCACTGGTCTGATCCGGGATCCACTCTCAGCACCGCCCTGGAAGGACCCGGAGCCTGAAACTCCTTCTGTCACGGGTGGCCCAGCTGACCCCGCACGGTGTTCATTCTGGTGGGGTACCGATGCCACGGAGAAACGCACCCGTCACGTGGAGTGGTTGCATTCTGGGGATCCATGGCGGGGAGCACGCTGGATGGGAGCACGGCCTGGCTGAGGCCAGCGGAAGCCACGGCCAGGGACAGAGAACCGCCTCTTGGAAACCCCCAGGCTCATGGTCACGGAGAGAAACCACCCACAGGAAACTTCTGAATGACATAGTGTGTTCTTTTACCTTATGGACAGCTGGAGATGAGTGCTTTCGAAGGGGTTCCCTGACCCATCACGATCCTAAGGGATGCCTGCCCGCGGCCTGTCCTTGATGACCTAGGGGACTTCTACCTCTGGGTCTCCACTTCATAATCCTAAGGGACACCTGGCCCTGTGTCCAGCCCTGCGTAGGAGCTGCTACGCCCACCCTGCTCAGCCCATCGCTCGTGTCCCTGTGCAGGGAGCCCTCTCTGTGTAGCTCCTTCCTCTCTGCATGTCGCTCGGACCGTCGGCCCCAGCTGTGCTCAGGCGTCTGAGAGCGCACTGCTGTTCCTAGTGTCAGGCCTGGAGTCCCGAGCATCAGAGCCAGGCTCGCCCACAGGCTCCTGCCTCGTCGCTTGCACTTGGACCTTGTCCCTCTCGGGCCCCTCGATCTGTCCAGGTGGCACCTGCTGCCTCCCTGAGCTCCGCGATGGCCCCAGTGGGGTGACATCAGCACAACAGGCTGAGCCCGCTCACTGCCCTTCAGAAAGCCAGGCTCCTCCCACCTCAATTCCCAGCGGGGCAGCCCTTGTGCCCAGCACCTCTCTCTATCCTGGGCACCCATACTGGATTCAGCTCGCCCTCTTCTGCAGGTCTGCATGCTTCCGGACGGAGCTGCGCCACGCAGAGTTTGGACTTCTCCAAACATGACCTGCATGTCCACCTCGTTATCTTTCTCCTGAACCCCCCATGTGCTGCCCTGGTCCAGATCCTCCTGACTGCCTGATATTTTGCTTTGACTTACAGTGATTTCACACACCTGTCAGCTTTTCTCCAGGACAGAAGCTTCTTTGGGCCTCCTGAGTGCTTCACCCACCCTGCATGTGTGAATTGTCTGAAGATGGATTAACGAGCCGGTCCTGACCCCAAATCAGTGCAGACTATTTCTCCTAAGAACTAGCGTAGAGCAGTTTTCCTTTTACTGGGCTGGCGGGGGACTGTGGTGGCCATGTCTCTGGGTTTCTGTGCAAGTCAGTTTCTACCTCCTACTATGTGCTTTGGATCTATCTTTTCCACCTGCTTGCGTTTTATTAGTCTGCTTTCCCATTACTGAGACACAGTATCCGACACAATTTAAAGGAGAGGTTTACCTGGTGTATGGTTTTGGGGGTTCAGTTCGTGGTTGGCTGGCTCCAAGGCAGGAACATCATGGTGGAGGAAAGATGTTTATGGTAGCCAGGAGCAGAGTAGGGGAATGCTGCTGGAGAGGAAGGGGCTGGGGGCCGGACAGAGTCCCTGAGGCCACACCTCTACAACATCCCTGGAAGTGTGCTCTACCAATCCCCCTGGGAAATCCCACGGCCAGCCAGTGAGAGCACTCCACCCTGACCGCCATGCGTGGCTTGCACTCTAACAGGTGCTACCAGCCAGTGGTCTCCCTGTGCCTTCTTGCACATGTGTCCGGGCCTCCCTGGAGTCTTTGTCCTGAAGTGGAACTGGACTCCCAGAGGATGAGCCTCTCCACACTCAGAGAGGTTGTTCAAGTGTCTCACGAGGTTCCGACAGCTTCCTCCTACCGATGTTCATTTGTCTCTGTTTCTCAATTTCTCAGCCAGGTCAGGTATTGCTAGAATTTGGAAATTTTGCTGATAGGATGGGTAAGAAATTCTCCCTTGAATTGTAGTGGATGATCTCACCCCATGCTAAGTGGCCTTTTGCATGTTTCCTCTTCCATAAACTATGGAGTTAAATACTTAAAGACAGTTTAATTTAGATATAATTCACGTACCATGCAATTCACCCGCTTAAAGTGTACAACTCAATGGCTCTTAGTATCCTGGAATTGTGCAAACAATGACATAATTTTATAATCAAAGGTGATTGAAAATTCTGGTGAATATTTAAATTAAAAAATTATCGTAGTTAGAGACACAACGCCATCAGTTCCCCCTCAACATACATGCATCCCCTCCCTTATCCCACACTTACCTAGTGTTCTTGCCGCTTTCTCAAGCACTTGTGGAAATCCTCTTTTGTGACTCTCTGCTGGGCTGTCAGGGGTGCTTTGATGTATCGTCAAAAGTATGGTGACTGCTGCTGCCCCCGGCCACCTTACGGAGTGACAGGCTTATAAAAGCATGACACTATGTCCTTTTCTAACACTGTCGAAAGGCACAGAACGTGTTTTTCCGAATGAGGCGGGTGTATAATTGGATCTTTTTTCTTTTACTTTTCCCTCCCTCCCTCCTTCCTCCTGTACTCACCAGGCATGGCGCCAAGTTTCCAAAAGCTGGATGGGCTGCACACTCGTCTTCCTGTGACATCGATTTGAGGTCCCTGAAGATGAATGTCGCATCACGCCACTGGAGGAATAGAGAGAGGGCTCTTGCCGTAGATGAGGACTTGGCCACAGACTGACCTACTGTGCTAGATGTTTGAGGAAGTGTGTGCTGAAAGGGCAAAGGCCTTGGTCTGAGCAACGCATGAGGACGGGGAGCATGAGAATTGTCTGTGGGAGAAAGAAGTCTGACGTGCTCGGGTTGGACGTGTCACCGCGCCTGTTCCAGTCAGCGCTGGGCAGGCATGCTGTCAGTGACAAGCGGCCCACACCGTCTCCCCGGGACCAACAAACCCCGGGATGAAGCTGACAGACTTTCCTGCTGCCTAAATCTGAAAGAGTCCCTGGAAATTATTTTGCAAAGGGACAATCCCAGTCCCTCGGGGGTCCCGAGAGAAACCCAGGGACAGGATAGAAAACTTAGGGGACTCCCGAGGCTTTGTGTGGCCCTCCATGATCGTGATGTGAGCCTGACCGCCACATGTGTCTCAGCAGAGCACGAAGCTGGTGTCCTCTGCACATGTACGTTGTCTGAGTCACAAGTGATGACGTGGGCGAGTGAAAACAAAGAGCCCAAGCTAGAAGAAGAGGCCTCCAGGAAGGAAGTGACTAACTCGTAAGACACGTTAGCCACGTGTCCTCCCTGCAGTCCGCCCCCACCAAGTCCCTGGCCGCTTCGCTTTCAGTTTGTGCTTCTGTCTGGAGAGATGCCGGATGATCGCAGGCTCAGGTGCAGAGCTGGCCCACTGCTTTCACCTCATGGAAGAGGATGCGGAGGTGTGAATTGTACCTCCCCGGTTGCTCCCTGGAGCAGCGAAATGAGGAGGTGTGGAGAGGGCCTCAGATTTGGAGACAAGAGGCTCTCTGAGCCTCAGTTTCCCCATCTGGCAAATGGAGACAACCACGCCTTGTTGGTGAAACAAATGAGACAACTTAAAAGCAAGTGTTCTATAAAAGAGAAAGAAAAGTGCAGATCTGAGTTGCTATTGGGGGCCTCCTTAAAGGTAGCTGAGAAAATCCCTGGTATCCCCCCGCTGACCTTGCTGTGCATCCTCTGTCTGTAGTTATCTGAGGGATCGCAGCCAACCTGTGACTGCAGAGAGAGAAATTATAGTACATGGTTTTGCCACCTGCCTCACAAGCTCAAGGGCCTGAGTTCGATCCCCGGTACAGAAAAAAAAGAAGAAGGAGGAGGAGGAGGAGGAGGAGGAGGAGGAGGAGGAGGAGAAGAAGGAGAAGGAGAAGGAGAA
>NW_022900944.1:46778613-46786870 GCF_012274545.1 Fukomys damarensis
AGGAGGAGTAAGGAGGAGGAGAAGAAGGAGAAGGAGAAGGAGAAATTACAACACTTGACTGCTTCAGGTCAGAGAACGTTTACTGAAGACCTGGAGATACGCAATCTTAAAATTGGCAGGGGCTTGGACACAAGAGGTGCTCTACTCAACTTTCTGTTGCCGGGACAAGATCCTGGACACACACAGTTTAAAGGAGGCAGGGTTTAGTTTAGTACCTGGGTGACTCGCTCCAGAAGCACCGTGCAGAAGGGTGTGGTGGAGAAACAGAGTGAGCAGGGAAGAACCAGAGAGGAAAGGGCCAGGACCACGTGCAGTCCCCAAGGCCATGCCCCACGGCTGGCCAGAGTCCCTGGAAGCTGCCTCACTCACTTCCGCGCTCCTGTCTCTCAAGCCAGTCAGGCTGAGGATCAAGAAGAGCCATCATCACTGCCACGCTACTTTGCACCCTCCCAAGTGACACATGGATGCAGCACCAGGTCTGTAGCCGAGGGAGCGCATTTCCTGCTTCAGGGAGAGGCAGCGCCCACCACCCAGCCGCTCACCTCGGTTGAAGTGTGGTTCACTGTGAGTGCATGAGTAAACACGGGACAAACTGCCCACCCGTACCTGCCTGCCATGGCTCCCAGCCCACAGCCGGCCTGGGAAGGTTGTGATGATGTCGTTAGTCTCCTCTCTAGGGCTGGGTTGCAGGTGGAGCTCTGGGACTTCATTTCAAAAGCCTCCCACTGTGCTCAGAATTTGGGATTTCCTTTAGTGGTAAATTACTGTGGTTGTCCGAATTGTTTTCTGTGCTCAAGCCACACACGTATTAGAGACGTGCTTGTTGCCTGTCTGTGAAAGTAACTTGGGAACGGATGTGGATAAATCTGTTTGGAATTAAATGAAGCTGCTTGCTGAACACCTGGATTACTGCACACAACTTCATCTCCTGAGTTCCAGACCTGAAGGTTCCCCCTGGGAACTGGCCTTGGATAAATGCACCAGGGTCACTAGGATATGTTACAATTTAAATACATTCATCTATTTACACATCAGAATCTCCTGGCAATAGCTCCAAAGAGTGCAGATATTCTTGATCTATGCTTAGAATCCTTTTACTCTGCAAAGTTGTTATTTCTCAGGACTGTTTCAAGCACTTCCATTCATAACGAATATGAATAAAGTTTACATGTCATGGCAAGAATTATTGAATGGTTCAAGCAAATTTTTTCTTGTCATTAAATATTTATATACTTTGACACTCCTTGGGCAGAGGGATTCTAAATGAGAAAACTAGTACACTGCAGGCACCTGATAAACAGTCAATAAATTAATAAATGATTTCTTTGGAAGTAATGAATTTTAGGATATGAGCAAACATAGACCTATCTCAGATTTTTATTTGATATCCTGTACTGGGGCAATAGTAGCAGCTGGTAAATTTTCATCTAAATCCACCATGAACAAACAGAGCAGATTGCTTCCAGTCAAAGAGAAACTACTGCCAAGAAAGTGGGTGCAAAGCTCACACCTTTAAGTTTTTCCCAGTTCCTTGTCATTTCTGTTTCAGAGGTCCTTGAGTCAGCCTCAATTTCCCACCTTGAATAAATCATACTTTTATTGGGAGAGAGCCTCTTTCATGAAAAGATGTACCTGTGCAGGCGTGTATACACACACACACACACACACACACACACACACACACACATGCACATGTGTGCACGACTGTGTATATAACTGCCTGCTAAGCTGTGGTCACTGGTCTGTGCTGGGTATACTCATGAATGACCCCTTTCCTTACTGACCAGGAGAAACATGTACCCAGCGCTGTCTGCGCCTGCGTCTGGGGCTCCGTTCCTGACCCGCACAAGGTGTGTTAGGGTCTCTGCTGCGCTCCCTCCTCTCATCGTGTCAGCCCTGCCTGTCCTCTCTGCACGTACACTCCTGTCTCTGCCACCCTGGTCACAGGCAAGGCAGCCCAGCTCTGGGAAAGCACTCTTGCAGCTCGTCCCAGGTGGTTCCCACCCGGCCCCAGCCCTGCCACCCAGATGGACCTGGGCCCTGACCTGTTCCTAGGCTGAGTCACCCCACCCGAGTCTGTGAGCGCACCCTGAGCTCACTGCCGCTCTCCTCCTTCCGTGCGTGGATGGATACAGTGGTTGGTTCCCTGGTGGCTGGTGGGCATCTGTGGTACTGAACAGAGCTGCTCTTCAGCCTCTGTGTCTCTGGTGGACCGCCAAATCATCTTAGGGGTGGGTAGCTACTGCTCTCGGGGGAGGAGGCTTAGCCTGGGTGTTCCAGGCTGAGCATGCCAGTTTGTCCTCCTACCCGCAGGAGGGACAGTTTTCAGCACCCCGCGTCTTCCTGAACATTTGATCTTGTCTGTTTTTAACTTCAGCCTCCTGGCCAGTGTGCGGTGACACCCTCTTGTCTCTTCTCGTACTCCCCCACCGTGAGATCTTGACCAAACCTCTTTCATGCCTCTGGGCCCTTCGGTTAGTGTGCCAGGTCTCTAATCGTCTGTTTGCTTATTGCTAGAAGCAGGGATATAAACTGTGGGCGTGGTCTGATAAGGTCAGCACACCTAATTTTGAAACTCTATGAAGAGAGACTTCTTGAATATATATCATTTGTCCAGTGCACATAAGAAACCCTCCAGGAGCACGAATGACCTTTTATAACTGATCTGCTGTGTGCAAATAAACTGTGTGGGTGTTTGTGTGTGTGTGTGTGTGTGTGTGTGTGTGTGTGTGTGTGTGTTGAATACCTGAGCACTTTCCCAGGCTCACGGATGTTAACAATGGCACATAAAGATGGGGGGAGAGATAGACACGCAGGCAATCGTGTCACAGCAACCCTGCCAGCAACAGTGAAGGAACCCTAACCACCCAGAGGGTTATTAATATTGCAGCAACTCAAGTGATGCCGAGCGAAGTCCATTTCTGGAGCCTCACTGCTCCCAGGGAGTGTCCTAACTTACAGGGGCGATCGGAGTGCACGGTGAGAGTTAAAGTGTATTACAGAAGATGCAGTGCCACGAGTCCCCTCAAAATGCTGCCCATTCCTTCAAATGCACTTAGCCCACCGGCCTTCTTGCTTTCCGAGGTTGTCCTGGAAGGCCTCCTTTGAAAAAAGACTGCTGCTGGCCGGTGTCATATGATAGAAAGGCAGGCTCGTTAAACAGATTACACTGTGCTCCCACCTACTCCTCGGATCCAGCACTGCGTGACACCCGGCTCTTCCTCAAAGTCGAAATGACCCTGAAAAGTCAGCATTCTGAGTCCATTCAGGACATCCGGGCAGCTATGGCAGCTCGACTCGAGAGACTCATGAAGGAGGACTCCAGTTCTGCCTCAGAAAGGGCTGAGAACGAGGGGATAAGTGTGTTTGAGACAAAGGAGAGGATTTTGAGAGAGGTTAATGGCCATGTGTCATTTACTGTAATAAATTAAAAAACATCTAAACATTTGCCGTGGTTTTTGTTCCACAAGAAGGATCTGTGCAAGGACTGACTGTAGCCTGAGACCCGGGATAGAGCGGTAGTTAATTGTGGTGTCAGTTTGAATCAATTAAGAAACATCTAGCAGATTGGTGGAGCACAGGGCTGAGTGTGTCTGGACGATTAATTTGCAAGCCCCAAACTGAAGAGGGAAGACGCACATTGGACGTGAGTGGCACCAACCAATAGGCTTGCAGCCTGGATGGGGTAAAGAAGGGAAAGAAGAAGCCTGCCCTTTATGCTGCTCTGGAGGTGCTCTGGCCTTCCTGTCCCCTTTGGGGGTTCATCTCAGTTCCTTCACTCTTCCAGTGCAGGTCTTCAGCCACCCCTGTCCTTGCCCAAGGGGCTCCTGAACAGGGATGAAAGTTATGTGTGGGCTCCACAACGTGGACTTCACCCATCAAGGCGGATCCAGCCACTGCTGAACGCCCAGTATACCAGCAGCAGAGACCTGCGCTGGGTCCCGGATACGGCAGCATTCCCTGGGGCGATCAGGCTGAGACCGGCGGAGGGTTGACGATGTTGGACTGCTTCCATCACAGGAGGGGCAGTGCCTGGCCCTCACTGGCATAGACTTTTATTCTGGCAATGGATTTGCCTTCCCTGCATGCAAGGCTTCCACCAAACCACCATCTGTGGACTCAGAGAATGCCTTATCCACTGTTAGGGAATTCCACACAGCATTGCCTCTGACCAAGGAACACATTTTGGGAGGCAACGGGCTCACACTCAGGGAATTCACTGGTCTTACTACATTGCTCGCCATCCAGAAGCAGCTGGATTGACAGAAAGGTGGAATAGTCTTTCAAAGATGCAGTCACAACACCAGCTAAGTGGCAATAGCCTGCGAGGCTGGGGTAAGGTTCTTCAAAAGGCTGTGTACGCTTTGAATCAGTGCCCAGTCCATGGTACTGTCTCCCATAGCCAGCATTCACAGGTCCAAGAACCAAGGGGTGGAAGTGGGAATGGTACCACTCACCATTACCTTGCGACTCACTAGTGAAACTTTTGCTTTCTGTTCTTGTGACCTTGTCTTCTGCTGGCCTAGAGGTCTTGGTTCCAAAGCAGGGAAGACTCATATCAGGAGGCGTAACAGTGGTTCCACTGAGCTGAAAGCTAAGACTGGACCCTGGTCATTCTGGGCTCCTCATGCCTTTGAGTAACAAGCTAAAAAGGGAGCTATGGGTGATGGACCTAGTCTATCAAGAGGAAGCCGGATTATTATTCTATCATGGAGAAAGAATATATTTGGAGTGCAGGATCCCTTTGGGTGCCTCCTAGTGTTAGGTCTGTTATTAACGTCAATGGAAAACTACAACAGCCCCATCCAGGCAGAAGGACAAATGGCCCAGAACCTCAGGAAGATATGGGTCACTCTGCCAGGCAAGGAACCAAGACCTGTATAGGTGTTTGCTGAAGGCTAAGGGAATATAGAACAGGTAGTAGAAAGCAGTTCTAAACACCAGCTATGACAGCATGACCAGTTACGAAGTGAGGACTTGTTAATACGCTTGTGTATGTATTCACATATATTAAGCAGGCATCTTTGTTTTCTTCCTCTGTAACATAATGCTGTTGATAGTATCGTTTCTTAAGTATTGCAAACTTATATTATAATGTTTAAGTTATGAAATGTCAGGAAAAGAGTAAGCATTACCACCCCCACACCGTTTGCCTTCTATTCTGAGAAGGGAATTAGTGTGCTTCCCTATGTATGCAGACAGTTGTATCATGTTAGATGGAACTATGATCTCGCTATTGTATTTGGAGGCTGAGTATGGTTTAGGGAAATGTGGCTGACTGTCAAGTTAGCAAGGGGTGGATTGTGATAGTTGTGGTGTCAGCTTGAATGGATTAGGACATGCCTCGTAGCTGAGCAGGTTACTGGGGCACGGTTCTGGGTGTTTCTTGATGACATGTAAACCACAAACTGATGAGGGAAAACCCATGCTGGATGTGACTGGCACCAACCAATAGGCTTGTAGCCTGGATGGGATAAAAAGGGAAAGCAGAAGGAAGTCTGCCCCTTTTTGCTTCTTTGGAGGAGCTCTGGTCTTTGTCATCACCAGTTCCTTCAGCCTCCAACACAGACGCTTCTGTCTTCCAAAGCAAACCCTTGCGTGTTCCAAGAAGGACCCGTACTGAACTCTGCAGTGAGCTCCAGGTCTTCGACTTTAAGCTGGATCCTCTGGCTCTCAAGGACACAGATGACCATCTTGCATTCTTCTACATGTGACTTTTCAGGTGGCCATGTAAGCCTACTTTGGTAATCCATATATACAATATGACAGACAATATTAAACTGTTCCTGTAGTAAAAACCCCAAGATGCCTTCACATAGGGGCACAGGGGACATACGAATTTTGGGGACACGTCTGTAGCAGGCACTGAGGGAGTTGGAGCACCTCTGAGGGATTTGGGCAGAAGCCACTGTCGGAGGAACCCTTCCTCTGTTGCCTGCCTACCGGTTCCACTGCCACCAAGGAGGCTGGGCAGAGTAGAGAGTACTTGAGTAGAGAGTACTAGAGAGTAGAGAGTTTTCTTGGGTACAAAGTTCAGTAGGAGGAGCAGGAGAGTCGGGGGAGGGCGAACAGGGAGATCAGGAGGCCCAGGACTGGGGGCGTGGAGAGGGAAAGGCAGAGACAGAGGCCACACCGCTGAGGTCTCGTGCACCTCCCAGGAGCTGGGCCCTCAGTGAGGCCAGGGAGGTGACCGCCACAGAGGCAGATTGTTCCTGGCCGGCAATCAGCAGCCAGGTGGAGTTGAAATGCTGTGTCTACTTTTCTGGATGTCTCTCACCTGTGTCCTTGTTCCCCTATGATGAAGGCGGAAGACAGGATGTGCACACACGTGCAACACACACACACACACACACACACTCTCTCTCTCTCTCTCTCTCTCTCTCTCTCTCTCTCTCCTGGTCCCCACTAGTCCTAGGAGGCAGGAACAATTCCATTTAGCTATAAATTGTCTTTCCTGCAGGTCCCAAACAGCTGATGGTTGGCAATGTCGCGTAATTTGACCTAATATTATCAGCTCAATTAATCAGCGGAGGAAATGGTGACTTTGGGTCATTGATCTTCGCTCAGGGCCACGCACTGTGTGAGCCAGGAAGCTGGGTTGAGGAGGGGCCTAACTCAAAACCCGTCCTGGCTGTGACGGGCAGTGCCACGGGAAGCTGTGACTGGGGGATGTGCTTTAGCTGCTAGGATGAGACCCATGTGACACCCCTGGGAGCCACAGAAGACAGAAAGATACATGGGGAGCAGCTGGTGGGTGAAATAGGGACGTGACAGGGAGGCAGGGGGGTGAGTGGGCTGCTGTAGAAATCGGGACAAAACCCGCGTGGATCGCGATGCAGGCAGGAACAAGCAGAGAGAGATACCATATTCACTTTTCACCAGCACCATTCCTAGCACACAGTAGTTGCTTAATAAATGTCCAGGCAATAAGAACAGAAGGAGTCAGGCCCAGTGGTGCACACCTGTAATCTCAGCTTTCTGGGAGGCTGCGGCAGCAGGATCTCAAGTCAGAGCCCAGTGTGGGCAGATTAGAAACTTAGTGAGCCCCTACCTCAAAATAATAACAAAATAGATAATGAAATGGGGTGGGATGTACCTTAGTGCAAAGGCTCAGGGTTGTTCAATCCCCGGCTCCACCACCACCACTGCCACCAAAAAAAAAAAAAAAAAAGAGTGGAACCAAACAGGGGAGGCTGGACATCGGCCCTAGGCAGCAGGATCACCTCTTGGGGACAATTGTCCTCGGGGCCAGCCTCCGTGGAGGGCGCCCTGCAATGTCTATAGTGACACCTGCTGCCCATAAAGAGGGTGGACTCCTGTCCTTTTCAGCTAAAGGGGCAGAGTGGAAACTTGAGCGTGTCCTTGTGCTGCCTGCCGCGTGTGTAAGATCAGTGTAGGTTTAAGGCACACTTGTGAGCGGAAACGAGTGTAAGCACGCACAGGAGGGCCCAGGCCCTTCTGAGGCCCGAGGAGTTCTGGCTTCTGGAGGCGCTATTCCCCACCGCAGTGAACATGAGAACACTCTCAAGGAATTTGTGCTTTAAAAACACTTTTCACTTGGATTGATTTGGTGCCAAGGAGCTCATTTACTTTCTGATCGCTTCTGACTTCTTGGTGATCGTGGTCTTAGGAAATCCATACCGAGTGATTTCTAATTTACAAACGTAAGCAAACGTTTGCCAATCGGTGAATTACAATTATGAAGTTGGCACGCTGGCTCGCTATGTTTTGGGGCCTTTATTTGAACATTTCTGTGTTTTTTCCTTTTCTTTCTGTCTTTTTTTTTTTGTATTGTGAAACCAGAAAAATTTCTTTTTCAGTCTCCAACATCTCCATAGGTCCTTGGAAGCCCAGATGAGTGAGGTGGCCTTAAACAGCGCCGGCGATGGGTGTGATTGGCCAACTGTTGATAAACGTCAATTAAGTCCCTCATTGAAGGTCACTGGGCGTGGGCCCGGCGGGGAAAGAGAACCTCCTCCCTTGCTTCCGCTGTCGCTCCCCATTCCCACACTTACACCAGTGCTGCTCGCCCCAAGACAGGCTGGACGAGGGGGACACAGGCCACCTGGGGGTGGGGCAGGGTGTCCCCGGGGTCCACGCTGACTCCGAGTGGACGCTCAGCACTCCGGGTCGCCGGCTTTCTCCGGCCTTGCGGGGCTGCGGGCCATGGCCCTCCCACGTGACAGGTGAGCCGCCTCGGGACACGTGCTCAGGGCTTCCTCTGGATGGCGGGCTCCGCGGCCCCGATGACTTGGCG
>NW_022900944.1:46787702-46794324 GCF_012274545.1 Fukomys damarensis
GTGCGGATCGCGACGCGGGCGGAGGTGGGGTCGGGGCACCCGGATCCTGGGTGTACCTTCCTCTGGGGGAAGGAGGTTGGCGCCGGCCAGGGTCGGCCAGGGTCGTAGAAAGTTCTGGGGTCAGAGGAACTCCATGGCCGGAATTGGTGAAGCAGGCCTATAGCGCTGAAACTCTGAGGCTGAGGCAGGAGGATCACAAGTTCAAGTTCAGCCTGGGCAACTTAACTGTTACCCCGAGATAAAACTTACAAGGGGCTTGGGATATAGTTCAGAACAGGGTTTAATCTCCACTACTACGGAGAAGGAGAAAGACAGAGAGGACCTTAGGGCCCAGGACGACTGCCCAGGTGAGATATGCTACTACCTAGAGCTTTAGAGGTGGACTCTGGGGACAGAAGGTTCTGGAATTTTAAATTGTTTCCCCACTCTACAGCCCCCATTAAAAAACAAAAAACAAAACAAAACAAAAAACCCAAACCCAATGGTAAGAGCTGGTAGTTAGAAGAGTTTTTCCTTTTGGGCTAGGGCAGGTAGCCTCCCCAGAAGATCTGGGAGTATTCTGTCCCTTGAGGCAAGAGAGAAATGTCTAGTGTGGGGAGGCCCTCAGGTGGCCAGAGTGGTGGCCAGGTTTCGGGGGCCCGTCCAGGTCCCTCATCCCAGTCTGCCCAGGTGCTCTGTGCAGGGACCCAGCACATGCAGGGATGCACACGAGCTCCAGTTAGCACTTGGTCAGAGGGGATTGTTACCTCAAAATCGAGGAAGAGGAAGTTATAAGCATGTGACTGGCACATTATTTTTTCCTGGCTGGGCACTTGGTGGGGTTAATTTGCTAGTGTTCAATAAATCATTCAGGGTCACGGTTGTAGGCTTGAATGTCTAGAATCTCGGAGGTGACTGCAGGAGGAGAGTCAGGCAGGGCTGTCCGTTTGCTGAGACCTCTTAATTTAACTGTGGCTTTTCTCTGTAGCGTGAAGAAAATAAGCTGCTGTGGGGCCTGGAGGGTTCTCTGGGGGTTGCAGTACCTCTCTGAGCCTGCTTTTCCTCTTTGGGTAAAGAGTGCCTGGATCAGATGGTTTCTAAAGTGTTTTCCAGGTTTCATATTCTTTCTCTCTTCTTCTCCTTCTTATTTTCTGCGAATCACCAAGTTGGTCATCCTTGGCATTTTGGGGTGATGAATTCCTAGGAATCCTGAAGAGAAAGTGTTCCCCACTTCTGGAAAAGGCCCCCCTCACTGACAGGATTTGCTTCTTACTCAGGAGCTCAGGGACCACAGGCTGAGGCCAGACACATTCCCGGAGCCCAGCCCCTGGTATGTTCTCCCACCTCCTCCAGGTAGCCGAAGGCCCCAGGCTCGGAGTCTCTCCCTCCTCCCCGGTGAGCTGTAGGAACTGGCACCGTGCTTGGTTGTTTGGAGGGTATGTGGTGGTGCTGCTTTATCCTTTTCCCTAGGTATAATCTCCCGAATAGGCCCCTTCTTACTTGTGAACTCAGGCTCTGGGCCTCTGGAGATATATCCCTCACTTTTCAGATGCAGGGTCACAGAGAGAGGTTCCTGAGGTCCCGCTGGAGAGCAGCTCTGCTGGTGCCTGGGGTTTCCAAACTCCAAGTCCTGCTTCACACCTGTGTCCCCTTCTGAGCCCACAGGGGAGCGACGGGGTTATTGAGTGGAAAAGCTGAGACTGGTGCTTCAGATCTCACCTCCTTCCCCGGGGACCTGGCCCCCTTCCCTGGCCCCACAGCACCTGCAGGGGCTGGAGTTTCCCAGATGCACTTCTTGCAAAGGTTCCTGACTTGCTTTGCCTGTGGACCAGCATAGCTCTGGCTGTAACCATATTCTTGGGGGTGTTATGTCTTGTCACTGCTGATCGCTTCAAACTCATCTGCTCAGAGAGGTCACATTTCACTGGAAGAATAGAAATGCTGTTTCTTTGGTTTCTTTTTGGGTGGGCGTCCGTCCAACTGCCTGGGGGATTTCCAGCACTGTTCTTGTAAGTGTTGGCTGTGAGTCGTGACAGCATGTGCATCTTCTCTTTCTCTGCGCCACTGGGAAAGCCACCTGTGAGTGCTGGCAGGAGAGTCTCGGGGTGCCTCTAGGTGCCCTGGGAGGGTCAAGCCGGCTTCTTGGCTGTAGCTGCGGACCCTTCCTCCGCCACCCACCGTCCCTCATGGGCGTCAGAGTCCCTAGGAAGAAGGCGACCGCTTCTGTGACTGAGGGAATCTTTCAAGGCTCTAGCCTTAGCTCAGGTGCTACTTCCTGTGCAGCACCTGGACTCTCACCGCAGTGCTGCCAGTGTGGCAGTCCTCGCCAGTGACACTACAGGGTCACTTGGCTGGAACGGGATCCCAGCTCTGTCTCATGCTCCTGCTGCGCCACCAGCTGTGAAGGGACAGCTTGGAGGGCTGTGTCGAGGGCTCCCTCTTTCTCGGGGGTACCCGTCCTCTGGGCACGGGGTTATCGGGTGCTTCTCAGTGCACTGCATCACAGGGAGGAGACTTTTCCTCAGCTTGTATTGAAAATGCTGCTGTTTGACGTGGCTGTGTTTGTCTGGGACAGGAAGTCAGGGAGAGTGGGAAGTCCAGCCAGAACCAAAGGTGAGGCTCGCATGGGGCCGGGGGCTGGCTGGCAGCTTTCATCTAGGTTGGGGGTCACAGAGGCCTTCTCCTGGCAGGTGGCCCAGAGTTGCTGGCCCTGGGGTTTCCCCCACGCCAGCACCTCTGTTGTGAACCTCCACGTTTCCTGTTGGCCGCGTTCTTGGGTGGTTTGGGCTTATCAAGCAGTGTTTGGTATATGCAGGGTTTGATTTTTCCTTCTGAAGGATGTGTGACAGGAATGGCGGGCGGCGGCTTCGGCAGTGGCTGATTGAACAAATCGACAGCAACCTGTACCCGGGGCTGATTTGGGAGAGTGAGGAGAAGAGCATGTTCCGCATCCCGTGGAAGCACGCCGGCAAGCAGGACTACAACCAGGAGGTGGACGCCTCCATCTTCAAGGTCAGCCTGGGTCCCAGCTAACCGAGCAGCTGCTCTTCTCTTCTCCCTGGTGGCAGTGCAGGGGTCCCCAGGCTTCTGCTTGGCTTTGCAGCCACTGCTCCGAGATGTCCTGGACTGGAGCCAGTGTCTCCGCGTGGTCTCCTCTCCCGTGAGAGCCATCTCTGCCCCACGCCTGGGCCTGGCCCTCTGCTTCCCCCTCTGATGTCGTGATGGCTGGTGCAGACAGAGTTTGTTCTGAGCCGGCCTGGCCCCCCTGGTCCCAGCCTTCACACACCTAGTTTCAGACGGAGAAATGGGAACCAGGGCAGCCGGCTCTGCGGGCCATCTGGGTCATCAGAGTCACCCGTGGCTCAGGCCCACAGGTGGTCTGACTCAGAGCCCGGCTTGCCAGCCGCCGCCGTTGTTGCATTTTGGATTGGAAGGAAGGTTGGAAGGTTGGAGTGCTTGGGAGGGGGCTGAGTTACAGAGGACCAGAGACAGACCTGAGACCATGAGCGAGCTGGGGAGCCAAGCCCACTGGGCAGCATTGCATCGCTGGCCAGAGCTGCGGGTGATTGACTTCTGGCGCAGGTACCAGACTGGGGCACAGCTGGGTCAGGCTGGGCTTGAGCCTGTGTGTCAGTCATCAGGTGCCTCTGGTCCGCGCTGGCAGCGGACCCTGCTTTAGTGATTCTGTTAACTCCATGCTCTGGGCTTGTCTTCGAGCACTGATGCTGACTGCTCCGAGGAAAACGGGCACGTGGGAACACGCTGCACTCACTCTCGGGGTCCCCTGCTGCCCACGTGTGCCCCAGATTCCTTCCAATCGAAGGTCCAGCTCAGGGAGCCTGGACACCCCAGGGTTTGCAAGGCCAGCCCCTGCTCTTCCATTCCCAGGGCCAGTGCGGATCTCGCGTGCATCTGCTCTTAGCGGTCCTTTGCCATTGGCACCAGGGATGTTCTCTTTGGAGTGACTCTGCTTTGGGTGCACAGTGCCCACGTGCCGCCCATCATCCGGGAATTCTAGGCGTGGGTGGTTGTGGGCCAGGGTTCCAGGCCTCAGCACCGTTAGGTCTAGGGCCAGATACCTTTCTACTGTGAGGGCTCTGTAGGACATCGTCTACATTCCGGGCTTCTCCCACCAGATGCCAGTGCGTCCCCTTCCCCAACAAACAGAAATGTCTCAGACACTGCCAGACGTCCCCTGGCAGCATGATCTTACCCTTCCCAAGGAAAACCCTGTTCTGAGCTGACCATGGCCAGATGAATGCTCGAGCGGTGGTGTTGGGGGCGGGGCTCAGCTGTAGGCTTCCAGAGATGGGCATGGTGCCGGTGGCTGCAGAGAGGCAGCTGCTCCCTTCCCTGTCCCCTGCTTCGGTGTGTGCGCCGGGGGAGTGAAATAAAGCCCCAGATTTATACGTCTTATGCAATGCTCTTCATGGCCGTTTCAACAGTGTAGAGAAAAATGTGCAAGATTCCCAATGTTTCCGTTGGTTACGCAGTCGTTCGATGTGGCAATCTGAAATGAGTCTACAATCTCAGCAGGAACGGGGACAGCAGGAGACATGGTGCCCACCCAGAGTGGGGGCCGGTGGGCCTGGGCCGGTCAGAGCTGCGGTGGTGTCCCGGGCACGTCTTGCGCTTTCCCAGGCCAACGTGCAGAGCTGCTGCTTCTGAGTCCCCGGGAGGGTCCACCCAGAGGTAGCTGCCAGGCATGGCTGCCGCTGGAAGGGGCCAGCAGTGAGGCCAGGTCGGGGGAGCCGTTGTGGGTGCCACAGGCGAGGGGAGACATCGTTTTTTTCAAATGTGAAAAGAAAACGTTTCAGAAATCTAGGTGTTAAAAAAATCTATGAGTTTGCTTTCTTGCCTCTGAGCGGCGGCGAGAAGCCACTTACACCAGACTGCGCTTGTCTGCGGCATCCTCTTGAAGCCACATCGAGTGCCGATGGACGGCACGGTGAAAAAGACACTCAGCTCCCCCTGGCCCCACCCAAGCACAGTGAGGAGGCCCCATTCCAACTTGTGGTTCGTTTTAAAAAAGTGTCTTGCCTCTTTCATGAAGACGGGCGGGTGGACCTGGCCCAGCACAGCTGTGATCACGGGCTCTCGATGCACGGGCACCAGCCCTGATGGAGCCCACAGCCAGGGCTTCTTGGCCAGCTGTTCCAGACCCGCAGCCCTGAAAGAATCAATGTTTCAAACGCTACAGGGACAGTTTATTAGGTGAGGGAGACCTGGCCCTGGCTGCCGAGGCTGTGCACCATCCGCACTGTCTGCTGTGAGCTTGAGAGATCTCGTGAGCTGGCCGGAGAGGCCCTGAGAGGCCAGGTGCCTGCTGGTGACAGGGCTCAGGGTCTGACGTGTCCCGGCAGCGGGCCTGTGTTGGATGGAGCTCCCAGCCTTCCTCCTGGTTGGTGAGTGGCTAGAAGGAGTGGGGAGCTAGCTGGCGTGCCACTGCTGCAGCGCCCGTGCCTCCGAGGTCCTGGTGGAGGGTGGGGAGCCCGTGGTTCTCAACAGCAAGTGGAGGGCATGGCTTTTTCCCGGGAGACACGTGGCTGGGCCTGCAGACGTTTCCGGATGTTGAAGGGGTAGGGGTATTACTGGCATGGATGGATGGAGGCCACAGGTGCTGCTGAGTATCCCGCAGTGCTCAGGCCGGCTCCACAAAGTGCCAGCTGACTCCTCACACCGGGCAGGTGGAGTCAGAGAAAGCCTGAGTGACTGTTCCATCCACACAAGGTTTGGTCTGCTGTTTCCTTACAACAGCAACACGCAAATCAGCGCATGATCAGCGATGCAGCCAACAGAGGGTAGAATTGAAGACCATTTATTTGCTCACGTCAGGCGTGGTGGCACACGCTTGTAATCCCAACACTTGGGAGGCCGAGGCAGGAAGATCATCTTGAGTTTGAGGCTGGCTTGCACTACATACATAGTGAGGCCTTGTCTCAAAAAACAGGAAAAAAAAGAAAAAAAGAAAAAAGATGTTCCAAAGAGGGGTTTGTGTCTTGTTTCGGAAGGGAAAGTACGAAGGCTGTGCTTTCAGGGGTCATTTCCATAGTTGGCTACGGGAGATTCTCGGAAAGGAAAGGACTGCCTTGCTCACTGACAGGAATGTTCTTCCAATTCTGTTTTTCCAGGGCATAGATGCGCATTTGGCACCAGTAGAGTAGAGAGCCTTGGCCTTAAACTATAAACAGCTGTGTCTTTTTGAGAGGAAAAGGCGCCTGGGTTTCTGGAAATATGAGTTCAGACCTGATGGGCCTGGGCTGCAGGTGAATCTGGGGCAGGGCCCAGGAGTCTGTGTTTCGCACGCTGTCCTGGGGCTGTGATGCCCTAAGCTCAAGCTGCCCTGGAAGGTGGTTCACCTGCATCCAGCCCAGGACTGGGTCGCACCCGGGACATGACTTTCCTCTTGGAATTGCAATTTCCTGAGCAGGAGCGAGGGTTCCCTCCAGACTCCTTGTTGTTTTAGGCTGGAGAACACCACCAGAGTTTGCCTGAAACGAGGTGATTTTTACCTATTAGTGGTTACCTTCTGACTGGCCACTGCATTCCAATTCTAGACTCTTAAAATATGCTTGTTTGCATGTTTTATTTTTAAAATACTGCCCCATGTAATTTTTTTTTTTTTTTTTTTTTTTTTTTTTGT